>NC_134465.1:68403840-68724037 GCF_047948215.1 Lycorma delicatula | reverse complement strand
CAAAATTCACAATTATTTATAAAATTAAACCAAAAAAAAAGTGTTAAAGGTCTATGATAATAATTTAAATAATCGCTTGAAATATTATTTAAAGTAAATACGTGTAAAATTAGAACAAATTAAATTGGAAAATTCATAAGACGTTAATTAAATTTATTTAAGCATATTTATTTGAGAACCTTTTTTGTTGAAATGTAACAAATCCTTTTTCGTTCACATTTAACGTTTCTCTTGATGTCTTTCTTGGAAATAGCGGTTACTGGTTTTTTTTTTTTATAGTGTTACGTTAAAGAAAAAGAAGTAATCCTATGAGTTGGAATAGAAGATAGGAATTAAAAAAAGGGTACGCGTAACGCTTGTATTTTTTTCTTATTGTTTCACCAATCACTTCCCCCATCTTACAATTCCAGCAATATTTTGGTCATCCTTTGCCATAAGGGTTGGTTATATTAAAAATTGTTTCACACAAAGGTTTTAGGTAATATTTAGAGGACTAACGACCACTTTAAATCGATTCGATACTGTGCCTATTAAGGGAGGTATGATTTTTTTTGTCGTCGAAACCATTTTTTCCACCCCTGGGCTAATGGTTGGTGATATAAAAAAACTTTACTTATATAGGTTTTAGGCCCTTATCCAAAGAATAGTAGGAACTTTAAACGAATTGGATATTTTACTTAATAAGAAAGTTATAGAGATGTTTTTGTTTTTTTTTTGGAAAAAGCCCCCCATTCCCACCTCCATGGTTCGATTTTGTCGATAACGAAAATCTCGACCGAGATTTTGGGTCGTTATATTTTATTTATCAATCTGAAAGTGATTGACGCAAAATTACGGTGGTTTTACGGTCTGGGGGATGTGAAACGCGAAGATATGTTGGAATTTTCCCGAAGTCAAATCATGGTACCCATTACAATAGGTAGCTTTCTTAGGAAATCTACCTAAAAAATCATAACTCCCTTAATAGGCACAGTAGCTAATCGGTTTAAAATGGTCGTTAATCCGTTAAATATTAACCTAAAACTTTCGTGTTAAACAATTTTTTATATGATCAACCCTTACGGCAAGAGATAATCGAAATGATTCTGGAATTGTAAGAAGATGAGGCTTGTCGTATCCTAAACATGTGCAACTTTTCCCACATGGAACCATTGTCGTATTGAGTAAATTTGAAGTTTTTATTAACTTTAAGGTGGAAATAATTTTTATCCCTTACTTAGCACCGGTGAAATTTACCTCCGGCGTGCCGAAAGGGATTTTTTTCTTCTTTTTCATTTTAAAATTTTAACCGACTTGGTTGGTCAATATGTTTGGCATTTTTCATTGAGTATATATATATATATATATATATATATATATATATATATATGTCGGAGAGGCGAGGAGATTTGTCAGGGATTCAACGTTTTGTGTTTCACTCATTTTTATTATTACAAGTGGAGAATATATAAGATTATAATAAAGTTCAATTAATAAAAATGAGTAGATAACTCGTACAATGAAATAATTACAAATGATAATTATCACTTATCAATAACTCAGTAGTACACGAATTATAATATAAGATTAATTTAATTTAGAATTCAAATAATATTAAAACAACTTGCGATAGACCGAGGCTCAGGGAAATAACGAATTCGCGATCACCAGGACGTCTGTTCGATCTGGGTTCCAAAGCAAGACTGCCTTTTCTCGATATTCTCAAATAATATGTCTACTGCATATTTCCTTTTCCTTATTAATTTTATGATACCCCTATCGTCCCGGGATCCCGACTACGTTGACAACCATGTGCCTACCTAGGCCTAAGCCTACCGCAATAAAACAATTTAAACCTTATTTTACAAAATATTACAAGTAATAGTACATTTCTTAAAACTACTAAAAATACAGATATTTTAAAGAATATTCTCATCGTTTTGTCGGAAGATACTCCACTGTACTTTATTCTCCGACATATATATTTTTTTTTTTTTTTTTTTTAATTAATTAAGGTACTTATGTTTTGGAACTTAATGATTTATGGAATCAAAAACTTTGTGAATGCTGTGTACCTTCATTTGAATTTCTATTGCTTATTAAGGTAACCTAATTAGTGAGCTAGATGTGATCTATTTTAGGTAAATCTGAACGAAATCCTGTTTTTTTCGAATGGTTGATAAAATCCAATTCATGTTTAATCTTGTTTAAAATAATTTTCATAAATATCTTGCTTATGGCAAGATATTTGCCTGGTTAACCAGGACTATCCTTAAACTTGGATAACTGTCAATAAATTTAGTAAATACTTTCACGTGAGACCATTTTCTTAAGTCACATATTTTGGATATTTAGAAATGAAAATCTTAAAAAGTTTTTTCGTTTACCGATTTAGTTATCTACTGTACACCTATTAACAGCGTTATATCGATATTTTTTCGTAAAATATAATATTTTTATGTATTTATTTACTAAAGAAAAAATAAATTTTGTTACACGATGCAATTCTGCAATGTATTAAATGTTGTAACAAATTTTTCCTGACTTAAGTCAAATATATAATAGTTACTTTGGGGGTTTCAAAGATATAGTTTAAAGCTTATTTTCTAGTGGTTTGCTTTATGTTGTTTGGCGGTTGAGATAAAACGTGTGTGCACTAAACGTGTGGGGTTGTTATAACCTAGTATAAGAGTTAGTGTAATATGGTTGGCGGGGGAAGTTGTACTCCCTTGGGAAGAAAGGGGTAAAGTTGTTGTAGCTACTAAACTTAGTTCAAGTTTTCAAAAGTGTAATGTGATAACCAGGTACTTAAACGCGCCCACATGTTATCTATCTTTCTCTCTTTTACTTTATCCTACTCTTTCTTTTTCTCTCGCTTTACTAACTTGAGAAAAGCTATGAAGATTACAAGATGGTTTTTCTTCTAAGTGTGTGTAACTTAGATAAAATAGCATTTTGTTTTTTTATTGTTGTTATAACGTATTATCTTCATACCGGTACATTATTATCGGTATAAGTAACAATTTATTCAATTATTAACATCACGTTTATTTATTGTTAAGAAGAAGCTGTTTTCATCTAAAGCACTTAAGTCATAAGGCTTTTTGTATACCCTCAAAAACCTTACTGTACTTTCTTCAACTCAATTTCTCTAACGAGTGCCAGAATATTTCTAATTAGATCAGGAAAATCCGTTTACACCGCGTAAAAATATTATCCCCAAAGATTTGGAATTGTTTCCTCCAAAGGGCCTCGCTTATAGTCCCTAAAGATTGGTAATGAACTCTCATAGAATGTCACCTCGGATTATAGAGTTCGGCTGTTTATTTCTAGAAGAAACTGAAGATAGCTCTGTAAATAGTAAAATTACCCCTTCCAAAACTATAGGAGTACGCAAGCGTTTTCACCAAGAACAAAAACTCAACTGCAGAGACGGTACAGTCATAATCACAATTATGGATAAGAGCCTCTCCAATTGCATTCACTAAGGGTTTTATATAGCCTGCGACGTAAAAAATTATGCTATTCCTAAGACTAGAAAATAAAAAGATACGTTTTAGTTTTATAATACACAACACAAAAAAATCCCTTTCGGTGCCGGAAGGCGGAGATAGATTTCACCGGTGCTAAGTAGTGGATAAAAAAGATTTCCACCTTAAAGTTAAGAAAAATTTCAAATTTACTCAATATGACAGTGATTGCATGTGAAAAATATTTCACGTGTTTAGTATACGACAAGCCTCATCTTACAATTCCAGCAATATTTTGGTCATCCTTTGCCGTAAGGGTTGGTTATATCAAAAATTGTTTCTGACAAAGGTTTTAGGTAATATTTAGAGGCCTAACGACCACTTTAAATCGATTCGATATTGTGCCTATTAAGGGAGGTATGATTTTTTTGTCGTCGAAATCATTTTTTCCATTCCTGGGCTAATGGTTGGTGATATCAAAAATCTTTACTTAGATAAGTTTTAGGCCCTTATCCAAAGAATAGTAAGAACTTTAAACAAATTTGATATTTTACTTAGTAAGAAGGTTATAGCGATATTTTGTTTTTTTTTTTTGTACTGATCTTCGGTTTTCAGATTTCAACGGAAATATCCATCTTGACCACTCCTGAATCCATTTTGACTAGTTTCGGCTGACGTCTTATCGTACGTACAGACGCATAACCAAAAAACGATTAGCCTTAGAATGTTGAAATTTTGGATTTAGGACTGTTGTAACATTTAGGACTAGTGTGCCTCTTTTTTTTATTACAATCGACTTGACCAAAAGTGTCCAAATAAGCCCAAAATCCAGAAAAATTTGGATTTTGAACTTTTTCTTAACTCAGTAATAAACCCTCATCGAGAGCTTTTCAAAGTTGTATGATAAGTGGTACTTATTTTCATTGGTTCCAGAGTTATAGTCAAATGAAATTTTAATTAATGAAATATTTGGATCTTACAAGAGGAAGGCACATCGGTTCGAATCAGACTTTATCTCCTTTTTTCAATTTTTTTTTTAATTTAAATTATTGATTTATTGATAATTATTAACCCTCTGATTGTAAAAACATATTATGTACGATAAATAATAATTCAGTAACAAAAAAAAAAAAAAAGTGAAAAATATCAGAAGTTATTAATGAAATAAAATTGTATGTACTTTTCATTAAAAAAAACATTGTGTATTTGTAATTTAATAGACGTACAAGGAAGTTATGTGGTGTCCACATCAAATTGAAAAAAAATCTTTTTCGTGTGTACTTACACCGTGTATACAAATTTCAAATTTCCGTGTATACAAATGTGTATACAAATTTCCACCAATATTTTTTTATGGACGTTAATTATGAATGACTCACGACATATTTTGTATATTTATTTAAAGAATCATTAAAAAAAATTAACTTAAAAGAAAACTCACTGTAATTGATTAAATTAATTTTTATGGTGCTTTAAAAAAAAAGGTTACTCGATCTTTTAGTAGATTATTATTATTATTATTATTACTTATTAATAATAATATATAATATAGAAAAAATAATACTATAATTAGATTAGACTGACTTATTAGATAATATACTATCTGTTAATGTATGAAAAAAGCATTGATTACAGATAAAAAGTTAAGCTGTGACCTATGATACTTTTGAACATGATAATGGATACTAAATCATTCATTTATTCCTGACCCACACACATACAGACACACACACACACACACACACACACACACACACACACACACACACACACACACACACATATATATATATATATATATATATTCATACAAAGACAGCGCATAAAAATTTAGAGCGTATGATTAAAGATGAGGGAAAGGGTTATGAGTCTGCATTAAACGACGGATGTCTCTAAATCATTTTAGGCCCGATAAACTTTTCTCATTTTCCCGGCTTTATTTTTTCTTCCCCCATTTTTATTATTATTATTTTTTTTTTAATGAACTGTATGATTTAACTTTATATTATTATCTTTATAAAATAAATCAACTACTTTTTTTAGGGGTAGTTTGGAAGGGGTTGAATATAGTAGTCATAAATACGTTTTAAACGATACATTTGACTACATCTCTGTTCATAAAATTCATTGTGTAGCAAGTTCCGTTAATATTAGTTAACTTTCAATTTTTTTTTACTAACATAATATTCAAGTAACAATAATTAATCTATTATGTTAACTTAGGCCGAAATTAGTCTCTTCAATCAAAGAATTTTGTGTAAAAATGTTTGTATACTTAACTAAAATTTTAATATAAATAAAAGTCATTGTATTTGGGTATGTACGTTTGTAATGTTTACATTTCCTCCTAAACCACCGGACCGATTTCAACCTAACTTTGGACAAGTATTGCATATTAACTGATTAAAAATTCTGTGGGTGTTAGATATCGCTTCCGCAACCGGTATGGGAGGGGTGGGAACCTTAACAAATATTAAAATGTTAAAATTCTAGGATATTCTTGAATACTATTGGAAATATGTAAAGTTTGAAAGATTTCTAGAATATTATGGAGCATTCTTGATCATACTTTAATATTTTTTTTAAATATCACATTTTGGAACAAGAAGGAAGGACAAAAAATGTTTTTTATAGGCAAACATTTGATTAAACAAGTCGTTGGAGCCTTGAACTCTGTTGTGACTGAGTTTGAAAGGTATGTTTATTTGAATGTAAAATGTGTGTTTATTTGGGAAGTAGAATTACTAAAGATGGACGAAGCAGGAGCGATATAAAATGCCGAATAGCACAAGCGAAACGAGCCTTCAGTCAGAAATATAATTTGTTTACATCAAAAATTAATTTAAATGTCAGGAAAAGATTTTTCAAAGTATATGTTTGGAGTGTCGCATTATATGTAAGTGAAACTTAGACGATCGGAGTATCTGAGAAGAAAAGATTAGAAGCTCTTGAAATGCGGTGCTATAGGAGAATATTAAAAATTAGATGGGTGGATAAAATGACAAATGAAGAGGTGTTGCGGCAAATAGATGAAGAAAGAAGCATTTGGAAAAATATAGCTAAAAGAAGAGACAGACTTATAGGCCACATACTAAGGCATCCTGGAATAGTCGCTTTAATATTGGAAGGACAGGTAGAAGCAAAAAAAAATGTAGGCAGGCCACGGTTGGAATATGTAAAATAAATTGTTAGGGATGTAGGATGTAGGGGGAATACCGAAATGAAAAGACTAGCACTAGATAGGGAAACTTGGAGAGCTGCATCAATCCAGTCAAATGACTGAAGACAAGAAAAAAACTTTGAATGTGTATTGTAAATTTGTGTGTTTTACGTGTATACGTCTACACTTTAAAGATATTTATAACATCTTTCGCAATGTTCTGGGCAGGATTGATTAATTAAATTTAACTTCCACCGGGTTGGTACAGTGGTAAAATTCTCGTAAATCAGCTGATTACGAAGTCGAGAGTTCTTAGGTTCAAATCCTAATAAAGACCGTTGTTTTTTTTACGGATTTGAGTACTAAGTCGTAGATACCGATGTTCTTTGGTGGTTGGGTTTCAATTAACCAAACATCTCAGGAGTGGTCGCTCTGAGTTTGTTCAAGACTACATATTTACCCGGGTACAGTTACATTACAACTGATAAGTCGCTAATGATCTTAATTGATACGACTATAAAAAAAAGTTAAAATTTTACAAAATTAAATTGTAAATCATAATAGAAGAATATACACTTGGAAAAAGCCAGGCGATACTGCAAGGTATCAAATAGATTATATCATGGTTAAGCAAAGATTTAGAAATCAACTCGTTCACTTCAAAACTTACCTGGGAGCAGACTTGATAGCGACCATAATTTGGTGATAATGAAATGTAGATTGGGGTTTAAAAACCTGAAGAAAAGGTCTCAGATGAATCGGTGGAATTTAGAGAAGCTTGAGGAAGAGGAGGTAAAGAAGATTTTTGAGGAGGACATCGCAAGAGGTCTGAGTAAAAAAGATAAGGTAGAAAATGTAGAAGAAGAATGGGAGAATGTTAAAAACGAAATTCTTAAATCAGCAGAAGCAAACTTAGGCGGAATAAGGAGAATTGGTAGAAAACCTTGGGTTTCAGACGATATATTGCAGCTGATGGATGAACGTAGAAAATATAAGAATGCTAGTGATGAAGAAAGTAAAAGGAACTATCGGATATTAAGAAATGCTATAAACAGGAAGTGCAAACTGGCGAAAGAAGAGTGGATTAAAGAAAAATGTTCAGAAGTGGAAAGATAAATGAACATTGGTAAAATAGACAGAGCATACAGGAAAGTTAAGGAAAATTTTGGGGTACATAAATTAAAATCTAATAATGTGTTAAACAAAGATGGTACACCAATATATAATACGAAAGGTAAAGTCGATAGATGGGTGGAATATATTGAAGAGTTATACGGAGGAAATGAATTAGAAAATCGTATTATAGAGGAAGAAGAGGAAGTTGAGGAGGATGAAATGGGAGAAACAATACTGAGATCTGAATTTAAGAGAGCATTAAAAGATTTAAATGGCAGAAAGGCTCCTGGAATAGACGGAATACCTGTATAATTACTGCGCAGTGCAGGTGAGGAAGCGATTGATAGATTATACAAACGGGTGTGTAATATTTATGAAAAAGGGGAATTTCCGTCAGACTTCAAAAAAAGTGTTATAGTAATGATACCAAAGAAAGCAGGGGCAGATAAATGTGAAGAATACAGAACAATTAGTTTAACTAGTCATGCATCAAAAATCTTAACTAGAATTCTACACAGAAGAATTGAGAGGAGAGTGGAGGAAGTGTTAGGAGAAGACCAATTTGGTTTCAGGAAAAGTATAGGGACAAGGGAAGCAATTTTAGGCCTCAGATTAATAGTAGAAGGAAGATTAAAGAAAAACAAACCAACATACTTGGCGTTTATAGACCTAGAAAAGGCATTCGATAACGTAGACTGGAATAAAATGTTCAGCATTTTAAAAAAATTAGGGTTCAAATACAGAGATAGAAGAACAATTGCTAACATGTACAGAAACCAAACAGCAACAGTAACAATTCAAAAACATAAGAAAGAAGCCGTAATAAGAAAGGGAGTCCGACAAGGATGTTCCCTATCTCCGTTACTTTTTAATCTTTACATGGAACTAGCAGTTAATGATGTTAAAGAACAATTTAGATTCGGAGTAACAGTACAAGGTGAAAAGATAAAGATGCTACGATTTGCTGATATAGTAATTCTAGCCGAGAGTAAAAAGGATTTAGAAGAAACAGTGAACGGCATAAATGAAGTCCTACGCAAGAACTATCGCATAAAAATAAACAAGAACAAAACAAAAGTAATGAAATGTAGTAGAAATAACAAAGATGGACTACTGAATGTGAAAATAGGGGGAGAAAAGATTATGGAGGTAGAAGAATTTTGTTATTTGGGAGGTAAAATTACTAAAGATGGACGAAGCAGGAGCGATATAAAATGCCGAATAGCACAAGCTAAACGAGCCTTCAGTAAGAAATATAATTTGTTTACATCAAAAATTAATTTAAATGTCAGGAAAAGATTTTTGAAGTGTATGTTTGGAGTGTCGCTTTATATGGAAGTGAAACTTGGACAATCGGAGGATCTGAGAAGAAAAGATTAAAAGCTTTTGAAATGCGGTGCTATAGGAGAATGTTAAAAATCAGATCGGTGGATAAAGTGACAAATGAAGAGGTATTGCGGCAAATAGATGAAGAAAGAAGCATTTGGAAAAATATAGTTAAAAGAAGAGACAGACTTATAAGCCACATACTAAGGCATCCTGGAATAGTAGCTTTAATATTGGAGGGGGGACAGGTAGAAGGGAAAAATTGTGTAGGCAGGCCACGTTTGGAATATGTAAAACAAATTGTTAGGGATGTAGGATGTAGAGGGTATACTGAAATGAAACGACTAGCACTAGATAGGGAATCTTCGAGAGCTGCATCAAACCAGTCAAATGACTGAAGACAAAAAAAAATGCAGCTGATGATGCGAATCAAATTCGCGAAAGCGCTTCTGTTATGTAATGAAATCAGGTGTCATCCTATTTTAATTGTTCTGTATTTAAGGTTGATCTATAAAAAATAAATTAATTTTTATTGGAACAGAGGAGTATGGTTATTTAAAGAATTGCTTTTAAAAAAATAATATATACAAATTTTTATTTTAGATTCTATTTGTTTTTTTTTTTTTGTTTTTTTTTTGTATTGTCAGATAAAACAATTTTCAACGGACAAGACAAGGTGAAGTATATTGGATAAAATAGAATTGTAGAAAAAATAGGGGATGTGTTGTCATTTCAGGAATACGAAGGCAAGTTATAGGGTGGGAATGAAAAAAATAAGGGATGAAGAAAAAGAAGAAGTAAAGAATAAGGGGGTAAGAAGGATATATAAGAGAGAGGGTGATATTAAGGGTTAGGATGTAAGGAAGGGTTAATTAAATAAAGGAAGCCAGTCAAGCAGTACCATCTACCGTCCAGCACCAATCTAACTTCGCAAGCGCTACCAACTCCAAAACTTAATTTTGTGTCCTGGTTTTAGTAAACCTCCTAAAGCACACTTCCCTACATCAGATACATTTACCACATACCACCGATTTAATAATACTACACACCTTTCTGTTTCAACGTACAATTTTGTCCATCTATACAACTATAAAATACGAAAGCAAAAGGCATAACGCATTATTATTGCAGTAATTTTGTATGCAAATTCTAGATTATTATTAGTTTAGAATCATTTAAATGGATTATTACTAAAACAAAATTTTTCTATCTTAGCCAACGATATCTTTTCTTGAAATTAATAAACTAAAATTTCTTCTAATCCTTTCTTCCCATAAAATTTTCACTTAACTTTTAATTCATTAACTCGTACAATTTAAAAAATACAAAACCTGAAACAAATGTGATGATAATTTTTTTAAAAAAAGAATACATTTCAGTATTATTTTTTTTTTCTAAATTATATCACTTCATCTATCGAAAAAGCACATAAATGTTTAATAAGCTAGTAAAATGAATATCTATCTAGTCCTCCTCTATGAATCATGAGACCTTGCCGTTGGTGAGGGGGCTTGAGTGCTCAGGGATACAGAGTAGCTGGACCGAAGGTGCAACCATATCGGAGAGGTATCTGTTGAGAGCCAGACTAAGGAATGATTCCTGAAAGAGGGCAGCAGCTCTTTCAGTAGTTGTTAGGGGCGTGAGTCAGGACGACTTAAACGGCCGTATCAACATCACTCAGTCCTCTGAGTACTGCGCAGCTGAAAGCAATGGAAAACTACAGCTGCTTTTTTTCCAAGAAAATGTGGCTCTCTGCATTTTCACATACCAATAATGGAGGCGCCTTCCTTGGTAAAATATTCCGGAGGTAAAATAGTCCCCCGTTCGGATCTCCGGGTGGGGACTACTAAGGAAGGGGTCACCAGAAAATTAAAAAATAACATTCTACGAGTCGGAGCGTGGAATGTTAGAAGCTTAAAAAAGGTTGGTAGGCTAGAAAATTTAAAAAAGGAAATGGGTAGGACAAATGTGGATATAGTAGGAATTAGTGAGGTTCGGTGGGAAGAGGAAGGCGACTTTTGGTCAGGTGATTTTAGAGTAATTAACTCAGCGTCAAATAATGGGCAGGCAGGAGTAGGTTTCGTGATGAACAAGAAGATAGGGAGGAGAGTGGAGTATTTCAAAACGCATAGCGATAGAATCATTGTAATAAGGATAAAATCAAAACCTAAACCGACAACAATTGTTAACGTCTATATGCCTACAAGCGCCCATGATGATGATGAGGTAGAGTGTGTATACGAAGAGATTGATGAAGCAATTAAACACGTACAAGGAGATGAAAATTTAATAATAGTTGGAGATTGGAATGCAAGCATTGGAGAAGGCAAGGAAGGAAATATAGTGGGTGAATACGGGCTGGGCAAAAGGAATGAAAGAGGGGACCGACTTATAGAGTTTTGCACGAAGTATAATTTAGTAATTGCCAACACCCAATTTAAAAATCATAATAGAAGAATATACACTTGGAAAAAGCCAGGCGATACTGCAAGGTATCAGATAGATTATATCATGGTTAAGCAAAGATTTAGAAATCAACTCGTTGACTGCAAAACTTACCCTGGAGCAGACATTGATAGCGACCATAATTTGGTGATAATGAAATGTAGATTGGGGTTTAAAAACCTGAAGAAAAGATGTCAGATGAATCGGTGGAATTTAGAGAAGCTTGAGGAAGAGGAGGTAAAGAAGATTTTTGAGGAGGACATCGCAAGAGGTCTGAGTAAAAAAGATAAGGTAGAAAATGTAGAAGAAGAATGGGAGAATGTTAAAAAGGAAATTCTTAAATCAGCAGAAGCAAACTTAGGCAGAATAAAGAGAACTGGTAGAAAACCTTGGGTTTCAGACGATATATTGCAGCTGATGGATGAACGTAGAAAATATAAGAATGCTAGCGATGAAGAAAGTAAAAGGAACTATCGGCAATTAAGAAATGCTATAAACAGGAAGTGCAAACTGGCGAAAGAAGAGTGGATTAAAGAAAAGTGTTCAGAAGTGGAAAAAGAAATGAACATTGGTAAAATAGACGGAGCATACAGGAAAGTTAAGGAAAATTTTGGGGGACATAAATTAAAATCTAATAATGTGTTAAACAAAGATGGTACACCAATATATAATACGAAAGGTAAAGTCGATAGATGGGTGGAATATATTGAAGAGTTATACGGAGGAAATGAATTAGAAAATGGTGTTATAGAGGAAGAAGAGGAAGTTGAGGAGGATGAAATGGGAGAAACAATACTGAGATCTGAATTTAAGAGAGCATTAAAAGATTTAAATGGCAGAAAAGCTCCTGGAATAGACGGAATACCTGTAGAACTACTGCGCAGTGCAGGTGAGGAAGCGATTGATAGATTATACAAACTGGTGTGTAATATTTATGAAAATGGGGAATTTCCATCAGACTTCAAAAAAAGTGTTATAGTTATGATACCAAAGAAAGCAGGGGCAGATAAATGTGAAGAATACAGAACAATTAGTTTAACTAGTCATGCATCAAAAATCTTAATTAGAATTTTATACAGAAGAATTGAGAGGAGAGTGGAAGAAGTGTTAGGAGAAGACCAATTTGGTTTCAGGAAAAGTATAGGGACAAGGGAAGCAATTTTAGGCCTCAGATTAATAGTAGAAGGAAGATTAAAGAAAAACAAACCAACATACTTGGCGTTTATAGACCTAGAAAAGGCTTTCGATAACGTAGACTGGAATAAAATGTTCAGCATTTTAAAAAAATTAGGGTTCAAATACAGAGATAGAAGAACAATTGCTAACATGTACAGGAACCAAACAGCAACAATAACAATTGAAGAACATAAGAAAGAAGCCCTAATAAGAAAGGGAGTCCGACAAGGATGTTCCCTATCGCCGTTACTTTTTAATCTTTACATGGAACTAGCAGTTAATGAGGTTAAAGAACAATTTAGATTCGGAGTAACAGTACAAGGTGAAAAGATAAAGATGCTACGATTTGCTGATGATATAGTAATTCTAGCCGAGAGTAAAAAGGATTTAGAAGAAACAATGAACGGTATAGATGAAGTCCTACGCAAAAACTATCGCATGAAAATAAACAAGAACAAAACAAAAGTAATGAAATGTAGTAGAAATAACAAAGATGGACCACTGAATGTGAAAATAGGAGGAGAAAAGATTATGGAGGTAGAAGAATTTTGTTATTTGGGAAGTAAAATTACTAAAGATGGACGAAGCAGGAGCGATATAAAATGCCGAGTAGCACAAGCTAAACGAGCCTTCAATAAGAAATATAATTTGTTTACATCAAAAATGAATTTAAATGTCAGGAAAAGATTTTTGAAAGTGTATGTTTGGAGTGTCGCTTTATATGGAAGTGAATCTTGGACAATCGGAGTATCTGAGAAAAAAAGATTAGAAGCTTTTGAAATGTGGTGCTATAGGAGAATGTTAAAAATCAGATGGGTGGATAAAGTGACAAATGAAGAGGTATTGCGGCAAATAGGTGAAGAAAGTAGCATTTGGAAAAATATAGCTAAAAGAAGAGACAGACTTATAGGCCACATACTAAGGCATCCTGGAATAGTCGCTTTAATATTGGAAGGACAGGTAGAAGGGAAAAATTGTGTAGGCAGGCCACGTTTGGAGTATGTAAAACAAATTGTTGGGGATGTAGGATGTAGAGGGTATATTGAAATGAAACGACTAGCTCTAGATAGGGAATCTTGGAGAGCTGCATCAAACCAGTCAAATGACTGAAGACAAAAAAAAAAAAAAAATGAATAATAATAAAAAAACCGAAATGCAACTAGATCGCGTTTCTTTTAAAAACATCATCGTTAATAGAATACATTACGGCATTAGAAAAATAAATTATTGAAAATGCATATTTTCATTATCAAATATTTTAGTTCGTCTAAAATATTTAATATTACTTTCCCTTGCAAATATAATACCTATATTAAAGGGGAACGTATGGTGATAATTTAAAAATGGAATATCGGCTTTTTTTTGTACATCTAAAGCAATGATTCTCAACCTGTTTAGCTTCACGACCTCCAAAAAGTAAAAAAAAAAAAAAATGGTACTTACGTATTAACGCCACCGCAGCTATAGCTTTATTTAAAAACTAAGTAGTCAATCGGATTTCGGTGGAAAATGAACAGTCTCTTTATTAATTTTAATAAATGGTTATTTATATTTATTTATTTTATAAATATAATTTAACCAAACTTTAACCTACGCTCGCTAACCTTGACTAATTAACACCGTAATTTTTTGAGTAAAAATATTTAATAAATTCAGTAATTATTGCAATTATTTATTACTTAAATAATGAAAACACTCCTGTTAATTAGTCAAGATTAGCGAGCGAAGCGAGCGTAGGTTAAATTATTTTTATAAAATAAATAAATATAAATAACCATTTATTAAAATGAATAAAGAGACTGTTCATTTTCCGCCGAAATCCGATTGACTACTTTGTTTTTAAATAAAGCTGTAGCTGCCGTGGCGTTAATATGTAAGCACCAAAAAATATATATAATGAATATTTCGCGACCCCTCAACCCAGTAAAAACCTAGTTAAAACTATTTAGCTGTGTTGATAGCGACGGGTATGAAGTGTAAAAACATGAGCAATTTGCAGATACCTTCATTATATGCACGTCCTCCTTATAATTTGGTCTGCTTGCGTAATATTCGTTGCGAGAGTATCATGTTCGAACATGTATATGATACTTTTGAATGTCGTTGTTCTCAACAGAATAAAAGCGGTGAGGCGTAAGGGAGTGCATTACGTTAGTTTAGTTTCGAAAGCGAAGCTTGCGTCTGTTGCCTTCAAAATAAGTTTTTAAAAGCGTGGTTTCATTTAAAATAATAATTAAGGTTTCGGTTTATTGGTGTACGGTCAAACGATGTAAACATGCAGCAGCGTGTTGAAGAGCTAAGCGACATGGAGATTATTACTTGTCTCACTGCTTCAATATTTTTGTGTGTTCGAACGCTTCGTGAGCTACCTGGATGGTGGTTCTTCCTCAAAGCTGAACCGGTAGCTCTAAAATTGGACACCCATAACTGAATTGTCTTCTTATCAGGTACCGCGGCGTGTAGACCTGGCTGAAAGTGTAGACGAAATAATCGCTGCGTATTGATAACAGAATCACGATTTTTAAAATAAGTTTCAATAACCGAAGTGCGACGCTTATCACTTCACGTCATGGTTCTTACTGAAATGGCAAGACATCCGCTACAAAATGGCGTCTGACACCACGCCCTGTACTATTAGCGCTCCACCCAATTGGAAATCGAGGAGTTATTTGTGTGAAATCATTTTGTTCTTAATTTTTTTCTGACAGATGTGCGACATACGGTAATGCAACATAATTCTCACTCTTATTACTCTTTTTTTATGGTTGGCGATATATTATTATAATGTTTATGAATTGTATTTTAAATATTTTATTTATGATATTTCCCAGGTAATTATTATTTATTAGATCTTTTGCGTTTTTTTTTACAAAAGGATTTCCAATACCCCATCAAAATTACAACAATCTGAATAGTATGTTTTCTAAATTAAAATCGGCGATAGAAAAAAAACTTAACAAGTCAACGTAGTACACAGCGTTCCGTGTAAAGATTGTAACGCGTTGTAAATTACACAGACATCTCAATACCTAAAAAAAAATAATAGGAGCCTATAAATATAGAAAAAAGGATGTGACAGCCTCGTAAAACATACAATAGAACATAAATACTTGTTCGATTTCAACAGTACCAAAATATTAGACAAAGATCAAAATACATGCAGAAGGACCACTCTAGAAATGATATACATCAATAAAAATACAAACGCTGTCAACAATATAACGGACATAGCCGGATTAAGCAACATATACAAGTATGTTAATTTAATTTTTTTTTAAATCGTATTTATATTGTAAATTTAGTTTTAAGGAAAATAATGTTTAATGTTTGTAATTTTTGAGAAAAATATGTGCATTGTAAAGGTTTCTATACACAGGAAATAGTAATCAGGTTATATAAAGTGATACATATAATTATCTAAAGATAAAATGAGTCATGTATGAGTAGTAGGATCTATTACAATTGTGGGGATAAAATATTGTTTTCTAGGATGGGTAGGCCAGTTAATTTCTTAGTTTGCAATAGAATTTTGTATGATGTGTGTATGAATGTGTATTGTCACCTGAGGAAGTTTAGAGAATCCTAAGGGAAATGTGTTGTGTATTTAATTTATAAGTTTGTATAGTTGATTGATTAATCCAAGAAATTAATAAAGGTAATATTTTTAAGTAAAATATGTCTTGTTTTTATATATTTAATTCTATCCTATCAAGAAAAAAATAAACTTTAAGAAGAAAATTAATTAGATTTAGGGAAAAATCGAGGGCAGTAGATCATGAGGAAGACCGCCGAAAAGATAGCTGGACCAAATATAATAGGCGACAAGAGAAACGTTAGGCACATTGATTCGAATAGCAGAGGACCGTGAACTATGGACGGAAATTGTCAGAGGGATATGAATCGGGTCACCAGCTCTCAGATATGAAAGGAAAAGGTCACTGATAATTATTATTATTAATAGATAAACAGCCATTCATTATTATTTTTCGAACAAAACAACTAAAAAATTTATTACAAAAAAAGCAGAAATCGCAGGCAAATCCTTTTCAAAGTTGGAAATTTATAAAACAAGATTTTTATTTTGTATATTTGATTTATTTATTGTTGATTTATATTAATAAATCTAGTTTTTTTCACCCGTTTAATAATGATACACAATGTACGTGAAGTATTGTATAAAAGTTTTCTCTTATTGTGAATTACAACTGTTGCAAAAAATATTGTTTAAAATTTTTCAGTATAGGTAAGGTAACGTGTGTCCTTTTCATATTTGCGTATGTGTGAGTGAATATACGCGCCCGTACGTATTTGTACTGTCATAGCTTCACTACTAGTACGTACTACATGCAACGGTATATTTGTATCGCTTTGATATCGATTTCCTTTTAAATCGATAGTCTGGGTAACGTTCGGTTCAGGAATAGGAACAGGTTGTTGACAAACGGTAGTACAGTACTTTTCAAGGTTAGTCCGGGTTTCCTATTGACAGTTCGGTATCGGTAGTGTAAAGAAATTGAAGAGAGGAAGGGGTGTGAGTAAGTTTTGTCGGATATTGAACTTGTGAAGGGGGTAGAAATAAAAAGAAGAAGAGGAATGGAACGGAAAGCTTTAGATATTTCAAGACGAGAAATATATTCAAACAGCGAATATGCATGCACACACGCAACATGAGTTCCACAGTCGTAGTATAACCGTTCTGGTTAGATGGATATTGAAGTAGAAAAGAGCACTGTACATTGTCGGTTGAGGTATTCTGTTTCTTATTTCTTCAAAAGAAAAAACCGAGAGTTTCTGACGCCGTTTGAATCGGTTGCTTCATTGCGGGTTGCCGGATGGATGGTTCAATCGAAGTATCCATCTGGAATATTTATTGATCAAATGACATTCTGTACTTATTTTTTTATTTATTTCTTCTTGAATTTTTCTTTTTAAAATACATATATGAAAAGAAAAATAAATATGTATTTATTTTTCTTTAATATCAAATGTAAGATTGAAATTGGCCTAAGAATTTTCATAAGATATTTTCAAAACAAATATTTTAAATAATTTTTTAGTAAATTCACATGCAACAAAAACGTTTACTCATTATTTATTTATTATTATTAATTTTTTAAGTATTCTCCCTTGTGAACTCCATATGTGTTGACATTGTTCCCACAGGCAGGAAAGTCAGGAAGTTTTAGAAAAAATCAGGAAAGTAGGAAAAATTACAAAAAAATTCAGAGAATTCCATATTTGTTACCAAATTAAGATTATGTTATTATTAATTAAAAAAGTATTTTTTTAAGTAATGTTAGGTATTGTTTAAGTATGTTAGGTAATTAATTGCAAAATATTATTAATATTTTGTAATTATTTACAAAATAAGGTGTTCCTTTCTAGTTTTCTTTTGTATTACTTTTAGTCACAATGATTTTAATTTTCCTTCAAGTTGTGAACACACTTATTTGTTAAATTGAAAATTCTTAGATTTTTATTTAAACCAAGTTATTAAATATTTTTTTTTTAATTTACTTTGCAAAATAATGTCTATTTTTGGTGAAACATTTTTAGCAATCTTAGGTGCAAGTAATTATTTAAAAAAATTAATTTTGTTAGTTTTTATTTCTTATCTGTGTTACTTTTAGTTAACATGATGTTCATTTTTATGCAAAAACTTATTATATATTGTGTTTTTTTTTTACTTTGCAATGTGATTTACTGAAATAATTTATCACAAAAAATAGCTTAATTTTAGATGGATATTACAGAAAAATTATTAAAAAAATAAACTTTAAAAATTAATGTAATAATAAAGGCGTGAGTTGGGTGGATAGTTTGGGGATGATGGAGGCTGCCAAGAAAAACTCCTAATTTTAAAATACAAGGTTTTTATTATCTAGGAAGTGGTGAATATTTTTGGCTAACATCTATTTAAAGTAATAATAAAGAGTAAGGGCTATCAAAAAAATAAGATTTTTACATTTCAAATGTGATTGGTAACTTGCAAGATGGATTTAAATTTAAAATAATTTTTTTTTTTAATAAAAAAATATTTTTTGTTACCCCATACCACTGGAGTGAGATGAAGAAACAATTTTTATTGCTGAAAAAATATTGATGCAAAATCTCCCATTAACTCCTTTTTTGAAGCAAGTTACAGCTAAATAAAGAAAAATATATATTCATTTTTTTGGTAGGGAGATGAATATTAAATAAATTTTTTTGGTAATTTTTGAATTGATCTTAAACTTTTGTAAGAAACGTTTTGTCTAAATTGCTCCTGCAAAGATTTGAAATTTTTTTCAGGTAAGACATTCTGCCCTGCTTTCTAACTTTGGCAAATATTTCATAGATTCTTCCCGCCCCTGGAAAGTGGTAACTATCTACCAAGTTTGAAGATTGGTCAATGGGGTCCAAAGTTCAGACCAAATACATGCCAATATACATACACATGAACGTCCGTGTGACAAAAATAAATTTTTTGGAGCATTAGAACAGAAATTTTTCACAGATTATTTATACTTTATTTAAATCTATTTCGTCTGGTTAAAAATTTTTGTTTAAAATGTGTCTTTTAGGTACAAAACTTAAAAAAAAAAACTATTTTTTTAGAATTTTGTTTTACCTATCTATATATTTTCCAGTTATTGCTATAGCAGCATATACCACTGTAGCAATATAGCTGAATTAGCCAGGTGGATTTCTATAGTTTTTAAATTTATCCTAATTAATATCAAAGTAGTTTTAGAAACATAAAATGAAAGGAGATTTGAACAAGAAAGGAAAGCTCTCATGTAGAAAATGTATAGATTTGTTAATATTATTTTTAAATTTTCACGAGGAAAAAATAGAAAGATTTATGGTAGCAAAAACATGAGTGATATGGAACACAGAAAGGAAAAGAATTTTTCTTTTTTGTCTTCGAAAATGCGGTGTTACAAGAGGATTTGAAAATTACATCAGCTGATTTAATTCAAAATGAAGAGATGATATCATAACACAAACATAAAAGGAAAGAAATTTGTAACAGAATGGAATGCAAGGATAGTAGAAGAATGTGTATCTCTCTACTAATTGCAGAACCTGGACAAATGTTCATTGCTACTGTGTCTTTCATTTATTGGGAAGGTCTTTTATTTATTTAGGGGCAGTTATAATTGTTTTATTTTATTTATGAATGGAATTATTAGTTGCGTTCTGATCCTTTAGATCACGGAGAATTTGTTTAACCCACTGGGTTGGTCTAGTGGTGAAAGCGTCTTCCCAAATCAGCTGAAGTCAAGAGTTCCAGCATTCAAGTCCTAGTAAAACCAGTTATTTTTACACTGATTTGAATACTAGATCGTGGATACCGATGTTCATTGTTGGTTGGGTTTCAATTAACCATACATCTCGGGAATGGTCGAATTGAGAATGTACAAGGCTACACTTCATTTACAATCATACATAACCTCATTCATCCACTGAAGTATTATCTCAACGATAGTTAGCGGAAGCTAAACTGGCAAAAGAAAGGGAGAATTTGTTGACTGAGGCTGACCATGGGAGACTAGCCGCATATGAACTTTTTTCTCTCGGTGTGATTCCACTTCAATCCGTCCCTTCAAGTCCTTTCGGTGTTAGTGCTTTCTGGCCAGTAGGAATACACCTTTAGGGGGCCATAGCGTTTGGAGGATGCAATGCGCTTCCCTTTCCGGAGGGAGTAGCATGTGCTGGCTGGAAAAATTTTTAATAGAATTTTTTTAAATTCTGTTACCAAAATCTAGGTTGGTAGACTTTGTATTATCCAGTTTTGAATAATTTTATAGTAGAGAGTTGCTTGTAAAAACAAAAGAATAGAATCTATTAATAAATATTTGAGGGTGTAGGTTGTAAAATTATGCTGAGGTTAAAAGATTAGCATAGAAAAAGGACTGATGTCCAACCAACTGAATGACTGATAATTAAAAAAAAATTGCACGTTTTTGTTATTACCTATTTTCAAAGGAAATACAAACTCTCTTAAATTTAATATACAAATGGAACAAACAAGTTTGTGAATATTCATATTTAATTTAAACCGTATTATGCAAGGCAAATTTTATGAACAAACTAGCGTATGATATCATCAGTCCTTGTGATAGTAGAAAAATTTTATAAGACTAAAGCAGATCTTAATTGAAAAATTTTCTTTCTTTCTTAAATAAAATAAAAGCGTTAGATTTAATTTAACATTACTTCTAAATTTAATTGTGATTTACACAGTACTTGGTGCTTTTTTATCTGAATGGGATGATAATTTAAAAAATAAATAAATCATTCATTTTTTCATTTTGGTTTCTTGCTGAGAGATTTTTTTTTTAATACAGTGAAAAATCTTAAACTTTAGTACATCATATTTTATGTACATCCTTTCTTTTCTCCCTTTTTTATATTATATATTATTTTATATAAGGGAAGGACAGCATGCTATTTGATTATTAAATATTTCAATCGAAAGGGATTTTAGGATTGTACTAAATGATCATTGTAAGATATATTTACAGAATTAAAAATTCTAGTTCTTTGTGGTAGGAAAAGAACTAAATTATGATACGGTAGGTTTGTATGATATAGTTATCTGTCACTTCCTAGTATAAGGTTGTTTGATTTGTAAGTTAGAGGTAAAAATTATTCCTTGGCTGCACATTTAGTTTATGTTACTTTCTACCAAAATGAAGGTTTATTGCTTGTTCAGTTTTTTAATATACAGGAAAAGAAAGATTTGCCCCATTTTTTTCCTTATTTCCTCTAAATATAATGAGTAAAAGATGAAATTCTAGAAAAAATAAATATAAGTAAAACTGATTTTGGATTACTTTATTTCATGTAGTAGAAAATATTTGTTATTTTAAATTTATTCTTTTTATGTTACTTTATTTACTTTTTGTTTTTATATATTTAGTTTGATACATTTTTAAAAATAATTTGTACTTCTGAAATACTTCAAAGCAATTAATACATATTTATTCAGTAGTGATCATAATGAGATGATAAACTGAATTTTAATACTACTACTCCGACTTCTGTGGCCAAGTGGTAGTAGTATCTCGTGCCATTCATCCAAAAGGTTCTGGATTCAACAAATCTTGGTATTTTTTATAAGCTAGTAGATTCAGCTAACATAAAGTTACTGTAATTAGGCGTAAGCCTATTTTTGTTGCTTTTGGAATTAATAAATAAGTGTAATCATAATATCTCTTAGGATTTCAAAATTGTCATGAGACACGTGTCTCGCTTAACCTTTCCACTGTTGTCATTAGACATGATTCTGAGTCTCAGTTTGGTGCGGTTAATTTTTGAGATAGTAGCTGTCTATATTTCATTAATTAAAGTGAATAAAATCTATATTCATTTTAAAGGCAAAATTATGAACATTTACTAGTGGCCT
This sequence comes from Lycorma delicatula, assembly GCF_047948215.1. NCBI lineage: Eukaryota > Metazoa > Arthropoda > Insecta > Hemiptera > Fulgoridae > Lycorma > Lycorma delicatula. Next base: position 68,701,971 of record NC_134465.1, on the reverse strand, counting down.
TTGTTTTAGTGTATTGTTTTTCATTTTTATTTTTAAAATTAGGTATGCAAAATGTGGTGTACTTATATCATGACTTGTTTTTTTTTTTTAAAAAATGTTTTTAAATCAAAATAAATTACTTTTTTTTTTAATAGTGTGTAGGCCTAAAATCAATTTTTATTATTTAAAAGGACTCAAATTAATTTAATAATTTTTCCTAGTGATTTTTTTATTTCAGAACAGTAAAATTAATTGAAGTTATTTTTATTAGAACTCTAAAACAATTTATAATTATTATCAAACTATAGTCGCAGTAGCTGGTAAGTGAAATTGTGTAACAATTTTTATTTTTGTTGGCTACTGTTTATAATTTGTAATATGCTTTGAGACATGAAAAATGATGTCTCGTTACGTCTAGTTACAATGAGACATAAATTTTTATCTCGGTTATCTTTTATTTTATTTTTTAGAAACCAAACTTCCAAATAACATTTTTCATCTAAAAAGAGTATTAGAGTCTATCAAGTTGAAAAAAAAACTTTGTAATTTTGTTTAACTTTTATTTATGTATAGTAAGTAATATTTTTTCTACTAGGATACATTATTATTTATTTATTTATAAAATAATGTTACATTTGTACACTTTTATGGTTTTATTATATGTATGCATTTGATTATGTTTTAAATATACTTTCACATAATAATTGTAACTTGTTCCTGAATCATGTCTATAGATGAAAAGTGTTTTGGTAGATTTAAAATTTAAAACTTTGTAAATTATTTAAATAAATGTTTTTTTCTCTGTCGCTTCCCCTACTCTCTACCAAATAAAGAGGAGGTAAGTTATAAATGTGAAGAAGCTGTATTATTGGTTGCTCCCCAGATTTTTATCATGATAACTTATCGCTTGGCTTCTCTTTTATGTTACTTTAGTAGATGGGTTCCAATCAGATTGCGTGTAAATTTTCTCGATGGAAGATTTCTATTTACCTTTTGTTTTCCTTGACTCAGTGAATGATGACTATAAAAAGTGAAAGTAAAAGGATGGGATCACTTGAATGAGTTTAATTTATAAAAAAATATGTGCGCATGTGTGTGTTTATATGCAAGCAGATTGATGATGGTGATGATTATGCTGATACTCCCAGCTTAAAATATACCTTTCCTTCCTTTCTTTAATTCCTCTCAATATTGCTCATTCTTTGCCAGTTTTATCTTTCAACTCTTCATTCCTGATTTTCCGTCTCATTCATTTTGATAATCTTATCTGAATTTTTCAATAAATTTTTACGGATACAGTTCAAGATTTAAAACCATGTAGTGGAATACAACAAATGAAACACTTTACAATTCTTTTGCTGTTCTTTTTCGATATGTTTTACAATAATAACTTCTTTGAATCTATTGAAGTCTGCATTTTTCTTGGCGATCCTATTTTTAATCTTCATTATAAGCATATGTAAGCTGTAATAGCACTTTAGGAACTTGCTTGATACAACTTTTCCTGTAAGCCATTTGCTTCCAGATTTCATATCCTTATTTACTGTTATTACTTAATTTTTTCATTTTCTTTCAGACAGATATTTTTTAAAAACGCCTTTTTTAAATCTGTGTCAGTCAAGTGACTATTTTTCTACATAAAAGCTCTCCTTAATTGTGTCAGTCTGCTTTTGATCTTTATTCTTTACTTAATTAATTCTTTGTAATTTTATTGACCAAATAACAAAATTCTACTATTCTTCTTGATTTAATTGAATTGATATTTTATTTCATCACTTTTCTTTTACTATTTATTTTCAATTAAAATTTTTCTCTTATCTATAAATTTTTTATTAGTTTTCTAATTAATTTTTTATTTCTTTTAAAAAGACAATGTTATCGGCAAATCTTAATGCATGCTTTTTGTTACACTAATTACGTTTCATAAGAAGAACACTTTAATATTTTTATTAAAAATAAATGAACACACACACAAAATATTAGTTTTTAAATAACATTTTGTAAGAACAGTTTTTCTGAATTTTTTTTAAATGTATTTTTTAAAACTTTTTTCATTTTTGTAATACCAACTATCTCCTTGGAACTGTTCTAATGTTATTTGTTATATTTATATCAGAATAGAGATAAAACAACAGCTAGACATCTACTGGATTATGAGTGACGTGTAACTACGTTTTATTCTAATTAATTCATTGTGTAATCATGTTATTCATGATTTTAATTGACTGGCAAGGACTAGAAATTATTTTTCTTTTTAATCATTCATTTTGTTTATATAATCTTCATTAAGATATATCTGTTATATATATTTTAAATCTTATTAATAAAAAAAAGTATTTATGTTAAGAAATATTTTTTTGTTTTCTAAATTTTCAGGAGTAATTATTTTTATATTTTTTTTAACATTAACCACTGTTAAAAACACTTTACTCAGGTATTCTATAATGAATCACTTTTTATCCTGCATATGTGTGTGTGTGTTTGTTTGTGTTATGGATAGCCATATGCAGTAGTGTAAACATATGCATGAGAACGAAGAGCTCTTCAATATTTTGCATGCAGATATTTCTTAAAGAAGGTTGTGCTTGGTGAGAGACTGCATTGTGTAAAGGGGACTTTAAATCATAGAGTGGGTGGGGAATAGAAAATATGATAAATATGCAGTGGTTTCAAACCTCTCATACAGTACAACCAGTATAATGTTCCTACTATCTTAGTATATTTATATAAACACATACACACAACACACTAAAGATGTAGCGCAATACTCCAGCAATATTAAAATTTTAAATAAGGGGCAGCCCATTCCTCTCTTTTTATAAGAAAGGAATTTTGTAAGTATTCTTGTTCTTTCTTTTTAAAAATCTTCTTTCAAAACTAAAGTATTAAGTGCATGTATTTTAATTTTATATTAATATACCCTTGAGATTTTATGTTTGTTATATCGTATAATGATTTATTGCCATTGCTGCATAAAGATTGCACTGATGATTTGTCGCTGTATAAAATCTTATCTTGCATAAACTTGATTTTAGGAGGATATTTAATATATTTTCATACATAATTTCTTCATGTTAACATATTTTTTACATTGTTTTTATAAATTTTTATTACCTGTTTTAATAATTGTAAAAAATATGCTTTTAAATGAGAGCAATATTTAGCCCACTAATGAGAAATCTGGCTAAAAACGCCTGCTGCAGGATATGTTTAAGATGGTTAATGTAAAATAGTTTATAATAAATTCATTATGGGTTAAAGTTTCCTCATCACCAAAGGAATTTTGGTCAGAATAAGGTATCTAATACCTAGAGCATTCGTTCTTAAAGTGAGTGATAACGCACCCTTGTGGGCACAGGAGGCCTTCAGGGGGAACGCTCAGATGGTCTAGGAACATGATGATCGTTTTAAAAAAAAGGCAAAAATTATCTTTTCTTGATATTTCAAATTAAAATTAAATACCTACTACACTAGTTCAAAAAATTAAAGAGACATATATTTTATGATAAAAAATTATTGTATTCAAACTGCTTTAACTTGAAACTGCAATTTTTTTAAAAGAAATTTTAATAAAGATACTTCCAAATATGATTTAATATGCATTTTAATTGCTCTCAATTAAAATATAAGTTTCAACTCAGAAATAGGATATGTTACGTTTAAGAACAATAATTACAATTGCTGTTTTTAAGAGCACATCTTAAAAACAGCAATTGCAATTATTATTTTTAACAGATGGTAAGTTTAAACATTTTGGGGGCGCTAGAAAATATTAGATTCTCAATATGGGCAGTGGGCGAAAAAGTTTGAGAATCAATGACCTAGACAAACCTTAAAATCTAACTTCTAGAATTGTTTATTTTGTGCCACGGATCCAACTTTAGAAATTTTATTAGTATCCTTAATCTTTTCTTTTTATTGTTAATTTTTTTTAACCGAGTTATTTTCTGGTCAGAGCATGCAACCTGTCTGATTCCTGGAGAGTTAGCTTAATTTCTGAATTGTTTACTAGATGAAGTTATCCATTTTAATTTCCCTCATTGTGGCTTATTGATTTTTTTTTTTAATTAATATTTTGAAAGAATACAAATTTGAAAAAATTTTTAATTCTCAAATGAATTTAACTTAGATTTTAATATTTGATGTTGAAAACATATTGAAAAATGGAATGAGACTAAAAATCAGTAACCACAGTTTACTAATAATTTTAAAAAATTATCTAAGTTGGTCTGCATTATTAAAACTTGTATAATTTTTTAAAAAATTATTCAACAATATTCATATATATAATATCAGTGATAGGTTCTCCTTGAACCCAACTTAGTCGGGCACAAACCACCACTGCCTGTCTTTCTGGTACTTTTTATTGATGCAGGTTCTTGCGATTTTCTGGAGTATGTTTGTCTTTGATTTTTCGTTCAGGTGGAAAAGTGTTTCTGCAGCATAAGTGGCTTGTGGTTTTATAATTGTGTTGAGTTATCTTATTTTTGCGTTTATTAATTGGCATTATTTTGACAAGCTGTTGATAAAGGACAATTTTTGCTGATCTTCCTGTTTGTTTCTAGATCTCTACAAAAGTCTGATTTCCCGCTGCTTTGTAATTCTTCATCTCACCCAGTGCTTGGTAGAATTCTTTTATTGTGGGAGGATTTATGTTTTCTGGTGTTATTACTGGAGTGTTGGTGTTGAAGTTAGGGAGTTCTCTCGGTTCTTCACAATTTAGGAGTTTTTTTAAATATTTACCTTGGTCTTATTTAGCTAGGTGCTTAATGGTTTTGTATTATCTTTATTGTTATGGGCCAGTTTACCATTTTCATTCTTTATTATTTAAGGTTGGGGGTTTGTATCTTTGGAGCTGATTTTTGAAAGTTTTGTAGCAGTCTCGACTGTGTTTTATTGAATTCTTCTATTGAGTTAAGTATTTCTCTATAGTGGTGTCTTTTTTACTTTCTTTAGGGTTTGGATGGTTTCTTTTCTTCGTTTTACTAGATTTTTGGAAGGATGTTTCTGATTTTTGGGATTGGTGAAATACCCATGCTTGATATCTTTTCTCCACTGTTTTGTTACATTTGCTGTTCCACCATTGATTTTTTTTTACGGGATTTTATTGGGGCTAATTCTTCTGTGATTTGTTTAAGGTTGTTGACTAGATCTTTGAGTTTATCCTGTTGTGGTAATTACAGGTACAGAATAAAAGTTTTTTTAATACATGAAAAATGTCTAGACTGGCTGGGATCTGAAGCTGGCCCGTCTGTATGAAAGAATAAGATATTACCGCATCATCACTGAGGTTAACATTTATTCTTTACTTTCCCTCAGAACTTAGAAGTTATGAAAATTTCCATAACTCTTCTTCTGTACAATGGGATTTACAGAAGCTGTTGTAATGCCTTTGTTGATAGTCAACTACTATATTGCTACTCTACAGAGTTATATCTTACCTAGGGGATTCCACAAAATGCTGAAATCGTAATTATTATTGCTCTTTATCCAACTACAATTAAATTTTGTTTATTTAAAAAATTAACTGATAGAATCACGCTCTATCAGTAAAAGTACTGTAAGATCTTTTGTACTAGTACATATATCCTTAGTTAAATTTATATTCTAATATTACATTAAAAATAAAATACTAGAAGCTTTTTATATCATCACTGCTGTTGCTATAACAAATATTAACATGATCCTTGTTGCTGTGATAAGCTTGTAAATTTTTTTAAATATTATTTATAGTTGTGTAATATTTAAGTGATACACTGCCATAAATAAAAATGCTTTTAAAACTATGAGATGATTGATAATTTTAGCAGTAATATTAATTTAATATTTTTTATTTATTAAATATGCATTTTTATTGTTACAGAATAATTATGGGAGCTGATGGATCATGGTTGCTTGTAGTATTATTAATGGGAGCAGTAGGAGCAGCAGATGATTGGTCAAATTGTCCATCAGTATGCAGATGTAAATGGGTATCGGGTAAAAAAGTTGCTGAATGTAGTAATGCTGCTTTAACAACTGTACCAGATGGTCTTAGTTCAGAAATTCAATCAATTGATCTTTCTGGTAAATATTTAATAAGATGCATGTTTACATTCATTATATGTCATTTTCTTACGTTAATATTATTTTGAATAATATTTTGTAGTGTTAATTTATGTGTTACACCACATTGTGAATGATAAAATATATATCTGTCTTATTCATATAAATATGGTAGAAACATTTTAATATTAAATACAACCAAATAGAATCAAGACAAGATAAATAAATTATTAAAAAATGAAAATACACCTTACCAGCAAATTAAGTGTGACTCAAGATGTTACGATTTATTTCAAAACCATCAACTGGAGTTAAAATATTATACTATTAATAGAGTAGCAGTACTATTCTGAGTAAATTGTTAAAATGCAAGGGGCATTATTTTTAATTTTTTAACTTATTTATAATATTAGGCATATTCATAAAGTAAGGGCTGTCGACTTTTATTTAAATATTAGCAGATCTGAACACAGTTTCACATATGCAGGGCCATCTATCAGCTGTTTATAAAGCCACTGCAGTTGTTTTGATTTAGTAGTCGTTTGCCTGCAGATGAATGCAGTTAACAATATCTGCGACAATCATTTCTCCAGCCAGTTGTGAAGTGCACACTGTGATTCAATTTTTGTGTGCAAAAGGATCTTCAGCTGCTGAAATTCATCAGGAGTTGTGCCAAGTGTATGTACGTATCTACAGTAATAAGTGAAGGAAAGGTTAGACAATGGTGTCGAGACTTTAAAAATGGCCGCACAGATGTGCATGATGAAGAGTGGAGTGGCAGGCCCAGAATTCAGACCGATGAAATTATTGAACAAGTAAACCGAAAACTGCAAAGTGAACTGAGATTGGTGATTGATGATTACTGCTGTGGATGATAAATTTCTGTTTGTTGGATGCATCTCTACCTACACGATTGGCACAGAAAAGCTCAGATATCACAAATTGTGTGTAAGATGGGTACCAAAAATGCTCACCGACCAACACAAAGAGCAAAGAGTGTGCAGTGGATGAGCGTTTTTGACCGCTATCGACAAGATGGAAATGATTTGTTTTCCCACATTGTTACGGGTGGCAAGACGTGGATATCAAACCAACGGTCAATGCAGTGGTGCCATTCAAATTCCCCAAAACTGAAAAAGTTTTAGCAATCTCCGTACTCGAGATGAAAAATGTTGGCTACCATTTTTAGGGACAAAAAGGGCATTATTTTGGTTGATTTCATGGAACATGAATCAACAATACAGCTGACGTGTACTGCGAAATGCTCACCAAACTGAGATGTCCAATCCAAAATCAACAATGCAGGAAGCTGTCGTCCGGCATAATCCTCCTTCACGACAACATGTCCTCACACTGCTATCTTAACCAAGAAGAAGATTCAAGGTTTTCATTTGAAATCTTTTGACCAAAGAGCAAAGAGTGTGCAGTGGATGAGCGTTTTTGACCGCTATCGACAAGATGGAAATGATTTGTTTTCCCACATTGTTACGGGTGGCAAGACGTGGATATCAAACCAACGGTCAATGCAGTGGTGTCATTCAAATTCCCCAAAACTGAAAAAGTTTTAGCAATCTCCGTACTCGAGATGAAAAATGTTGGCTACCATTTTAAGGGACAAAAAGGGCATTATTTTGGTTGATTTCATGGAACATGAATCAACAATACAGCTGACGTGTACTGCGAAATGCTCACCAAACTGAGATGTCCAATCCAAAATCAACAATGCAGGAAGCTGTCGTCCGGCATAATCCTCCTTCACGACAACATGTCCTCACACTGCTATCTTAACCAAGAAGAAGATTCAAGGTTTTCATTTGAAATCTTTTGACCACCCTCCATATAGTCCCAACCTTGAACCTAGCGACTATTTCTTCTTGCATTTGAAAAAGTGGCTTGGTGGACAAGGTTTGAAAATGACGAGGAACTCAAGTCTGCCATTATCAACTGGTTCAGTTCCCAGGTGGCAAACTTTTGTGCAGAGGGGTTAAAGAAACTGTTGCAGTATTACGAAAAGTGCTTAGAACTGAATGGCAGTTCTGTGGAAAAGTGAAGTAGATATGTAGTTAAAAGTGTAAGTAAAAACCTTTTCTCATTAGTTAGTTTTTTTTAATGACCAAACGGCCCTTACTTTATGAGTATGCCTTGTATTTTAACTCGATGGCTTTGAAATAAATCAGATCTCAAGTCTCACTTAATTTTCTGATAAGGTGGATTTTGAGTTTTTATCATTTATTAAATGTATCAGCGGTAGCCATGTTTGGGAAATTGACAAAATGAATTATTATAATAATAATAAGAATAATTTTATAAATAAAATAAGCAATAAATTAATATACATTAGAATACATTAATAATTCAGTAATATTTTTTTTAACAGTCTTGATTATTAAAAAAATCTTAATTGAAAAAAAGTCAACCCAACAGAGGAATAAGAAATACCATTTACAAGGAATGGATGAAATATAAAGCACAATCCCTCATAATTGACAAGTGAAACAAATGTGGTATAAAAGTACATTTTATTTCCTAAAAAAAGATTTACATTTATATTTCTGTGTAATCGTATTTACAGCTCCTTATTTCTCCCAATGGTAAACCAGTTTTCTCATTCTGTTGATGAAGAATGCTGGTGGTTTTTCCTTGATCTACCATCTTACTGTCCTTCAGTTCATCATCTGTGATGAAATGAATACCGTTATTATCCCGCTTTAATTTTGGAAAAGTGAAAATTACATAGTGCCAAATCTGATGAGGATAAAGGGTATGGAGTAGATTTAAATTTCGACTTCACAAGAACTTTTGCATGATGCCATGCATTATTGTGTTGGAGAATTTTTGGCTCCTTGGATTGTTGATCATGACACATCCTAAGGTGTTTTTACGTCTCTATATACTTCATAAAATTGTCATTCTTGCAGCTTTCAAGGTAAGTCACATCACATGTTTAGAATCTCAGAATACTCTCAAGAGAATTGTTTTTGAGGGTTGTGTTTTGAATTTTTTTTTAATGTGACAAACTATAGTGCTGATATTCCATGATCTGCCTTTTTTCTTCTGAATCATAATGATACACCCAAGTTTTTTTCTCTTATCACAATATTGAAGAAGAAATCAATCTCTTTCGTTACAATAATGTTTCAGAAACAGTTAACTACATTCTTTTTATTGTTTATTATTTTCTGTGAATATACGTGGTGCCCACTGTGAACAAATTTTCCACGTATCCAATAATTGTGTCCAACTCATTCTTTTGATATACATATCTCGATGGGGATGCATTGTTGTTTGATGTGACATCTATTTCGAATCAATTCATCCACTTCTATTTGATGCTTATCATTAATCCAGGAAATACCAACCGCTGCCAGATCTTTCCTCAATATTCACTTTAACAGGTTCTGAGGACAAAATTTCATTGCTACCTACTCACAGTACTTCGATCAATAGTTTCATGACCGCAGATTGCTTTTAGACAATGATGAATGTCACTAATGTTCACTTTTTCCACTGTTAAAAAATCAATCGCTTCACATTTTAGTCTCGTTGACATAACACACGTACTCGACTCCATGACAATGGTGACTGACAGAAAATAAGAGAGTATTAATAAATGAGTTTTGGAATTTTAGTAGTAGGTGATTGATATGACAATATGACAGACAATAAGCACATGTCGCTTTTTGCAGTATTGTGTTCTTTTGTTACCTTCTAGTGTGCATTACATTTCAGCCGGCCCTCGTTGTGCAGCACAGTATTCAAAGTTTATAATTTAAACGCATTATTGTATGTGTTTTTGTTTGTTGTTATTTTATTTATCTATAGATTTTTAGGAAATTCATTCCTTCTTCAGGGATGTATCCAGTACAAGCATATAGGGTGATTGCTTTTCACAAAACTTCAGTCCACTTGCTGGAAAAGAAGATATTCTACTTTCTCCTAGACTTCTTAATATTTCTTTATTAAAACCATGATTTGATTTAAATAAAAATATTCAAAAATTGGCAGGAAGGTGAAATATCCTTAAAACTTTAGGCTTAGATTTGTTAAATGTTTTTTTTCATTCAATATAATGACCGACATCTTTATGATGGCTCGCTAACTAAGGTGCTTCCTATGCTGGGATTCAGTGAAGTTTTAGCCTTTCTAAATTTCTAGGTACAATTTACATTTTGATGGTGAATCAGAGGGTTGTGGTGTGTCATAATTTTGTTTGGGAGCAGTAATATTAATTCAGGATCAGTTAAAACATAGTGGGAATGAAATAAGAATTTCATTCCCTCTATATCTGCAGCAAGAACTGAGTCTCTTATTCAGTTGATACCATTGCGTACAAGAACATATATGAATATGAGATTGCAGATATTATAACAAATCTCTGTGTTGCAAGAATAATGATACTTGCAATCATTATTTTAGCGAGTAACAAATCTCTGTTCAGTAGAAACTGCAAAATTATTATATTATTCCATTAAGTAATATATTCTTTTTTATATACCAAGTCATTGTTAAATATTGGGAATCATCTGGATGATTACAACTTTATCAAAATCTCAGAGAAAGTAACTATCCTAGTGTATGTCTACTTCAGATGCTTTACATGTGTACCTGTTGTATAAAAAAGACTGGGACTCATAGTATAAAATGTAATATATTAATTTACTGCTACTCTTTTCTATGAAAAATAATCCATTATGAAATTGTTTCTGCTGATGATGTATGACACTACTGAAGAAAATTACCAAGTCTCATCATCCTGAACTGAGATTACTTGAATATATCATTAAATCTGATTCTTGGCAAACTGTTCTGATTCTAGAACTATTTTTAGAATTTTTTCTAATCATTAGCGTACAGAAATTTAAATTCTACACTAAAAGTTTATCATTAATATAACAATGAATAAGATCATATAACTGTAACATAGGTGTTCCTTTGAAAACATTTTTATATGAGATAAATAGAATATGAAAATACCCAAATTATTGATAAACATTAGTTTATGTCCTCTGTAGTTTCTTTGTAGCTGAATAAACTTTGTGTATAGCATTTCATGGAATAAATATTTTTCCCAGTCTGAACCTGTCTAAAATAATCAGTGTTAAAGAAATATTATAATAAAGTGCAAAGGGGAATAATAGGAATTTCTCGTTGAATTCTTCTCCCATCAAACCCACTTGTCAGTTCACTCATGCTTAGTCCCTCTGGGCTGCCATAACATCCACTCCTCATCCTCCTGTATGGTCATTCATGTATTGTCAGTTGTTGCAAATTCATCAGACATTTATTTACACAGGACAGAGTAACTACCGGCATTATGGAGAAGGTGGAAATAGAATGAGTGGAGTGGGTTCTGTTATGTTATAATGTTGACAGTATTCTCTTTGTGGTAGGGATAAATGGATGGAACAGCTCAATTGAGTTTGATGTTGGTTCTGTAATATTGCACACACTAGAGAGTAGTACAGTAGATTTATGATCTTAATGTTTGTGAATAATGCGGTATTTTACATTCTAAAGACCAGAGCATCATTTGTCCTGGATGTAACAAGAATGATTTATAAATGTTAATCATTCTTTTAAGTTGAAGCCAACTTATTTTGAGATTCTATTTTTTATATAATTATCCTTCTTTTTTTTTTTAAACTAAACCTGTTTATCTGTTTCCTTGTTGAATTATTCTCGATTAATGTTCATCTTCTTTTTTTTGTTACAGGAAACACATTACAGTCAATTCCAAAAGAGACTTTTCGTTCAGTATCATTGATAAATTTACATAAAATATTTTTGAGAGACTGTGGTATCCAAGAATTGCATAAAGATGCTTTCCGTGGTTTAGAGATATTAATCGAATTAGATTTGTCACGTAATCGTATTCATGTAGTACATCCAGGAACATTCAGAGATAATGTACGATTACGATTATTGTATATGAATCATAATCCGATACAAAAATTAGAAGATGGATTATTTACAAATTTAACATTTTTACAAACAGTCGATATGAGTAATTGTCAATTATCACATATAGGACATAAAACATTTGTAAATGTTCCGACATTACAACATTTACATTTAAACGGTAATAATTTAGTACATATGAAAGTATCTGTTGTTGAACCTTTAAGAAAATTAAATTCATTAGTGTTAGATCATAATCCGTGGCGATGTGATTGTCATTTAAAAGCTTTTAGAGATTGGACAATTGAACGCAACTTATATGTACAACCGACATCATGTTCTGAACCACCACATTTACAAGGAAAATACTGGAATGAGATTAGATCAGAAGATTTTGCATGTAAACCGCAAATTATTTGGCCTCCAGTTGGTACAAGTATTGAAGCTGAAGGTGATGAAGTTACATTAACGTGCCGTGTATCCGGTAATCCATTGCCAGAAATACATTGGGTTGTTAATTCAAGAATAATTACCAATAATTCTAGACCTGGTTATAATGATTTACGTTATACTATTCGTGAAGACCGTAATGGTTGGATGAATCTTACAATAATTAGAGTAAGACCACAAGATCGTGGTGATTTTACTTGTGTTGCTAAAAGTCCTGGTGGCGTTGATGAACGAAATGTTACATTAAACGTTAGACCATATCATGATGGTGGTCTGTTGCCAATTTCTAGACCCAATGAATATTGGCCGTTATTAATGGGATTAGCATCTGGTTTAATTGCTGTATTGTTATTAGCTATTGTTCTTTGCTGCTGTCTTTGTAAACGACGATCAAATGAACATCCTAGACCAAAAAAGGTAAGTTAAGAAATAGTTAAATTTTTCTTGTAAAATGTATAACCATGTTGCAACTTCAATTATTAATTAAATTTTTGGTAAATAGTTAAGGTTTTTTTTTACAATTTATTAAAGGTATAAATAATTAAACCTGATTTTGATTCAGTTACTGTGCAAAGCTTTTTTTCAAATTTAATTTAAGATTTGTGCAATTGTTAAAATAAAATGTTCTTTTGCAATGTTTTCAGAATTAAACTATTTTGTTTGTTTCATTGAATGATTGTTCAATTAACTACATCAACTTTTTATAAAAAAAAAAAAAAAAATTGATTACATTTTCAAAACAAATTTTGTTATTTCCAGTTAATTCATATTCTGTTAGGGTTATATTATATTATAAAAAATCAAACAAATAAAAATTCTATTTTGGTTTTTTAATTCTGCCTGAATAAGAATTATTAATTCTCCAAAAAGCCATGCCCTGTGTAAGAAATTTAATAATACACTGTTCAGTTTCATGAACTTAAAGGTGTAATTTATAATTAAAGAGGTTTTCATTTTTAATTTATACAATAAAAATTAAATTACAAAAGTAATTGTCATAAAATAAGTCATAAATTTTCAAGATAAAAATAACACAATTATGGTAACTTAACTATTGAATAGATAAATCATTTATTAGTAACAGAACATTAATATATTGAGCTGTAAATGATTATAAATTTGAAGCTGAATACAATTTATGAAATCTTTTGACTTTTTATTTTTTATTTGTAAGTTGCATTGATTGAATACTAAGATTTTTACCACCAATATTGAATTATTGTTATTAATTTTCCAGTTCTTAGCCAAGAATTGAACCTGGGTCTTTGGTGTTTTTGGCAACCATGGTATCGCCTTAACCACCAAGCTAGTCTATGTATTCAGTATATATGTTGTAGGTGAACTGGAAAATCAGGCTTATACAATGCGCCTGGCTAATGGAAATTATAATCTAACCTAACTTTTGAACTTTTTGTAATTGAGCGTTTTAAAACTCATATTGTAACAGTTTCAGTTACTTTTACAACCATTTTTAACTGCTTTTGTTGTTACTCACGCTGACTTCAGCTGACATTATTACTACCAGTTTTCCTTGCAAAAAGTTCAGAAAGTTGCCAAACTGTATTAGATCTTGATTGTGGTATCTTGATTGTGGTTGTTCATTTAATGTCCTTTAGGCAATCATATTGAACGTGTACTAAACATTTATTAGTAACTAGATATGTATGGATGAATATTCAATGGCCTAGAGCTATATTTAGATAACGGGAGGGTACCCTATGATATACGTAGGTGATATCTGACATTGCATTTGTCCCAGTTAGTGTTGTTGAAGAGTTTTGATGATTGCACTAAACAATATGCAGGATCATTTATTATAATTTACATGGTGCTATCCTTAAGGGTTAGCATTCTGTTCATTTTATTTATTTTTATTTTAATTTTGGGTTTATTTATGGTTTTTTTTTTAAATATTCAAGTTTGTTAAGGTATAAATTATTCAAAGAATTAAAGGGTTGTTCTGTTAATGGATTTGTGATTTTTATTTATGAATAGCAGGCACACGTTGACTCTATCTTGTCATATTAAGTGCCATATTGTCACTAATATGGCATATTTGCCTAATATATATCATATTAAGTTTTCATACTATTACTGTAAGAAGCTTCCACTTATCCAATGTAAAATATTTTATACGCTTAGAGCACTTCATTTTATATATTCCAAGTAAATTGTATGCAGTTGGCGAGTGTGTTTTGGTTTTTGTTCTGTGTGTTACATTATATTCAGTGTTTTTCAATCTTCAAATTATTTTTTCTGAATGTTTAATTATGTATGTTAGCTTGTTTTGGTGGGCTTATCTTTATTTATTTTATCTTCAGTAAGACAATGGTGTTATATTTAGTGTGATAAATATTTCATTGTGCTGAGCTCTAAGTAATCTACAAATGTCATGATTACTACTAATAGTCTTGAATCATTAACTTATAGTTCATTTGAAATCTTGTCAACCATGAGTATGAACATCAGTTTTGATTTTTTGTGAATTTCAAATGTGTGATTTTTTTATTTTTGTGTGATGATATGATGAAGAAGTGTATTTCTAGTTCTTATACAGAAGTGAAGTTTTTATTTCAAGAATTCTCAGCTGTTATAACAAAAACATTGGGATTAAAACATAAAATTATGTTTATTTATATAATAAAAAAATTTCTTAGCTCTTCACCTATTTAATAGGAGATATAATTTAAACATAGATCTGAAGAAATTGAGATTAGTATCAAAATTGATATTTCCTGTAACCATCAAAACATTGTTTATTATTTATATAGTAGTTAATATCCTCAATTATTATGTCAGACTAATATGCTTTTTTGTAAATTAGGGTAAACAACTGATCATTAACATACAACGTAATTAAATTTACTAAATCATAACTTACAGGTGTAAAGAAGTCGAAATTTGTATCAAGCTGGATATTCCATGTAACCATCAAAAGATTGTTTTAAATTTAGATATTTTTATATTAAACTAATCTGTATTTATATAAATTATTGTAAATAACATTACATAAATAGATTAGCTAGTCTCCATGGCACTAGCACTTGTGTCTCAATCTTTCATCCGGAGTTCCGAGGTTTGAATCCGTCATGCATGGCTTTTTCATGCTACAAAATTCCCATAAATTTACTAAATCACATTTATACAGTATTTGAAGAAGTTGAGATTGGTTTTGAGATCTGATATTCCCTCTAACCGTCAAAATATTGTTTTTTATTTTTATATTTGTAAATCCTTTAATTTTTATATGAAACTAATTTTGTTTTATATAAATTAGAATAAACAATCATCATTATTTTTAGACATTGATATTAAATTTGGTAAATCACTTTCATGGATAATTGTGTTTTTTTAAGTAGCTATGGTATTTTCAGGAGTGACTTACATTGCTTATAATCGTTACATATGTTGCATGTAGCGGAAAAGTTCAGTTTTTAGCATGTTAAAACATAATATAGTACTTAAAATATAGGCAAAGATGTGTGATAATTTTTTTTTTTTTATTTAGGTTCCTGATAATGGTCAAATAAGTCATCAGATACCAGCAACAGATCAAGAAAAAAGTCTTCTTACTGTGGTAAATCCTGTACAGAAACCACCAAGACGATATGAACCTCCACCTACTCAACTTTCTGAACTTAACCGAAATTTACTAGATGACACTGGTATGAGGAAAATTAATTTTTAATATGTAAATTTAATTATTTCTATTATCATTTAATGAAAAGTGTTAAACACGTTACATTATTCTCTATTGAATCTAGTAGGTTAGGATAACCAAGCTTGATATTAAAATTTATGAAACCAAGCTAGGAAGACAGCTACAGTCAGAATGAAAAGATTTTTATAATTTGCTTAGTTTAACCCCTTCCTGCCCATGAAGTGTATTGTAGTAAATGTTTATTAGTCATGACATTATATTTACCGTTAATTACAGTCATCATGTTTAAACATTTTTCCCTTCACAAAGTAACTGATACATTTGTATCACTACTTGCAAGCATAATTCCAGCATGTTCATTTAAATTACTTCAGACTTTACCCTTAAAATTAAGTAAATATCATACAGTACTATACCTTTAATCAAGCATACTGTCCAATCTGACAGTGAAAAATTACCATACCTGTCTACTGTAAATATCTTTTCTGCTTTTCCTCCAAACAGCATACTTATTGAAAATTATCTAATTCAAACACACTTCATAAAAAAGGGCAAAAGCTATGGAGCAATGAGCTTCATATGTTGTTACATTGATGTAAACAAAGTGACTGCTTCCTGATTAGTGGAGCAGTTGTCATGGCTCTATCCGTAGTATATGTGGGACTTTTAAATTGAGTCGGCCATTCCAGATTTTGTTTGCTGCTTCCAAAATCCATTAAAGGGAGGTACATAGTACCGAGTTATGAGTGTACATTCAACTTCTCTTTTTCTTAGTGACTATGTTACAAATCAATACATCAAGTATATTCAAATTGTAACACTTTAAAAAATATTTTTCAATTGTGACGAACTTATTGTATAGAAACTTAACAATTTTGTTTTTTGTTGTTTTAATTTCTGTAATTTTTTGTTGTTAATATGTTACTTAAGTATCTGTACTGTTTTATTTGTATTACTTCATTATTAAATTCCATTTTTGAGTCATTTAATATTCGTGCTTTCTCCGTCTTACTATAGCAGCAGATTTAAACTTAAACACTAATGTACTGTTGTCAAATTAGTAATGCATTTATTTTTAATTCTAAATCTTTTGTTCATTTTTATTTTAATTATCAATTTGCAAATTATAAAAATCTTTTATAAGTGTCCAATATATACGATTGTTTTAAATATGGATATTTCTATTGTAGAAGATAACAATAACCATTCACAATACACAAAAGATCATTTGAAAATATTAAGAAAATTATTGCTATTGATGTAACAATCACTGTAAGATAAATCATTTTTTTTTTTATTTCTGTTGTTTTTTATTTATAACAAATTGAATTGTAAGTACTAAATTTGTACAACAAATAATGGTTTTTTTTTTATTTGCTACAAATTAAATGGAAATGACTACTTGTAGTCAATAATATGTGCAACACTTATAATACGTATAGCTACACAAAACAAATAGACGAACAGCATACATATATAACTAAATTTGACAATGTTTTTATTACATTTTGTCCACTTTTAATTTGTAAATAACGCAGATTTATTAAGCTCATTACATAGACCGGTTTAGATGTGTTTGTTTATAGTGCTATGAAATTGTTGTATAGGCAGTTCACACAATGAATTTGTTCTCTGTACAATGGCAATATGTAATTTTTATATTTCATTAAAGTGGTGGCTGTAATTAATTCATTTTGCATATAGAGCAAAATAGTATCATCCAGTTGCACCACAATCAATGCTACACTTTTTCTCATTTATACAGATTGTAAATATTCTGCGTAAAGGACATCATGTGCAGTGTAGCTCTACCGGATAGAACCAAATGTGAGGCAGTTGAATTTTTCCAGTAGCACTGTTATACATCATAGGCACTTTATATATGTATCAGCTTAAATATTTATAAAATTCTATAAATTGTTGATTTTTAAGAATTCTATCATCATCAATTTCTTAGGGAAGTTTTTTGATGGGATTTACAGATTCCATCATGATTTTTTATACAATTCTAGGGTCATGTTTAGGAGCTATTTTGTTTTTTATATACACTTTTCAAATATTTCATCTAGGGTGTTTAACCATAATTCAAAATACTCTATAATGGATTCTCTTGCAAAGTGGTCATGTTCAAATTGTGTTCCCCCAAATAATAGACAATTTGGTTGGAAATCAACACTAATATGTTGTGGATTGTGTAAAAAAGCTGAAATAACCTTGAAACTATTGTCAGAAACGTAGGTTGCTCAGATAATTTTACAATTGCCACTTGTAGCTGTACGCTTGGCCCCATTTTTTTGAATTCCAGCTGATGAAAGATAAGAGAATAACTCTGAGATTGTTTGTTTTGGTACAAATTTTTAAAATGTTTGCCACACATTTGGCGTAATTTTGTGGCATTAAAATAACCAGTATTTTTATCAACAATCTATTTGAAATCGCCAAATATACTTTTATCAACAATCTGTTTGAAATCACCAAATATACTTACCGTTAGTTTTCTTGTTTTTAGCACATGTTGACGAGCACCATTTTTTATTTTATTATTTAACCTTACAAAATAAGAAATAATAGGATTATTAAGTAAGTGTTGTCCTTTTCTAATTAATTAATTTATCCTTTTCTAGACAACTGTATAAAAAACAATATGACTGTCCGTTTAGTATCGAAAGTTCTTAGTGCATTTGAATAAGAATACATCGAGTATTTGTGGAAAGTGTAAAACAACTGTTAATAATTTCAAACGATTTGTAGATATGTAAATTATACAGTTCATACTACACTAACCAGTAGCTGCTAAACATCACACACTATTAGTTTTATAAGGAAGTGAAATATATAAGCAGAAGCTTTACAATGGATTGCAGCTGCAAATAGTGACTCATATTTTGCAAATATTTTTAGTTTTCAAAATATTCGAAGTTTCAGTTTAAAATCCCAAATATTTCAAAAATTGTAGGTCTTTGAAAAAAAATTTTGAAAACAATATACCCTATCTGATCTTGCCACCCATCAACTGGTAACATCAGGGTGTCTCTAGGGCACTGATGTGGGGGGGTGTCAAGTAGGGGTGCTCTTACAATGTTTTAGCACTTGTTCACCCAAATTTCACGATTCAAATGGGGTATGTGTGAGCAGGTTGAAAGCTAACTGTTAACATGTATCAGGTACACTCTCGATTAATCAGATCTCAGTTATCTGGGAATTTAGTTTTAATTTAATAGTTTACTTTTTTTTGTACATTTGATAGTTGCACTACAATTCTGGGACACATTTGACCTTTGACCTCTTGTTAGTTGCAGTTGTCCCAGAACTGTCCATATGGAATTTGAGTATTGATTTTTTAGTAGCGTTGTGAACTTATGCAGTTACACTGAACAACGACCAAAGGTCACATCTACATACTCTCAATTTTATTAAAATTAAAACTGATACATAGTAAGCTCTTTTCTCCAAGATTGAGTATTATGCTTAATAATGCATTAATATTTATTTTAAAAAGATGTGTTGTTTATTGTGTTATTTTATTAATATAACAATTTTTAACTGTTATTGAAATGTCAACATTTTTTGCATTTTTGAGTAGATGCCATATGCATTTACCGTTTATTGGTATGGAAAACCCTTATGTTTTAAATATATAAATAGAATAATTATATTTATTTTATTTAATTCTTTTCTATTTTTGTATTTGGCAGGTGGTAGTACTATTGGTGATGGTGAAGAAAGATCTACAGCATCTGTGGAAGGTTCACCACAACACATTCGATCAAGAGAAGGACCAGAAGATGGAGGTGCAGGTCCTCCATACCCTCCTGATTTATTAGCATTTCCTCGTGCTTCCCCGTCACCACAATCTCCATTACATTCACCAAATAGTTATATGGCAACATTACCATATTCAAGATCACATTCTCCAAGACATGGGTAATTTTTTCTTTTTTAATTAAGCTTTTCTATTTTTAATATGGTTTAAATCACACTGATTTTTTTTCCAGACTTAATTTATTTACTTCCTTTAGTTAATGTCAGTTTTCAAAGTATCTGAGAATATTTTTTTCTCCAAAAAAAAGTATTTGAATGCAAGTTTGAGTTCATGACTGGTTCCTAGAAACATGAAAATGGGTATCCTATTAGTTACCTCATAGAGCATATCAGTTATCCAGCAGCCATTGCATTGTTAATAGTACAGGTGTTTGTTGAAGTTTCTACTTTGTGCAGAGTCACAAAAAATAGTGAGCAAAGTTATTGTATCAAGTTTTGCCGCAAGTTTTGTAGCACCTAAAGCCAAACAGTTTATAAGATTAAGCAGACTTTTGAGAAGAACAAAGCAATTGGAGTTTTACAAATTAGAAAGAGCACAATTAGAGATGTTGGCATCTCTGCATAGTTCTATTTACATCATGTCACTATGCTGTTACTATGTAACCTGATATTTCATAAATAAATAAATTGTGTGGCCATCTGAGAAATTTTAAATAACATTGAGGTTGGTATAAGTGACTGAAATAGGTGATTTGTGCATCCAAATAATGCAGATTATAATTTGCATCACTTTTGATTCCTATATTTATGCTAATGCTGCTTTAACTTTTAACAGACAGAGATTTGTTTTTATGATGCACAGGACATGGCGAAGTCTATCTTCCTTAAGAACATAATAATTGGTGATCTTTATGTAGTTCCAATTGTACTCATTCATTTATTTAAGTGACATGAATATAATAAATGAAGATGATTTTGTTACATGTACGAGGGCGGTTCGGAAAATAACCTCCGTTTGGCTACAATTAAAACACTGAATAAATAAAGCTTTTTTATTATATACAACTTAATACTACAGCTTTTAACTACTTTGAAATATAGTCACCATTTAAATTCAAGCATCTGTCATAGTGTTTCACTAATTTACAAATACCTTTTTCATACAATTCAGTCACCTGGCACCAGGTGACCATACATACCAGTACCTGTATACATACATACCCGTCACCTGGGTACCTAGCTAACCTTTCACAGCATTTTAAAGTTTGTCTTCATTATCAAAGTGCTGCTGTGCAAGCCATTTCTACTGTGAAACTTTGAAGAAACTTAGGTAAGTCATCCAGAACAGATGATGCGGTGTGCTGTGATCCAGTGTTGTTGCATAACAACATTCGTCTGCACAGTACTCTAAGAACTGAAAAACTTCTGAATCAATTCCAATGGGACGTTTTTGATCATCCTCCTTACAGCCCGTAATTGGCACTGAGTGATTTTCATCTCTTTACTCATGTGAAGAAATGGCTTGCGTTGCAGCACTTTGATGACAAAGACAAACTTTAAAATGCCACGAAAGGTTGGGTAGGAATCCAGGCAGCTGAGATTTATGAAGAGGTATTTGTAAATTAGAGAAACATTATGACAAATGCTTGAATTTAAATGGTGATTATGTTTAAAAATAGTTAAAAGTTGTTTAACTATGTTTAAAATAGTTTTAAGTTGTATATAATAAAATATTTTTATTTCTGCAGGTTTTTTATTTATAGTGAAATGGAGGATACTTTCCAAATGGCCCTCGTAGTTCATCATTTTTTAATGCATTACAAATTTGTATATCTATGGTTATCAGCCCAGATGGTAGGATTAATATACATCCATTACTACTTTCAATTGCTATATAAAGCATAGGAAGCATTAGAGATGCATAAAAGTTATGGTGTAATGGCTAGCTCCTTTTTCCTTAGAAACATATATCGTATTACTGAATGATTAATAGTATATTAATCAGATGACTGTACCATATAAATTTAATTTTAGTAAATCATGTTCTGAACATCAGTCAAAGTCAATTATGTTAATAAAAAATAGACATGGAAGGAAGAAATGTAGCAAAAGCTCAAATATCCAATGAAGATGCTTTTTCTGTTGTGCCTTCTATCCTGTGTTTAATATTACTTTCACCAAAGCTTTTTTTTGCAACATGTCATAAGAGGGTTACAGTAGTATTTTACACTGTTATTTTTGTTATTAGCATCATCATTTTCTCAAAAGAAATCTTAACCTTTTTTTGTTTACTACCTTTGTTAGGCTATTTACTGCGCTTTCCGAGAAGGTAATATGCTGAAACTTATCACAGCTTCCAGTTCTTCTACTGTTTATTCTTACAGGTGCACTCTTAAATTCTTCTTCTAGTATGGTTGAAAATTTTCTCTTTTACTCTGATCATTTTGTCTTGTTTGTTACGGAATCTTACATAATTCTTCTGAATTCTCCTTCCACATAACAAGCATACATTTTATATTTGATGTTATATTTCCTTTTCTACCTGTCATGCGATTCCTTTTTTTTATTTTCTTTCTTTAATTTTCTTTTTCTAACTAAAATTTTACTTAACTCCTTTGTCCTTTTATAAATCTTTCAGCGTTAATATCTTTTTCTATAGTCTGCTCATATATTTCACTGATTCAACTCTCTGATTTTCTGTGTTTCTCTTCTTATTTCATTATGCAATCTCTTATAAATCTTTCTTTATTTGTTATTTAATTTTTCTGTTTTTTTCTCCCATCTTAGTTGCACATATAGTTGGCATGGAGAAGTAATTCTACTCATGTAGGACCAAAAAATAATTAAAAATTGGATGCATTACAGTAAAACTCTTTGCAGTTGTACAATTACTTTAGAATGACGTTGTAGTTAGTATCATGTTAAAATTGTATAGAAATTAAAAGTGTTTATACATTAATATAATTGAATATATATATATATATATATATATGTGATTACAGATAACTTAATCCATTGAACAGCAATAAAAACATAATTATACGTAAAAGTTTTAAACTACTTACTTTCACATAATAAATTTAAATTTGAAAATTATGCTTTTATAGGATTATTGCTAATGCAACAATAATACGTAGTTCCTTTTTCATTGGAGTTACTATTGTCACAATTGTTAGTATTCCCATCTTGAAAAGATTAAAATGGATACGGTTAGTGTTTAAATAAATTATTTATTTGTTCTATTTTATTACTGTTTATTTAATGTTACTTTTGCTCAAATTTTGTGTGTTTATAAATTTCAAATTACTTAAGTATATTGAGATATTCATTTTTATATTCTCTGTGTAAAATTACTTTTGTATAGGCTGTTTGAAGAGTCAATCTTAGGCTGTTATATAAATAGGTTTTGTGAAGTTAAATATTCTCATAATTCATTTTCCTCATTACTCCTTTTTTCTTATCTTTTTTATTCCTTCTTCCTCGTATGAGTGCCATAGGAATTGATTTAACTCTCACCCTGATTCCATCTGTGGCATTCTGGAATACAACTACTTCTTTATTGGGCTCACAGTGGGTTGATGACTCTTCTTATTCCTATAGATTTTTCAACGGCTCTGATTCCTATTTCGGGGTTACACAGAAAGCCAAACTAGAGCTGAGGTGCCCATTGGGTACCTTTCCTTATAAAATCCAATACTACGTTGATAGATGTACATGTTTACCCACAGTTCCAAAAAATCATAAAAAAATCAACTTTTATTTATCTCTTTACAGAAACCGGACATAGAAATATAAAGAGAGTAGTAACTAAGTACAACATGCAAATTTTATTTATAGCAAAAGATTTCAACATAATTAAACAATTTCAGATTTAGAAATGCATTAATTTGAGAAAAGCAACATATTAATTGAATAAAGGCTATTTAAATATATCATATGTAGCATACCCAAGAGGTTTCCTAACTTTTTTTAAGATGGAGCCATTAGCATCAGTGCATCTAGTTCAGTAAAACTAATGAAGAGGAGCTGCATAATTAGCTTTGAAAGTTCATCAGTTTCTTCCATATAATCCTTGTAATTTAAAAGCAAAATCTTCAGCCTGATTTTTAATTATAGTTTATTCAATAAACTGTATTTGGTTTGAGAAATAGATTGTTGTAGTTAAAATTTGTTACTGCAAAAATTTTTATTTTTTTTAATTTAGTTTTCAGTTAGTTTTATGAAACGCATCAGATTTGTAACTTTCTTTAACCATCTTTTTACAGATATGTTACAATTCCACGTCGACCACGAGTACCAAGCTGGTCAAGTGCACCGACTCCGACACTGCTAGAAGATCCATTAAGCCCAAAAGCAGAACCAGTTTATGATAATTTAGGTCCAAGAACGACAGCTGATGGATCAAGCGTTCTATCGCTAAATAAAAGCTTACCTCTTGATAATACTCCCCGTTCAAGAGCTTCACATTGTCATACGCTTCCAGCACCACGTAAAACATCATTACCGCCACATTTTACACATCTTGATGCACCAAGACTAAACAGAACTGCACCAGAAGGTGCTAGTACGACTGTCGTGAAGCGTTCTGGTTCAGCAGAAGGTTTTAGTTCATTACAGCGTCCTAAAGTACCTCCAAAACCTCCTCCAAAACCGAAAAAGAATGGTCCTCTTTATGAAGACGAAGGTGAAGACGGGACAGAAGTCTGAGTGTTGCTAAATTTAATGTACATACAGTGGTTCAGTGATGTTTTCCTATTACAGACGTCTTTCATCACTGTATAATGATTGTTATCTATGGTGCAGTGTAGGTAAACATTTTCAAAAACCTAATTGTGTATACTGCTTCAGTTTTGCTTGATGCTGATAATGTATGATGTATTTCTATGATTTAAAAAAAATAATATATCTATTAATTAAGTAAAAAGTGATATAGACAAATAAATGAATATAGAATTTATGCAAATCTTGCCGCTGTGTAAATGTAAATAATTTTATTCATCAATTTCTGCTGATGAGAAATCAGTTTTTAAATTTTACAGTTAATTAAATTTTATTGTTTTTTAAAATTATTTTTAGTACATTTTCTGAATATGTTGTTATAATTAATTTTTTTTTTTAATTTGTAATTTTAGTAAATGTAATATTCTGACAATAACATGCATAATCTTTCCTTATTTAAGTGTGACATACTGTTACTAAGTATTATGCATTGAAAATAATAAAAGTGGCAGCTTTTTTTTTTTTATAATTAGATTTTACACATTTAATTGTTTAAAAAAAAACTTTTCCTAAGGAATTTTACAGAATAAGATACATTTGGATAAGACAAAAAAATTATCTTACAGTTTTCATTAATTTTGTAAAACAATTTTTTGTTGAGACTTTTTACCTATTTTTAAGGCTATTCTAATCTGGTCTGACTCTTGAGTTCAGGTCAGAGGTATACTTCTGACCTGATATTAATAACATCTCTGTTGAGATGTTATCAATCCAGAAATGGGTGGATAGTAGAGATAAAAAAGAAATAAATATCCATTAATACACATCAGATAAATATTATATTTTGCCTATAAGATTAATTCATTTTCTTGGTACCTGAGGTAGATAAACTAAAAAAGAAAACAACAAGTCAAAAAACTCAGAAAAATGCAAAACATTTTACCATATTGCATAAGTTTCTAATCTTGTTGTCCAAAAAGCTTTTTATTACACATAAACTACGTATTATTTATCAATTCCTTTTATGACGTCATTTTGTAGTTAAAATAAAAATTATTCTCTTAAATTATGTTTATTCAACTTCTTATAAGAAGAGAATGAAAAGAATCAGAAGTCAGGGTTTTAAAAGAAACTGCTCTCATTTTTTCAGCATGTTCTAAAGAAAGGAGATTTTTGTACTGTTATGCAAAAACTTAATGGTATAAAGCAAAAAAGAATCCCTTAAACATGTTTACATCATAATTTACATTATTTTACTTATTCCTCTTACAGGATGCTATTGGAATGTCTTTTTAAAAAACCATTCTCATTGTGTGATAAAAGTGTAAGTTAAAATCAAGTGAAACTTAATGAAAACTTCTACACAAAGAATTTGGTTTTTCAAGGTTACTTTGTAATTATGACTTAAAAAAAAATCAAATCATAGATTTTATTTATTTTATTATACAGGATGATTATAAATTATTCAGCACATTTTTGGTGTCAATAAAAAAATAAAAAGCAATATACATACTTGTATATTTTATTATTAAACAGGGATTTCAAACAGTTTTGTTTTGACAATACTTATTTGTTTAACACTTATTAACAACTTTTTGTGGCGTGTAAAATTAAATGTTCGATTTGAAAACCCTCAAAGAAAGAATCTAATTACATATAATTGGGGGATTGAGGTGACCAGGGAATTGGTCCATCACAGCCAATCCAACGTTGAGAAAGTTGTTCATTTAGGTTTGTAATTGTACATGTAAACTCCATTGTGGTGGTGCACCATCTTTTGGAAGAACATCATTGGGTTGCCGATGTTCAATTGTAATACTGCATACTCCTATAACTTGTCTTGATAACTAGTGCTAGTAACCGCTGACTTGCCAAAGATGAATGGTCCGATCACTTCATAAGCAGTCAATTCACAGCAAATGTTATTCTTCAGACTATCACATTGTGTTTGTAAAACAGCATGAGGGTTTTTGCTCATGCCATTAACATGACTAAAAACATGGAAAGTAGCTTTGTCAAAGAAGATTACCTTTTCTAAAAATGCATATCTTGGTTGACTTTATCAAAAATGTCCACAGCTTGGTTTATAGACAGCTTCAATTGCATGTACCAACTAAATTTTGTAAGCATGAAGTTTTAGGCACATGTTTAGAACCTTCACAATTGTTAATTGCAGTATTCCCAATTCTAAACTTGCATGATATGTCGATTTACCCAGGCTTCTCTGAAAAGTTTCTCTTAATTTACAACTTATTCAGACACAGGTCTGGTGTACTACATTTCCTGTATCCTTAAAACAACATTACTTAATATCAACATTTAACATTCATTATTAGGAGGATCATGGCATACTCTAAATAAAAATGTCTATGAACAGATGCTTTCGTGAAACCAAAGTATGCACATTGCTTTCTCCTGTGTGGTAGCCAATACTCAACTGACGATCCCCCTAACATTACATCATTCCGGCATGCTCATTTGAGGTCATCAGTAATTCTAGTACCTTCACTATTGTTTGAAAAACTCAATGCATCATTCTACATTGCTCTGTTCATTTTTTTATTAACACCTAAAATGCGCCGAATAATTTATGTTCATTCTGTATTATAAGAACAAATAGTTGTTATTTTAAAAATTAATATTTATTGTTAATAATTTTTACGAATTTGTATTATAACATACAGAAGATTATCAGTAACCTGAAAAAAAGGTAGTTCATGTAAAAGAAAAGTTCAAAATATAGAAAGGAATTATGAATTAGGTTAGGTATGTTTTGTTATTATTGATGTTAATGTATTTAAAATTACATAAATTTATAAATAAATTAAAGAAAATATAAAAGTATAATTAATCAAAGTTGTTTAACCTTTGTCTGCAAAATTTTATAATTAGCCTGTTTAATCTGGGATTATAAAACTGGATATAAATTAAATAATAGCCTTCATGACTGGTGGTGCAACAAGTAAAACATATTAAAAGACTTCATTTTGTTTTTAATATATAATACAATTTTTTAAATTGAGTTTACATAATTTTAATTTTTCATTTATTTAATGTTTATTTTTGACCTTCATTTTCCTATTTAACAGTGTAAAATTGTCTGCTTGTGTACATTAATTCAAAGTAAATTTTTTACCAAAATTAAAAGAAAAATATTTTAAAAATGTTCATGTCTCTTGCATGTATTAATATTTGTTCAAAAACAATCATGATTGAATGGAAAATAGTTATATCTAACTAATTTACTCAAACATGTCTCAGTTGAAGGTTGATTTTATAATTTTGATAGATAAGAAAAAGTTTTTTCATGATAGTACACAATCATTCTCTACTTCTCTATAGACACCACATAAATGGGAAATTTTGGGTTTTTTTGTTTACCTAACTTTTGGTGTTATGATTTAATGATGTAAATGAAGAGATTTATTTAAAGGATACTAATTTCATCCCTCACTTCATAGTATTCTTGACCAGTGTTTGGTATTTTAGCTGCTTCATTCATTTGTTTTCATGAGTGATTTTCTTACGTCTGCCAAATTAAAATATAAATTAGCTTTCTTTTTGGAATACTATCATAATCAAACTAAAATACTTAAATGTATTTTGAACATTAAAATACCAGGTAACTGGCAATTTACTGTAATTAAATTAATTATTTATTAGTTTACTTTGGCAGTTCTTTATCATAACAGGAAATTGTGTACAATATTTCTACATTTATTTTGTTTATAATTATTATTTGTAATTTTAAAAAATGGTAAAAATTTATGTGAATTATGTAAAAATATCTTGTTAATTTTTTTATAATTTCACTTATATTTATATTTTTAAAAAAATACAATTAATTATTACATTGAGTTGCAATTTCTTCTCAGAAAATTTAGCATGTTGTAACTGTTGTGTTCATTAATTATCCTGCATTGATTGGCCAATAGAATCAGCCAATAGAATGGCTGATTTTCATTATTTCACTAAAACAATTTGCCTCATGACAAAGACAAGCAATATGTTGTCATATTTGTAAATCTCACATAACACATTAAATATTTTAGTTTTGAATGGGAAGTTCATTGGTGACAAGAAAAAATTAGTTTTAATTGTTAAAACTGCATTTTAATGAATATTTTTACTGAATATTAACTACAGTGACTTTTGTTAATGTGTGAAAAATCTAGTGTTTTTTTAATGATTATTTCTTCAAAAGTTATTTATTTATGTTATTTATGACGTGTTAATTTGCAATAAAATATTTTATTGGTTTGACTTCAGTCTTTTCAGGTTTGAGGTATTGATTCAGTTGTACCTCCTAACATTTTTTTAGATTAAATTTTATATTACTTGATTTAATTTTCACATCATATAATTCAAAATAACAACAATTAAATCAAGTATAAGTCTTTTATTTTCAAATTTGACTAATATGCTGTTTGTAAGAGATTTTTAAGTGATTTTTAACTTTAACAGTTGCAATAATAAATTTATGTGGTGACACAAAACTATACAAAAAAAAATACATTGAATTTTGCTGAAAATTTCTTTTAACTAACATTGGTTATTTTGTATATTAACAAAAATCAGGAATATTATATATATATATATATATATATAAAATAATTTCTAAGCTAATTTATTTCATTATTCTTTTTATAATATTGATTTAAATGTCATATTGTGCCTGTTAAAATGTAGATATCTGAAACAAACTTTTGTTTTTAGAATCAAATTGAAAAGTTTTAACAAGGAGATATAAAAAAGTAAGATATATATTTTAATGGTAATTTACCAAAAATGTCAGAATATTGAGCACATAAAAATTAAATTTATTTAATATATTACAGTGGAACACCAATTATCTGAACTGATATTTGCAATCCCAATCTGGACTAATCAGAAGTTCAGATAATTTAAAAAAGCTTATCATATATACTAGACATCATTCTAATGTTTTATAGTTATTGCATTTATTTAAAAGATTAAAATAAAAAATTGTAATATATTTCAGTAAAATTAAAAAAAAAAAATATTCAAAAAATTCTGACTACAATAAAAAACAAATACAGTAATATATGTTATTCAGTAACAAAAAAAAATCCAGTTAGTAAAATAAATATAATATTGCAATTTGCTAATAAAAAAAATCAATTTACAAAAATTATCTGAAAGAAATTGAAATTTTACTACCCTACTGTTTTATAAAATGTCATTTAAAAAAATTACAAAAAAATGGTTTTTTTGTCATTTTTTTTTAATGGTATTTTTCAATATGGTATTAAAGAGAAATTAAGTTGTTATATTGTAAATTATAAAAAATATATTATTTTAAAAATGACAAAAAATTAAAGTGTGTAATATGATGAATGAAACTTATTGACAGTCAATAATTAAAACATACCATTAAAAACAATTTTTCTTTTTAAAAAAAATCTATTCTGTATTTGCTTTAGAATTAATCTTAGTTTATGAGCTTTAGGATCATGCAATCATTTTTAAACAAAGAATTTTTGTAAAATCGCATTCTTTTTGTTGCTCCAACCAGTATATATATATATATATATATATATATATATATAAACATTCATGACTTTCTTTATGTGGCAGGCCACATAAAGGCCACATGAATAATGATTTGCAGGATGCAAATCATTACATCATAGTTGATGGTTGATTAATTAATGTATTTTTATCAATCTTTTCATAAACTAATTTTATAATTAGTTTAACAAAGTCATAAATTTAAATATTTTTTGTGCTATATGAATTGCAAAAGTCAATTGAAAAACCTATTAAAAACAAACTGGTAAAAATAATTTCCTATTGTAGCAGAGCTTTACTTGAATAGTATTTTAGTTTTTTAAATAAAGTATTAATTTTTTTTTTTTTAATTGGTCAGCCTGTACGTAGCAGTCCAGATAGTTGGACATCTGGAAAATCTGCGTTCAGATATTTGGCATCACACTGTTAATATTGTAGGAAGAGAATTTCATGGTGACATATTAGCAAGATCAGTACTTTTTATCCTTAACTCTAAGTATTTTATTTATTTTCTCATAGGATTGTTTTTTTCTAAGTGTAAATTTTTACAGCATTTTTACTGTTATCATAGCCGTGCAAATTCTTGCTGTTATTTGTTAATAACTTGAAATGAATTCTGAAACAATATCAAAAAGTTAATTTCAATTTATTGTCATTTTTTCTAATGTATGGAAATTGAATTATTATTTTCACTGTACTTAATTCATATAATATAAATACAAACAGTTATCTTTTAAACAGGTTGACTGTCATATGTTCCAAAAATGAGCCACACTGTCAGAGTTTATTCTATTTTGTTATAAACACGTAGTCTTGTCAATTTTATAACAGTAATTTGATTATTTAATAAAAATAAATATATAAGAAAATACTTTATAGCATCTATATGCTAATAGTTATCACTTTATACATAATTTCAAATTATCATGTCCCAAATTTGTAACAGTGAAATTGGCAAGTCTATTATATACAACAATAAGTCTATTACATAATTTATTGACAAATAGTATTATATGCGATAGAAAATGGTGTTCCATATCTGGGACACATCTGATAAACCAGAATTAAAAGAGACTAAAGAAACATAAAATAAATACATAATTCAACTGCATAAATACAGTATTTACAAAATTTACTAAATACTGTCTACTAATACAAATAATGGATATATACTTATATTAAAAAAAATGAAATCACTAACAATATAATAAGGCATAATAATAATAAGAGAAAAGAATTAAATATACTTTATTTTTAAGGCTCTGTTTTAAGAGCCTTATTTTTTATATTTTGTATAACATAACAATTTGTCTCTTATGTTAACTGTTACTTAAATTGTCAACCAAAAGTATAAGATAAAAATCAATTGGAGAACCAATTGAATTTAACATATCTATTAAATCTGAACTGATGCCAAGGGTATTACCAATAGAATTATAGTGTATTGACTATTATTATAATTGATTATATTATTATTATTGATTATAAAGTTATTATAATCTTCATTCCAAGTAATATTAAAATTTTCACTTACGGTTGTAGCTCTTTTGTTATGGATACAATTATTTTCATCAGAACTTATTGAGTTTTATTAGTCATTCAAAACGAAATGTGGATCTTCATCAGTCATCAACAAAAATCATCATCCAAAGACAAATCACCGTTCAAATAATTATTTATTTGAGACACATCAAGTTTATAACACATTTTTAAAAATAGCATTGTAACTTTTAAAATTGTATTAAAATTCTTTATATGTACAACTATTTACACATAAAAATGGTCAGTGAATGGATAAACTTATCACTCATTACCATACACAAACATAAAAACCCTCCCCGTCTAAGTCCGGCAGGACAGGTCGGCTTGCCGGTCAGATCTTATGTTGTCACCTGCCTCTAACCCCAGGGGTAGGATTACCAGGCCCAACCATGTCATTCTTTTTCCCCACCCCAGGAGCCAGGACTCAGTCTTGATGCCTTCTTGCCTCCGACAGAAACACCCAAACAGGCATCTCCATCAGGACTATGGTCTTTTCCATTCTCTCCACAAGAGAACAAGAGAATCTCCATGCCTCATCACTGCCATCCATCTCTGCAAGCGAATGGAGTTGAGCAGAAAGCTGTCCCTCATACCCTTATTGCACTAGTAGCTCTTTCCTTCAGTCAAAGAACCCAAATGCAAAAATCCCACTACTGGGCCATACAGTCCTCCAGCATGTGGCCCTCCGAACCACAGACATCACACCTCTGCGAAGCAGGACATTGGGCCTGCCAATGACCCTCCTGACCATGATTGAAGCACAGTTTGGTGCGGTCAGGACCTGAGCACCCAAATGACATTTTCCCCAGGCCCCAACACCTGAAGCATTGGTCCCCAGGGTCACACATGCGAACCCGACAATGCACCCAGCTTACCTTCACCCACCTGGCAATCAACTCCTTGACCACCTCATGTGTAATAATGACAGTAGCATTCTGCATGCTTCCAAACGCCGGAAAGAGTGAAGACAATCGAAAATTGGCGTCAGGTCCAACCACCCGCCTCACAGCCACCACCACTTCAGTCTCAGTCACCGTGTCTTCAAGGTCATAAATATGGACCACAGCTCATTGACCCTCCTTCGACTGCAGGTTCATCCGCAAGCCCACAATCCCACCATACTAATATGAGTGACTGTCTTCAGTGCCGCAGCCCTGTCAGCACCCTACACACATGCGCAGTTTGCCCCCAGCATGGAATGCCACGGGGGAACCACAACACACCCTCCACCAGGAGCTTGCTTCTCCTCCACCCTGATGCCAGATCCCTCCTGGTGAAACAAGTACAAGACCAACCGTTTGAGGTACGAGGTGTGCCCTCAGGTACACCTCATGATCCTCATCAGACATGGATGCAGAGAGATCCACAAACTGGCAAGTATCCATTCCAACCATTCTATCACCTGAGACATTACACTGTGTGGCCAGGAGCTGCCCACTGCCTCTATCAACTCCGCATCAAACAGGGACCAAGACAATACGTCCTTCAAGTCGTGGTCCCTTGTGGAGAGGGGTATCCGAGTTGCAGCCTCAGTCCATGGCAAAGCAGGAGCCCCCCCCCACTGCAGACACCTCACAGATAACACATACACACACAAATAACTTCCTCTCCATGACCAACATTCAGTCCACGACGCCCTTGATTTCTCACTTCTATTTGGGCATTTTTGCACAAGGCTATACAGACACTCGACTACCTGAAAGAGCCCCCGTAAAGCCGGCACAGCTGTAGAACCTGCCAGGACCTGGGACCGCACCTCACACAAGAGCTGACAAACCATACTGTCCAGCCTGGCCAATGAGACACTAGATCCTTAGTCTGCCTCAACATTAGTACAATCATCCACCTGAAGCTTCCTCTTTGGGCCAGATAACGGCAGGGACTGTGACTTCGGATGCTTGCTACCCGCCTTTGGCTCCTCTACCAAGACCTCCACCTGAGGATCTGAAATCATATCAGACAATTTGCCATCCGAGAAGCAATCAGATTCAAAAGGAACATATGATCAGGCAGCTTGTTCGACACATAGTTGGAACCCTGTTCCTTCACCTTGCTCTGGCCACCACCCTCCAGTAAGCATAGCCCTCTCAGTCAAAGAAATAGACACAACTCTGGCCACCAACAAGGGTGAAACATTTCCCCAGTTCACAGACTCCTCCTGGGGCAGAGAGGATAATTCCATTCATATACATCCTCCTCTCCGCTCTCCCCGGACAAACCAGGTGGAGAGCACTCTGTAACCACCACTCCTTGCCTAGTACTTTGTAAGGAAATGCGAGAAGCCTGCTGCACAACTTTTTCCATTTCTAACAGATCCATTACGATTCACCAGTAACATCTTCGATTTACTACTGGAACTCAACATCGTTAATTAAATATAATGTAAAATAATTATACAAATCACGCTTGACAAGAAAACCCGAAGAAAAACACAGTCTAAACATAAACAGATGCATGTTACGCAGTTACCAAAAAATAACCTCAATCTTATTAAATGGCTACAACATGATAAAGAAGAAAGCTGTATAAATTCTTCTGATGTTTGGCTAACATAAACTACTACAGTTATTTTTTAAATATGATTATAAATAAACTTTTAAAAAGAATTTTTAATTTTTAAAAACTGGTTAGTATATTTCAAATTTTTTTAAGGATGGAAATTCTTCAATGCTAACCATATTGGCAGATTTAGGAAATAAAACTCTATCAGAAGCACATCATAAACATGAAGAATGTGTTCCAATTGTATGTCACATCTTATTGAAAAATTTAATGTTTATATCTCATTTTTGGGTCACACAGCAGAATTAACAAAATCAGATAAGTTTATTTTTGATACACAATTACAAAAAGGGCAAAACCTTAAAAAAATGCCAACCTATCAACCGGTTAATGATTCATTTCTCATTTTTACAGAATAAAATTTCAGTTTATGAAATCCAAACAAACTAAACTCTGTACATGATGTTGAGACAAGTTTTTACCATTAACATCTGTTACATTAATATCACATCCATAAAAATACAATTAAAGATATTCAATCAAGAAAAAAAAATAATGGAGAATATTCTTTGTTATCAGAATATTTAGACAAAAGTAAAATACTGATGATTTTTGACAGTTCTGTTTGAACTTTTATATCTGTCAAAAAACTGCGGCTGCAAAAAATGGCTGCTGCTTCCAGGAGCAGCTACATAAAAGTGCTACATTAAAGTTTCAATCGCTCAGATTGGTTACGGCAACAGGTCAATTTTATGAATTATGAAGTAATTATTTTTTTTCTTGAAAACCTGTAAAGTGTATATTCTGATTTATGTAATGGAATTTCATTAACGGAATATTTTATGTGTATTTCAGTTCTCTTTATACTTTTATGTAGAATTATTTTCAGTAAAGAAATTATTTATTTATAATTTTCATTATGAGAATTATTGAGTAAATTTTATAATTTCTTATAAGTAAAGTTTTTTTTTATAATTATAATTTTCTTTTTATCATGATTAGTAAATTAATTCAATATGAACAGAAATGAGTGAAAATAGCAATTATGAAATGAGTTATTTTAAGTTTATATATGATAAAATATTCTTAGGATAAAAAATATTGTCATAAATTGTTTCACTGAACCAGAAATTTTTCATAAAAATAAGTAAGTAATGTTACTTAAACATTAAGGATATATTATGTGAAAGATGTTAAATTATTTAAAATAAGTAGTGTTAAATATTATTAATTTAAATATATATATACTTAAATTTAAATATATGTATACTTATTATAAAATTGTAAATGTAATTTTAAAAAGTTATTTCTTTTTTGTAATATTGTAATGTGAATTACCATATATTAATGTGATTTGAAAGCTTCTTGCAGCTAAGTGAGATATATTATATTAATATTTATTAATGCATTATTATTATTATTATTATTATTATTATAATACATTAAATGAAAAATAAAATATTGTTTTATTATGCTTAGGGTTTAAAAATTAATTATAATTATTACTATACAAATTATAAGTAATGAATTTATTATTATTATTATTATTAATTAATTATATATGATATATTAATGTATCATTAAATAAAACCAGTGCCTTTGTATTATATTTAATTATTGTAAATGTATATATAAATATTGTAATGCATAGGCTAATTATGAAAACTATAATGTATAAATATTATATATTCTATGTATCTGTTTAAATTTAAAAAGAAAATAATAAATAAAACCTAAACTAGTATAAAAAGCATCATTACATCATATGAGGCTGGCTGTTAAATTCAGGAACTTGTCTCTCTCCACCAGGTCTTACTGACAAGGGGTGGTCTTTACTTTAAATCTAAAATGGCAGCTTCATACTAGGCGCTCAATTTTGGAGTCGGACTACATTTAAAGATTTTCAAGTGGTTCAAATAGCTTATTTATGTACTTTGTTTATCCACAATAACAGTGTCTGAGCAGCAAGCATTCCAGTCTCATAATCGAGAGGTCTTAGTTCTGAATCACCATGACTCTCTCTAATTTTTACCTTTTTCTTACATATACACAAATGCAGATGTTTTATTTGTTATGTAGCAATTATAAAAATTGTAATTATAACAATCTAGAAAAAAATGTGTTTGCATTTCATGTTTACTGATTATTATTTTTTTTATTTGAATATAATAATTATATTAATTTAAAAAGCTTTGTGAATGTGTGCATAAAGACAGATTTTGTTTTATAAAACTGGAAAAGAATCAAAATAGATTTATTTTTATTTTTAATATGCTTGTTACAATCTATCAGATGATAATTATAAAAAAACTAATGAAATAAATATAAATAATTTCAGGGTGTAACAGGTAAGCTGAAAATTCAAATAATTTTTTTATAAAAATAATATTTATAAATTTATTAAAAATTAAAATTAACAATTTTTTTTTAAATTTTATAAAATAAAATTTGATTGTGAGGTTATATATTCAATATTAAATAAAATAATAATCAACAACATGAGATTTATTCGTATATTGTTTTTTTGTTGAGATTCTTATAATAAATACTAAGTAATAAAAACTCATGTAGATAATAAAATAGACAGAACAGATGCACTTCAAAAAAGTAAAGGAAATATGTAAAAGAAGAAAAGCAAAAAAGAAATGATATTGGTATGATCCCTTGCAGGCTGCTTCTAAATAAATAAAAAAAACTCATTTTCATTAGTATGTGTATATATATATGAAAAAAAATAAAAGTTAAAAAAAAAGCATGGAGACTCAAACCTGAATCCTCTTTATTATAGACTAAAATGTTTGCTACTCAGCTGCTGCCACTGCCATGACTAAAGATATGCAAATAAGTTACTTGAACCACGCATCTTTAAATTGACATTTATTCCAAAACGGAACTATTTGGAAGCTATCATTTTCGATTTAAAGTAGGAATCTACCTCTTCCATTACCATGCTAAAGAGAATCAATAAACTACATTGTAAGTTGAACATCTGCTCTTGTGAGATGCTTATTCTGGGAGTTGTTGAAAGATTATATAAAAAAACTAAAAAAATAAAAGATAGAAATCTGCAAAAAATATGTATTTTACTTTATACAACCTTAATTATTAGAATTTTTTAATGGGTGCTCTGATACTGATTCAGTATTCAGGATATTTCTCTAAATCCAGATTTTTATTTTATCTAATTAAAATCTTCTTTGTCGTTAGTTATATTTTTAACTTCCCATATTAATTCTTATTTAATATACCAATGCCCTCAGATGTTATGCAACTTATTAATGGACTGTGTTGTAGTTAAATTACTGTGAAGATACTTATAAATTTTTATTTTAGTTTAGTTTTTCAAAAGCTTTTGTAATTTATCAGGGTTAACAAATCTTAGCTATATTTTTCCTGTATTTTTAACAGAAAAAAAATTATAACAATTCTGAGTTAATATGTTGCATTCTACAAAATTTAATCTTGTTGTAATTGTCCATGAGATCACTTCAACAAATTTTATTGGTGAACCGTTAAATCTCTTATTTCTGTTCTATTTTTTTTTTTTTTTACTGGAGGGAGTCAATATATCCATTCTATTTACACCTACAAATTATCAATGCTGTTATCATGTATTATCATCTGTTTTGTTCGAGGTAGTTTATTGTCTGCATTATTCATTAATTATCAGTTGTTTTTTTTTAAATTAATTTTGTTATTTTTAATAATTCTCTTTCAGTTTTTTATAAAATTCTTTAACTTTGGTTATAGTTTTATGTGAACAAAGGAATATTTAAATTTACATTCTTGTTTTTTTTTTTTTTAAAATAAAAAATGTTTAAATAAAGTTTAATTTATTGAAAACTTATTGCAAAAAATTGTTATTTAATAAAAAAAATTATTTAA
Source organism: Lycorma delicatula (assembly GCF_047948215.1). Lineage (NCBI taxonomy): Eukaryota > Metazoa > Arthropoda > Insecta > Hemiptera > Fulgoridae > Lycorma > Lycorma delicatula. Next base: position 68,663,996 of record NC_134465.1, on the reverse strand, counting down.
TTGTTTGGCAATGATTATTGAAGCAGTTTTTGTTGTGGAAAGGTATTATTGTTATCAAAATTTAATAAATATTAATTGGTTTATGACAACCCAAGTCATTTTTGGAAGTAAAAAAAATTTTACATATCTTTTTTTTATCTTGACTTTTGATGTAATAAATCATTTTAATTTATTTTAAAACATAAGTTCCATTATTAGACAAAAATGAGAATTATTACTGAAAATCCTGACATTAACGTTAAAATAAATAAACACGTTTTATTGACTGTAAATTTAAACATTTTAAAATATTCAGGGGACAATAATTTCATGCCAAAGAAATGACATGAAGACCCTGGTTATGTTATTTGAATATGTAACTATTCTACACCAATAAATAAAATAGAAAGCAATAAAATTCTGCTTTATGCTATTTGGTGCTAAAATTCCAGTCAAGCCTTAAAATACAAAGTAAGAAATTCAACAATAGCATGGTATTTCTAAAATGTATACCGTGAAAATTGCCTAGTATATTTTTAAATATATTAGATGTGTTGCGAATAGCATCAGTTATTTATTTTAGTGTTTTAAGTATTACTATCAAGGATGTACATGAAATAATATTTCTAATTTCTCTGGTGATGGAACATATCCATTGTTATAATGTAATTTAATCAAACGTACCAGCAGACAAATAAAAGAATGTGTGTAACTGATATGTATTAAAAAATAATTTTGCAGAACATTTAAGAATGACCTTTCCCTAACTTTCTTACAGTGTCTTTCCATTGCATCTAGATATTGATCTGGTTAAGTTTTTATTTTAGAGATACAGGCCCAAAGTGAGTGAACCCACTAATATCGAGAAAAAAATGTACTGTACTTTTGAGTTTTGTGAAATCATATGGAGTCTTCTACACTGTAAATTTTTTATTTAGGATCTGATGGTTTACTAATAATCACCAACTATTATTACAGATAACTGAAAAGATTATTTTGCATTTTAAAATTTTGATTAAGAACCAGTTTTTGTTTTGTTATGTTTTTTTTTTATTTATTTATTTCTTTGAGGTACTGTTTATATTTTCTCATTAATTTCCTGTTATTTAAATTTTTTTTTTAATCTTGTCATGATTTTTTTTAACTATATTTTATCAGGAATTTTTTCTTGTCTGGTTGTTCCTGCTTCAGTTAATTAAAGATTCTCAAATATTTTTAATGTTATTTTCAGTGTTGCTTATAGATTGTCATTGTAGATTATTTGTATATTCACGGTTTACTCATAATTTGTTGTTGCCATAAATGAAGTTTACATTGTATGCCAATGTAATAAATACCCTATGATTTATTTCTGTGTGGTGCTGTGTTAGAAATATCGCAAAAAGTTCTTAAAATTAATTGTCAGAACTCATATTAGCAAATTCTTGCATAACTGTCATTAATTTATTATTTTTGTAAGTTGTGTGCTATTATAATTTATGATGTTAGCAGATAAATGAAGCTTTAAATGAACAACACATAAGATTACAAACTTCAGAGAAACCCCTCCCCAAATTCATTCCTAAAATGTGGAAAAGTTTTAAAATACTATATTATTTTTTGAAATGGCAGATTAATTTTTTTTTTAAATGTTAATAATTAAAGTATGAATAAATAAAAAAACAAATGTGAATATAAATTAAAATTATGTAGTTGTTTTCACATTAATATTGCTCCAGAGCAAAAACAGTTCTTTGTTACAACCGGAGTATAAAGGTTTTATGTAGTTTGAACCTCCCCCACCACTTTGAATGCAACTGCTCATCAATAGAAAAGCTTCATCTATTTGCTTTTATCATAATTTTTATTTTTTTAATTTGATTGGTGTTTTATTTTTTAGTCTATTTTATAAAATAATTTATTTTTCTAAGACTGAGATTAAAATTTATTTGGTTTAAATGGGACCATATTGCTTCTTAGTTTTTTTTTCAAAGAGAAAATTATTTGTTTAAATGGACCTTGATTCATGTAGGTATTAATCACTAAATGTCAATAGCAATTTATTAAATCATCCTTCTGAAAGGAAATTAAAACATTAAATTTACTTAATTAGGAAACCTTTTTATTAACTACTAGCTTTGTAAAATGTGAATTATTGTTTATTTCTTTTTTATTTAAGTTTTAGTATCATTTTATTTTGTCATTTAAATGATAAAATCAGCAAAATTTGTGTGAGGCATTCTGAATGTATTTGTAATATATCTTAGAGATTGTTTTGATTTTTATAAAAGAAGTATCTCAGACATTTTGTGTTCATGAAAAAAATAGTTTTATTTTATTTATTTAAATGAGTGTTGCAGTGTGTCATTTTGTATAATAATGAATTGGGGAGAAAATGTTTACCATCTTATAATGAAGAATTTACTTTGTTTACTTCACAAGTTATATGTAGTAAATGTGTTTATATTATTTTGCATATTTGATCAAACATTTTAATGTAATTTTAATGATGGGATACTACATAATCCAATCTTTTCCATGCATATTTCTGTTCAGAATTATCAAAATTGTCCAGTTTACCTTCATTATTTCACGGATATTTGAAATTTGTTTAATGTCATATAAACCTGCTGCCATTTTTATTAAAAGAAATAAAACATAACCTATATTGTTTTTTTCTCCGTCGATTTCTCACCCCTTGGTGCCGGATTCACAACTAAGCATAAGCTCAGCTCCTAGGGGTGCCATCACCTCAAACAACCTCGGAAGGGCATAAGGCCCCGCCCAGGCCTTCGTCTTCCTTGCCTGCCATGCCTCAAATGAGGGAATCCCAAAGGATTCTCCTCACCGGGACTCCAGTCTTAATGCCTCACCTCTAATGAGGAATCCTTATGGATCCTCGTTAGAGGATCACTCACCAGTAGGCAGGGAGCCATGCAGCTGTCACTTCCCCGAAGTTGTCAAGGAACATTGCCATTCACACCGCCATTGGATTCAGTCAGGAGAGACGGAAAGCCTTCCCCAAGGTCTCTACTGGTTGAGACTACTGGATCGACAGTCTTCTGCCGCCGCCAAATCGACTTATTCCTCACCTTCTTTGTAGAACACCTGGAGATTAAGCAGTCCACATGCTGTAACTCTTTCACAATATATATATTTAATTAATTACATGATTGCAAATATCATACTGAATTTACAATATAGGTTATGTATATCTAAGAAGATAGAAAACAGCTAATCATTATTTATTAAATATAACAAAAATATTAGTTATTAAACACTAATATGTAATGAATGATTAGGAAATAAGCTACCAGGAAACACAAAAACGTTTTAGGGACTGATTTCAAATTTCCATATGCATTATTTAATTATTCATGGCATATAATACTGAAGAAATAAATATGGTCATGTTATCTGCTTTTATAATATTTTGTTAAAAATTTGTTTGCTAATATGTTCCAAATGTAAATAAATCATCAGAAATAAGGAACTATATAGTTCACATTTTTTTTCAATGATTTTTTGAATTTTTTTTTGTGCTGTGTTGTTTGTTTTATTGTATGATGTAACTTCTTGAGTTGTTGATTGTGAATTTAATTTTAAATTCTGTAGTATCTAACAGTGGTTTGAATAAATACTGAGAAACACTGATGTTTATTTCAACTATGGTCCTTATAAAAAAAAAATGATAAATTGTTTTTGAGATCATTTTAAAGCTATTATTCTAACTTATGTGTTCATAAAAACTTATTACAGGACTGAAATAAAAGATTTTCTTTAAAAAAGAATTACTTGTAATTAAAATAAAATAGTTTAAGTCAAAACTATAAATATTTAATACTAAAATTTGATAAACTGAAAATAGATTTAAATATAAATGTTTCTCTTTTATTAGAGTATATTTTGCAAAAAAAAAAAATTAATTAGAAGTAGGAAAAGGGTAGCTCATTGGCAAAGTTTAATACTCTCTATTTTATGGAAACATGATAATAATTTATATTACGCGTAATTTATATTGTGTATTTAATTACTAATGAGGAAAAGTAATTTTTTTTCTAATAACATTTCTGTAATTTAATTTTGCTTCTTAACATTTATTTTTCAGTATTTTATAATATAAACGTATGTAGACGAAAAGCTTTATCATATAGGATATGGAATTTCTAATGAAAATAAAAATATGTCATTAATTTAAATATGGTTAAAAGGAAAATAGTTTTTTTTATTTTGCTCAAGCAAAGAATTTTATTGTAGAAGTTTGTCTTTCATTTTCATTTCACTACACTGTTACTTTGTGTTGTCTTTATAATCTGTGTACCATGTATGAGAAAGTAATACAGCATGAACTTTTAAATACCTTAAAAACTCTTCATACCTTCTTATTTGATGTTATATTTGACAGTTGAGTTTGCAGAACTATTGTTCGCATGCGCGCATGTGTGTGTGTGTGTGTACAAGAAACATAATTTCCTTTTAATTTTAATCACTTTACTGCTTTTATTTCAATGTTACTAATTAGAACTTCTGTAGTGATTTCCATTTCATCAGATAAATTTATTTATCTTTAAATAAAAATTATTTAAATTTAAAAGAATTACAACTGAGTATTTTTTTCTAAATATCAGTTTTTATGGATTTGTAAAAACTGAACTCGTCTAATGTAGTTGTGATGATTCAAAAGCATTCAGACATGTATATAGCAATAAAAAAATGTAAGCTGAGTTAAAAATAATTTTTGAGTTATTCTACTGTTAATCCATCACATATATTTATATATATATATATATATATATATATATATATATATATGTTTTATAAAATATAAACCACCAAAACACAGTAATTAGGTAAGTTAATCTTACCACATTAATTTCCAATAACTGGTTTTCTCAGTATCCTGCATTTTTGGTTGGTATTGAATTCTATATTTATTACATTAAAAAATATTCTTTTAATGATTTGTCATTTTTTTCCAAAATTATTAATTTATATTGTGAAACTTTGAATGATATTATAAGTATATGTATAGTTTTGCTGTCCAGTACTGGAGTAATTTTGGAAAAAAAATGAAAAATCATTAAAAGAATATGTTTTAACATAATTAATAGAGAATGTAATACCAACTGAAGATATGGAATACTGCGAAAACCAGTTATTGGAAATTAATATAGTAAGTTAACTTATTTAATTACTGTGTTTTGTTGGTTTATATTTCATATAATATTAAATTTTATTAACACAATGACTAAAATGTTAATGAATTACTAACATTTTGAACCATAATTGTTTTTTCTTTTTTCGATTAAGCCTCTATGGACCATGGACACATAGTCAAACAGAATTATTCTTTTTGTTCTTCCAGTATTTTCTCATTTTGCTACTTCATTCTTGTTTTCTTTCTTCAGTTCATTTTATGCCTGGTCTTTTGGCTTTCTTTGGGAGTGTACTGTTATTTATAAGTTTTCTAAATTTATCTCAGTTTTACACTGTGTTTTCATTTATGTTTAATTTTTTAATGTCTTTTTCAACTTCCAAGAACCATGTGAGTTTAGTTTTTCTGCATTAAATCGAATAAAGATTTTTTTTGTAGGTCCTTATGGATCCATTCTGTACAAGTGTAACCTTTTTGTAACCTTTGTAACCTTTTTCTTATTGTGCTGTAGATTTTATGTATGTTTCTGTAAATTTAATTTTCACTTACGAGTTGATTCCGTTTTTAAAGTTTGTGCCATAAATGATTGTTAGGATTCTTTTAACCATTTGGAAAATTTTTTTATCTGAAAATGTTTGGAGGCATTCGACTGAATATAGGGGTTTGGGTAAAGTGATTGTGTTGCAGTGTTTTAGTTTAGTGTTATAAGATACTGATTTTTTTATTGTAAATGTTAACTTAAAGGTGAGATTCATTTTCTTGACTCCTTCTCTCATTGCTTTCTTTTTCTAAAACATTGAGGGTTATGATTACACCGAGGTATTTAAATTTTGGATTTGGCCATTTTCTTCCACAAAATGTATTAAAAAAGATTCAAACACCATTATAAAATGATTGCTTTTATAAATTTACTTATTAATTTTTATTTAATAACTTAAATATTTAGATATTAAATAATACAAACTTTAGTTTGTGTCCATTTTAAAATGTGGTTTATCTATCTGAATTTTTGTTATTTTTTATAACAATAGATAGTAGAGGAACATGAGACCATGCATTAAAAACAAAAAGAAACCCAACCATCTAATTTTGTTTCTAAAAAAAACCTTGTAATTAAAAAAAATTAATTTATGAACTTAATATACAGCCATCTGAAACACATTTTACTGAAACTTTGTTAAAAAATTAGGGTATTTAACTTGAAAGGATGAACTACACATGTTAATACAGTATTATTTTCTATTATAAATATTTATTACTTGTCATATATATTGAGAAAGTTCCCATGTACCATATGACATGGGGTTATATAATATTTTAGTGATATGAATCTTTTTGGCATATCTCTGGAACTTTGTAAATTACTTCTAAAAATTACTATCTCATTAAAATTGTCCAGACATCTTCCAATTGTCACCATTACAACTGTTCAATTGTGTAATAAATATATCATAGAATGCTGGCTAAGGTATTGTAAGTGTTCTAGTTTCCATAGATAGTTTTAAATAAATCAAAACAATGTGCTGGGTATTTTCTTATATGTTGGTTAATAGTAATTTATATTATGTGATATTTTCTTAATTTCATATTATGATGTGTTAACTATAAGCTTTTTATAATGTTTATTCATGTTCTATGTTTATTAATTATTTGAAATAAACACATTTTGTTATACGTAAAAGTTGAATGAAATATTTAAAAAAGTTTTTGAATTCCCCATAAAAGATGATAATGCAAGCTGAATGACTGTTGTAAGTTTCAGTTTTTTTTTTTTTTACATTAGAAAATTAGTTCTTCAAATGATTCTGATTTTGATTCTAAAAAATTAATTTCAGTTATGATCACTAATTTTCTTAGACCTATTTTATATCTTTATTTCTTTTGGGGTGGAATTTTACAACATTACATGAAACTTTGTTAGATCTTACCTTCTAAGAGAGTTTATGATTTTTCTATTAACAGTTTTATCTATTTTGATCAAGCCTTGGTTGTAAATACTAATGTATTTATTATGATCAATTAATATGTATTTGGTCTCTTTTTTTTTTTTTTACATTGTGAAGATGTGTTTGTGCATATATATATATATATATATATATATATATATATACTGTAAATGAATAAATATTCAAGAGAGTTCATTGTACTTATCATTGGAGTTGTTTAGATCCTTAAATGGCTTTTAAGTTTTCTCAAAAGAAAATTATATGTCTTTCCTTTTTTTTGTATATTTGTGTATCTCTATTTTCCCAAGAAACAAGAAGCATTTTCCAATTATTGTAGTTGTGTATAAGAGATTAATTTTAAAGTTTACATGATAAATGCTAGGCTTGGCCAGAATTTGAGTTCAAAACCTTCATGTTTAAAAAACTGACAACGTTATCATAATACCTTAGAGAACAACATAGAAGGTTATGAAAAAGATAGTTTATTGCGTAACTTTTCCCTTCTACTGCATAAGTAAACATGGTACAAAATTCTGGAAAAATTTGAGTAAATTATTATTTTACAGTTTTTTTTTATTGCTATTCTGTAGATCGCATTTAATGATAGTGTTATAGCTATCTTTAGAAAATGTTATTGTTGATCAGATTTTGTAATGTAGCTGGAATTATCTAATTCCAACCTATTGTCTAAATTGAATTTAAAATAAATTTTTTGATTATCTACATGTATAAGTAAAATAATCTGAAAAAAGTAATGTTCAATTATAACTCAAAAATCAATATTAATATGAAATTTTTTGAACAAGAACAAGGCAGTACAAATTATAATGAAATATATACAGAGGAAGGTCAATAACAGTTTAATGGATGCCAATGTATTTTGTATCATGAGAAAAATCAAATATCTTAAATATCATAGTGTCTGAAATATCAGATTTGAAACCGGAATCTCTGAATGAAAAGCAGATAGTATCACTTCACCATGGATTTTTGTAATCTTATAGTTTCCTCTATTATTACTGATGGAAGAGATAAATAACTCATCATCTTATACGTCTAATCAATGATACCATTGTTTATGATACTTAGTCAAAAAATCTTAATTTTAGTAGCATTAATTAGTAATTTTGAACTGATTTTTTATTTTTTTAAATTTTTCTTCCAAATTAAACACAGAAATACAGCATTGAATGAACATCTGATATTGAAACGATTAGAAATTGTATAAATTGAACAAAATTGGGGCTTTGTGTATGAAATGATTGTTTCAAATGAATTTAATGTAATATATGCAATATAGCATGTAATTTATTTGTTTGTTATTTTATTATTATTATTATTAATTTTAGCTTTATTATTTTGTTGTTGAAATGATTTTTCTTTGTGTGGCTATATCTTTTTAATTTTGGTAAATAGATTTGTATGGATGTGTTTACAACAAGAAAATATGCTTGTCAAACATTTATTTTTTAAAAACAAATAATCATTTTAAAATTTTTTTGATCTTGCTCAAAATAGTACACCATTTTTTTATTATCCTATTTATTAATGACACCACTGTTTATGTATTTTTTACTTAACAGGATTCTGCATTAATAGTTCAAAAAATCATCTATTGGATGTATTATAAACATCTTAACTGTAAATATATATAGAACTATTATAATGTGCTTCTAAGTAGTAGATAAACAGTAGAATACTGCTGCTAATCATATGTGCTAACACTCCCATTACTGATAAAAGCGGTATATTTATTTCTCATAGTATACAATTTTTGTGTGCATTTTTAGACAATTCCATTTTCTTAGAATTAGATTGATTTTGTTTACAGCATAATTGAACCACAGTATTTCATTTAAAATCTTATTTCAACTACTAAAGTTGGCATCATTGTTAAATATTTATTATGCCTATGTTTAATTCCTAACAAAATATAAGATAAACTCAAGGGGGCTACTTGAAAAAGTCAGATGAATTTCCAAGATACAAAAATTGACTAACAAATCTTTGTTTGGTACTAGTAAATTGATTTTTGATAAATTTTTAATTTGCATGTACTTCAGATTTGGAATATTTGCCTTTGACTTTTAATAGCATTATTCACTTATTAAATCAGAGAGACACAATTGTTTATTTTTTGTATGCACAGCATAATAATCTGTATAAAAAGTCATTAATATGTTTCAGTTTTTTAAATTTGTTTGAATCAATTTATAGAAAATTAAATTGAAAGATTTCCTCTTGCAGAAACAATATTATTCTATTTATGACTATTCAAATAATATACTAATTAGATAAAGCTGAATTTTTTTTGCATACTTCAATTAACATATATTTAAATATGTAGTGACATCTTATTGTAGATTTGATCTGCACATTCGCATCAATGTTATTATTAATGTATGTGTGTGTATGTGTGTATTTATAAAGTGGTTCTACAATCACTTCTTTTTATTTATAATTTTCTATTTTGCAATGCTGCTCTCACCAAGGTTTCCCTTGATTAAGGATTCTATTTCCAAGCAAATGCAGTTACTTTTTGTTATCCATGTAACTGCATATCTACCGCTCCTGATGTAACATTTATGATGTTACGACTTGAATAAACATTGTTTTTAAAGAAACAATTTAATATATTGTCTTATAAAGTGCATTTTCAATTTCCTATAATTTAGATATACAATAATAGATAGACTTTGTTTATATTAAAAAAAAACTACATAGTTAAATTTTAAAATGTGAAATTACAGTATTCAGTAGTTGATATATGTTGATTGTAACTGGGTTTTAACTATTAATGTAGCTTTTTAATAATTTTTCAACTGAAAAAAAAACTATATATATATATATATATATATATATATATATATATATATATATATAATATTTATATATATATAATATTTATATATATAAAATTTATTAAATGGTAACACATGATAACTGACTAATTGGGGGTAGTGTTCCATAAGTTGGTTGATAAATACCATCTATTACTGTAGATGGTTTTTATTATAATGTCTTCTACAACAGCTGATCTCAAGTTCAATTCCTAGCAAGGATCTGTATTTTTTCACGTATAATTTCAATTTCCTAATTAAAATATATTCACAAACATATACAAGGTCGTAATAATAAGAAATAATAATAATGTGTTTTTCTTTTTCTTGATTATCCTTATTTAGTATCCTACGGTATGTAAATAACTTTTTATTTTATGTTCTAAGGTCCATAAAAAAAATCCGCAATTATTTAGAAATTTGATGCGCATTCAAAAGTCAATGATCTTGGCATATGTTTATGGTCACTGGGTTATTTATCAATAAACAAGAAAAAAGTGTTGCTCAACAATAGTTTTTAAATTTTACCATCTTGTTATAATCAATTTTTTTTTTAACTTTTTGTTGTCTTTTTAAGATTTTAAAATGAAAAATGAAAAAATTGTTTATTCCCATAGTTAGTTAAGTTAGTTTAGTAATGTTTAGGTCAAGATTAAAGTTAAGGTTAGGTAACGTAACGATTCTGTGTACTGAATTTCAACATAATCTAATTCTCACTAACCTAAAATATTAAAAAAATCTCTAATTAACCTAAGTATTAAATTGGCTGATTTAAAATGTAAATACAAGAGAATATTGATACAAGTTCAAGACAATATCCTTACCACTAAGGGAGTATGTAATTTTTTGATTTTACTCTTAAAATTTTTATAAGTAAAAAACTACAATAAAGTGACTACACTTTTTTTTGTATGTTTACAACCGATGTGTTGAACATAATATATGCCTTTTGAATGCATGTTATCTTTCTAAGTAATTACCAAAAACTTATTTAATCTGATGTTATGGAATAATATGTTGAAACGTTTTATTATTTTATTATTATAATTATGTAATTAAGGATATATTTTTTTATAAGTACTGTAGTATAATTATGGCTGATGTATAAATATGTAATATTGAGAAATTGAATATGTTTATTTTTATCTGTATTTGTAACATCTTGTTTACATAAAATAATAAAAATATTATGTAAATTGTATGATAATTTATTATTATAATTATTAATTGTAAAATAAAATAAATATTTTGTACAGTTATTGGTTTTTATTATTTTTATAATTTTGAAAAAAAAGTTGTAACTCACAATTAAATTTTAAAATATAAGGAACTGTGCTTCCAAATATCTTTTTGGACTTCTTGTGCAGATTTATTATTAACAGCATTGCCAATGAGTTGCCTTAGGTTTATAATTATACTCGTACATTACAGGTTAAATACAGTTTTATGCTCATGGATGGTTTAAATTTTAATATAATCTAATTATGATTATTGAGGAATGTATTTTACATTGTTAAAAACAGGATACCTGAATTGTACATCATTTTAATCAATTTCATGAGAAAAAATGTTAATATAAAAAAAAATCAGTATTTCTAAAATCCTGGTAGATTACAAATCCTAACCCATAGACAGATATGTAGAAGACTAGAAGTAGAAGAAGCTCTTGCAACCCGATGCCCACTTTTTTAAAACAACCCAACCAAAACTTACCAGACCAACAGACCTCTGCCATCAGCCAGGCCCCAATACAACTATTGTACAGATTGCATAATCATTAGAACTGAAGGAATCCTTTAGCTGGATACATTCTAGATATTGTTTGGTCTTAACATTGAAATGGCCTTCAGAGAATGAACTGAAAGGGATTTGCACTGAAAAAATGATACAAATACAACTCCACTGGTCACACTTCTTTTGCATCACCAAACGATCTATAATCTAGAAGGATCAGAAGGCAATCCTACCTAATCCATTCCTATAGTATAAGACAATCCTGTAATTCATTAAAAAAATATAGATCCATCACAATAAAATATATAATCACCATTGTATAAGAAGGATCCAGCAAGAAAGGTCAAAAGTCCAGATCGTACTATTTACAGGGCAATATCCCCAACACACAAGCATTCAGTTCTGGCCCAGGCAATGTGCCATTGACGGAGACATCTTGTGAAGAAGTACAGTAATTTCATCACTACGTCAGTAATTGCTACAGGTAGCAATTTACCTGTTTGCTAACAGGTAATTGCTATCTGTTAACGATTACTGTTCTGTTCTTTCCAGAATTTTGGTTGAAGTTGAAAGCCCCAGTTAGGTTTAAGATTCCAGCCACCTGATGATAGGCCAACCCAGTTTTTTTTAAGAACCAGTTAAAAGATGAATATTCCATTCAGGCCTGGTCAGTTACTGAAGCTGCCACTTATAGGAGTTGATTAAACAAATAGCACTTTTTAGAGCCAATCCATTGAGACTGATGTCAGTCTTAGTCTGTGCTGATCAATTAGCAGCTGAATCACAAAATGGCACTTTTTTGCTGCTACCAATATTACCTTTGGTCACTTTCCGATTGATTCCTTTGGTGATAGTTGGCCCCAAACATTGGGTGAAAACTTAAAATTGATGTTCCACATCACTATGCTTGATACGATGAATTTACCGGTAGCATTCAACCAAATTCATGTGTACAATAAATTTTTGTTAAGGAGGAACAAGAGTGACTGAAGATTCAAAGAGTTCTTTGCCTTTATCAAATCTGTTTTAACTGTCCTATAACTGTTCCAACAATCTTCTACAGAATTATAGCTTCAAAAATCCTGAAGACTTTACTCTCCTCTTAAAGGACACCAATTTTCTTTATGAACAGTGTGTGATATTTTTCTGCTGCTAACTGCAAGAAATGCAGTCCTAGTTACCTGCTCCTATCCTACAGCTATTGTGGAAGGAATTAATATTTTAATGAAAACAGCTATTGTTTTCATTAATATTTCAGGAGCAGTTGATGCATCGCATTCCAGAGCTGATTTTGAAGGTGTAAGCAAATAGAAAAAGATGTCAAAATATTTTTGGTATAGAATATTAAATTACTTTCCTTGATACCAGCAGACATAGCTATGAAAATACAAATGTTGATCAAGCAGTTACAATGCTGCTGTTCTCCTGTCAGCTTCATTTGACAATTAATTGACTATGGTGGCAAAGAGGCCTTGAAAAATCAACCATCTTCTGCTACCACCAAAAGGAGAATAATAAAAGTATTTTCAGAAGTAACTATACTTTAACAGTTACATACTTTTAACTATTAATATTTTCTCAACTGAAAATATATATATATATATAATTTATTAAAAGATAATACATGACAACTGGCCAATTGGGGATGGGTAGTATTCAGTAAGTTTGCTGATAAATACCATCTATTACTGTAAATAGTCATTATAATATATGAACAGCAAAAGTATTTTCAAAAGTAGTAAAAAGTATTTTCATTGCGGCTATCTAATAAAAAAGAGCAATCTGCTGTGAAATACTTATGTGCTGTGATACTCTTCTAGGTCAGGATGCATCAATCTTCTTTGAGAAAATCTACAAACAATATAAATTATTGTAAAACCAAAAACATCACGAGTTCTGTACTGCACTATCAACATAAATGGGCATATGGGAGGAAAACTGTGATACTTTTGGTGAGCTCAAATCATCCACCTCGCACCAAACAATCAGCAGTATAATAAGAAAGAAACATGTCCACTGGTTGACTGGAAGTGAACAGTTCACAATCGAGTTACTTGTGGATCCTGGCTCACAAGAACATGTTTTACAAGGCTGTGAATACACAACAGAACAGCAATATTTCATGTGAAATAATGATTTTCTGGCAAATTAACTCTTTACAAATTTAATTTGATTGTTGATGTTTTTGTCTTGTCACTGATTTAAAAAACAATATTTTCTAAAGTGCTAAAATTTAGTAAATAAACAATTTAATAACAGATATTGATCTAATTTTAATTTAATTAAATTTTACTTAAGTAATCTAGAATTTCATTGTTTTACTGTTAACAAACAGAAACAAGTTATCACCAAATAAATATAAATTAAAAAATTATGATAAAATAAATTATCAACATAAATAAATCTTTCACATATTACATAAGTACTTATTACAAAATTCAGCGATGACTATCATTGCATTGTAATTCATATTCTGTAACAATGTCTGTCAAACAAGAAATTCATTTAATTAATTGAAGACTTTTGAGCAAAGGTTTGTTTTTTACAATTTTAAATTTATTATATCATTTATAACTTAAGATGTTTATATTTCACTTTAAACCATAAGGTAGATTGTTTTCTCTAACAGATTATTTTGATTGAGAAAGAAGAGTAGCTTTTTTTATTTTTTATGTTGTCATGACCACATACAGAGAAGAGAATTTTTTTTTATGACTGTAAAAATCATTTAGAGAATTTTGAATGTAGACAGAACTGCTAGTATCCTTTTAGATTTAAATAAATTTTCATATGATTCTCTAATTTGTATTCAAAAACACCTGCAATGCATTTCTTGGTCTATGAATCTCATGGGTGATTTGAATTACTTTGAACAGTTATCACTTACCTGGAAGATAATTCATACAGGAAAAATAATCAGAGGCCAGACAGACCGATAATTGGATCATGAACCATGACAGAAAGAAAAAATTGACCATGTTAAACATATATTAAACAGTGTACCACCCCATTCTAATCTTCAAAGAATTTAGAAATGGCAAACTTAACAGAGTTCTTAAAATCTAGCTCCACTATTAAAAGCAGGACCAGTGTACTGCTGCAGGCACTAAAATCATCCTTTGGAACACGAGAGTGAATCAAATAACATTTAACTTTACTAGACAGCAGCGGTATGCAGGATTTGGAAACGCCTATATAAAGTGCAGCAACAGATCAGTGTTCAAATATGAAGTGACTGCAAGGGTATTGTTTACAAAGTATGTTCCTCAGTAATGGATCTTATATCTAGGGAAAGAGGCTGTGAATGCCCAACAGAACAACAAAATTTACTCCAACCTCAAAGAGTTGGAATCAGATGACACCAGAAGCTTCACTTTTGCTATAAATGAAGAAAATAAAGAGACTGTCTGACAAATTAGTCTCATCAAGAGGTTTTTTGTTGTCCATTAAACAAAAGCAAGCAGGGGAAGTCAAGTGGCCCCACTAGTTGTATGTTTGCTTTAATGTACGCTGATAACTCTGTTCAAGGAGGGGGGATTGATATACTGTTACTAACTTAGTGTTGGTAGAAGCAACAGATAGTATGGCTCGTTTTGCTGAACGATTTTTAATGCAGGAATCGAGTCACAATCAGAATAATCGTTTATTTTAGTTAAGCTGTGCGCAACCCCATTCAATAACGAGTCTCCTATCATTGTAATCCGGCAAAGAAGTAAAGGATTAGTAGTAAGAAAATTCAGCACAGAGGAGCCGAGCCTCCTCATCAGTGCTAACTGGTGCTATGATTCCTGATGTAAAAATCAAGTATAACAAAACTAAGAAGTTAATTATGATAAACTTCTAATTGTTTGATAATAATATAAAATATAAGAAGGATTGGAGAATTTGATTCCTGACCAGTTGTTTCAGATGTAATTTAAAAACATATATACTATACTATATTTATAATTTCGTTGAAGTAAATTTTTAATTAATATAATCGTCAACCGTTATGTAAAAGTTCATAGTAGAACATATCTACACCATTCGATAATTCAGATGTTAGAAATTCGATTTCTATCGAATATTCATTTGCTAATCTAAACATTGTAACGTATTAAGATGGCGACGAGTAATGGTGTACACGATGTTCTGTTGTTTTCTACCTGAAGTTTGTATCAGTTTTAAAAACATTTGATCTAAAACTTACTTCCGAACGTAAAACATACTTGGATTTTTAATTTTGTTAGCTAGGTAATATTGTGTACTTATAATTTATTTCAACATGAAAACTGCTTTGATGGTTGCCGAAAAACCATCTCTGGCTGCTTCCTTAGCAAATATATTAAGTAACGGCAGGAATACATCAAAGAAAGGTAATCTATATTAGTTGAAGTTAAGCGTAGTTTTGTTCTATTGATATGTTTTTCTTACTGGTCCCTTATTCTGCTTAGTTAGGTCATGTTCATCTTCTGGCTGTTCGTTTTTTTTGTCAAGTTTTAATTTTGCATTCTGTAATTGCGTGTGTAGTACCACCCGCACTGGCCTGAACCAGTTTAATGAATTTGATTGCAATTTTTTGCAAGGGAGGAGATCCTTTTTTGAATGTAATTTGTTTTATTTGTTGTTTAAAAATTTGGAGTTAAGGTCCCCTTTAAATATGGTTTTAAAAAAAAATTGATTTTTGTTTTAAAATTTGGCTTTAAATTTATAACGCATGTAAATTTTTGTTAGGTTAAATATCCTTAATGGTTAATTTTTATTTTCAGTGTTAAGGTTTTTTAATTTAAGTTATATTTTTTAGAACCAAAAAAATGTTGTGCCAGCATTTGCGGTTATTCCTCAGGTTCAAGTTAATTTTTTTAGAATTTAGTCTTATTTGGTTTTAATATTTTGTATTTATGTGAAATTTATATAATAAATTTTGTTTTTTCTATGTAAATTTGAATTTAAACCAGGATTAGATACCCTGTTATTCTTAATTAGTAATTTTTTTCTAAGGTAGTATATTTTTTATAATTGAAATTTAATAGATCTGGCGGTTTTTAAATCTTTTTAGAGGAACCTGTAATTTAAATGATATTCCACGATTTATTGTACCTTTTTTTCTTGTATATCTCTGTCGTTGAGTGTAATGAAAATTTATTTTCTTTTTCTTTTTAAAGATTTATGTTAGGTCAAGATGCAGTTATAAGAAGGTTGGGTTACATTGATTTTTGTTTTTTGATTTTTTAATTTGATTAAATTTGAATTTGGATTTAATAGTAATTTTTTTAATAAACTTTTTGAATTTTGCTCTTAATTATGTACATATCGCCCGTCACTCTCATAAATTGAGATAAGTCGTAACAAAGTAGATGTACTGGAAATTGTATCTAGAATCGGACTTCGGTTTATTCTTATTTACAATAAGATTTTTTACTGTTCAATTCAGTTGAGTCTGATAGGTTATTTTTATTTTTTTTAAATTTTTTTCTTTCTTTTTTTATTTGATTTTTTTTAATTTAGTTAATTGTACAGTATTGGATAAATAAATTTTATTTTAGAATAATAATTTTTTTTAAGGTTTGGCCTGCTCAATGGTTTAAATAGCCGCAGTATTTTAACTGTGCTAAGGTAGCATAATAATTAGTCTTTTAATTGAGGTCTGGAATGAAGGGTTTGACGAAAATTATACTTTATTTTTAAAATTCAATTTGAATTTTATGTTTAAGTTAAAAAGCTTAAATTTAGGAGAGGGACGATAAGACCCTATAGATCTTTATTTTGTTTTAAAAGTTTCTGTGGGGTAGGTTTTACAGTTTTAGGTCTGTTCGACCTTTAAAATTTTACATGATCTGAGTTCAGTCGGCGTGAGCCAGGTTGGTTTCTATCTTCTTTAAATTTATTCTAATTGGTACGAAAGGATTTTTGGTAATATAATAATTTATTTACTAATTTGGCAGATTTAAGTGCTTTAAATTTAGAATTTAATAATGTATTTTTACAGTTAGTAAATGTTTATTCTTAGTTCTTTTTTTTTATTTATTTTTATTCTTTTGGGTGTTGCTTTTATTACTTTATTTGAACGTAGGATTTTAGGTTACATTCAATTTCGTAAGGGTCCTAATAAGGTTGGTTTATTTGGTTTATTACAGCCTTTTAGAGATGCTTTAAAGTTATTTAGAAGGGAATTTAATTTTCTTGTTTTTGGAAATTATTTAATTTATTTTTTTGTACCTATTCTGGGTCTTTCTGTTTCTTTAATTTTTTGGTTAATATTTCCCTTTAGTTTTAATTTTGTTGGATTTTCTTATTGTCTTCTTTTTTTTTTGTTCTGGTTTGGGAGTTTATTTTATTATAATTGCTGGTTGGTCGTCTAATTCTGTTTATTCTTTATTGGGTTGTATACGTAGAATTTCTCAAAGAATTTCTTATGAAGTTGTTTTTTTTTTAGTTATTTTTTGTTTTATTTTATATTGTGAGTCTTTTAATTTGAATTATTTTTGTTATTTTCAGTTGGACGTTTGATTTATTTTTTTCTTTTCCTTTATTTATAATTTTTCTTTCTTGTATTTTGGCTGAAACTAATCGTTCTCCATTTGATTTTTCTCAGGGTGAGTCGGAGTTGGTTTCTGGATTTAATGTTGAATATAGATCATTTAGATTCTCTTTATTTTTTTTATCTGAATATAGAAATATAATATTTATGAGATTTTTTACTTGCTTAGTTTTTTTGGCGGGTGATTGTATGAATTTTTTTTTTATTAGGGTTGTTTTTCTTATTTATTTTTTTGTATGGGTTCGTGGTTCCTTTCCTCGTTATCGTTATGATAAATTAATATATATGTGTTGAAGAAGTTATTTACCTGTTACTTTAAATTATATTTTGATTTTGATTTTTTTTTAGGATTTTTTTGTTTTTCATTATTTTAAGGTGAAAAAAAAGTTAATAGTATTTTATACTTTCCTATAATTTCAAGTTATATTGCTTTGAGCTTATTAACTTATAATTTATCTCGTATCCTTGCAGACATGGGATAGGTAATAAAAAATGAAAAGTAAATTGTGGTTAGGATTTGTCCTGTGATAATATACGGTTCTTCTACTGGTCGTGCTCTGATTCATGTGAGTAAAATAAATGTATTTACTATAGTTCAGAATATTACTTTATTTATTGGGTAGAATGATCTTGTTTGAAATTTTATTTTTATTGAGAATGGTATTGATGTAATAATTATAATTGATATTATTAGTGCTACTACTCCTCCTAGTTTTCTAGGGATAGATCGTAGAATTGCATATGCGAATAGAAAGTATCATTCGGGTTGAATGTGTGGAGGTGTTCTTAGTGGATTTGCTGGTGTAAAATTTTCTGGATCTGTAGTGAGGAATGGATTTAAATTAATTATTATTGTAAAAATTATTATTGTTATTACTATTCCTAAGATATCCTTTGTTGTAAAGTAGGGGTGGAATGGAATTTTGTCAATATTGTTTTTTATACCTAGTGGGTTGGATGATCCGGATTCGTGTAGGAATATTAGTTGTAATATTACTATTGTTGATAAGATGAATGGTAAAATGAAGTGAAATGTGAAGAATCGATTTAGTGTAGGATTGTCTACAGCAAACCCCCCTCACACTCATTGTA
Organism: Lycorma delicatula; assembly: GCF_047948215.1. NCBI lineage: Eukaryota > Metazoa > Arthropoda > Insecta > Hemiptera > Fulgoridae > Lycorma > Lycorma delicatula. The sequence continues at coordinate 68,644,751 of NC_134465.1, read as the reverse complement.
CTACTATTTCTCCTATGTAAGGAATTGCTGAAATTAAGTTTGTAATTACTGTTGCTCCTCAGAAGGATATTTGACCTCATGGTAATACATATCCTATAAATGCAGTTGCCATTAATGTTAAAAGAATTAACGATCCTGATATTCATGTTTTCTTTAATTTAAATGATCCATAATATATTCATCGTCCTGTGTGTATAAAAATTAAAATGAAGAATAATGATGCACCATTTGCGTGAATATTTCGAATTATTCATCTGTAATTTACCTCTTGAGTAATATGCACAATTCTTTTAAAAGTTTTATCAATTCTTGGTGAGTAATGTATTGCTAGAAATAATCCTGAAATGATTTGAATTATTAAGCATATTCCTAGAAGTGATCCAAAGTTTCATCATAATGAAATATTTGATGGTCTTGGTAAATCAATTAAGAAGGAATTAATTGGTCTTAATTTACGTATTGATTTAAACATAAGTTTTTTTAAGTGGTCCTTCAAATGTTATTTACTGAGATTATTGTAATAATTAGGATTAATATTATTGTAAGTGTAATATTTATTTTATATATTCTAAAAAATTTTCTTGTTGATTTTTCTTCAGTTAGTTCGGTTGTCATTTCTTTTATTTCATTAAATTTAGTAATTATTTCTGTTGTTGGATCTAAATTTCTTATTATAATAGAAATTAATGTAACTAATATTCAGATTGAGAAAATTTTTGTTCTTGGTTTGAATTTTTCATTTAATGCAATTCTTGATATATATATATATATATATATATATATATGAATATAATTATCAGTCCTCCTACTGTTGTTAAGAATATGATGTAAAGATGATTTAATTATTATTAAATTATTTCTGCACATTAGGGCTGTTTGAAAAATTAGTATTGATCCTAGTGATATAGGGTGTTTAAGTATTGGAGATATAATAATATTTGATAAAATTAAATATTTTGTGAAAATTCAGTAAGTATTTTAATATAAAATATTAGTTTTGGATACTAAAGATGATTTTTTCTTTACTGATTTTGTTAAGATAAATTTTTTTAAAATTATGATTTACAAGATCATTGTTTTTTTTTTTAAACTATCCTAAACTTTACTTATGATAATTATTTATTTTTTTGGTTATTTATTTAGATTAATTATTTTTTTATTTGTTCGTAGGCATTTTCTTTTATGTCTTTTGGGACTTGAATATTTATTACTTTATTCTTTTTTTTTATTTTTGGGTTTATAGGTTATTTTGATTTTGATTATTATTTTATGTTATTTGTTTGGGGTTTGTGATGGTGTTTTAGGACTTTCTTTATTGGTTTTTTAATTCGTAATTCTAGAAGAGATTATTTAGATAGATTGACCTTATGTTAAAATTTATTTTTTTTTGTTTTCTTTAATCCTTTTTTGTGTCTTAAATAATTGATTTGTGTATTTAGTGGGTTTGTTTTTTGATTTTTTTGTTTCTATTTCTTATTTTTTATAATTGATAGGGTTTCATGTATTTTTTGTTGTTTAAGTGTTTGAATTTTTATTGTTGTTTTGCTATCTGTTTATTTACATTATTATTTTGATTTGTTGTCTAAGATTTATATTTTTTGTTTTCATTTTTTATTATTTTTGGATTTTATTGTTATTGATTTTTTTTATTTTTATTTTTTCTTTGAGTGTAGATTGATTCCTTTGTTTTTGTTGATTTTTGGATGAGGATATCAGCCTGAGCGTTTAAGTGCAGGATTTTTTAAAATTTTTTATACTCTTTTTGGTTCTTTCCCCTTTTTGTTTAGAATTTTTTATTTAAATAGTTTTTATGGTTGTTTTAATTATTTATTTTTTGGTTTTTTATTGAATAATTATTTGATTTTTATTATTTTATTTTATTTTTTGATTAAGTTTCCTTTATTTGGTTTTCATTTATGATTGCCTAGGGCTCATGTTGAGGCACCTACCTCAGGTTCTATAATTTTAGCTGGTGTAATATTAAAGTTGGGGGGCTATGGATTTATTCGTTGTTTAGGTTATATTTATTATTTTTTATTTAATTATGGTTATTTTTTTGTTAGTATTTGTTTATTTGGCTGTTTTTTTGTAAGAATATTTTGTATAATTCAAAGAGATTTAAAAGTGCTTGTTGCCTATTCTTCTGTTTGTCACATAAGTTTGGTTATTTGTGGATTATTTACTATATCTGGTCTTGGGTTTATTGGTTCATTATCTTTTATAGTTGCTCATGCCTTTGTTTCATCTGGTCTTTTTTTTTTAATCGGTATTATTTATGATCGGTTAGGAAGCCGAAGATTTTTTATTGTTAGGGGGTTACTTAACTATTTACCTTCACTTAGTTTCTTTTGATTTTTGTTTTGTGTTATAAATATATCTTGTCCTCCCAGATTAAATTTATTTTCTGAGATTTGTTTAATTATTTCTATTTTAAGATGAAGATTTTTTTCAGTTATTTTTTTGATGTTTATTTTATTTTTCTCTGCTTGTTATAGAGTGATAATTTTTTCTTTAACTCAGCATGGTTTATATTCTGGTGATTTAATTTTAATTAATTCTTGTTGTGTTTGTGAATTTTATATTCTTCTTCTCCATTGTTTTCCTATTTTTTATATAATGTTTGACTTATTTTTTTTCTTTTATTTTGCTTATTTATTTTAATTTAAAATTTTGATTTGTGATGTCAAAGATCTATTTGAGGATAGGGTATGTTTTTCTGCTACAATCTTTTTTTTTTTTTTCTGTTTTTTGATGTTTTAAGTTTTTATATTTTTAGTTTGGTTTAATTTATTTTTATTTTTTCAGTTCTATGTGGTTTTTAAGATTTTATTCTTAAGGTTTTTTTTTTAAATCGGTTTTTTAGTTTTTGTTATTTTAGTTATAGATTAGTTGATGTGGGTTGATTAGAATATTTTGTTTCGGGTGGTTTAGTTGGATTTTTACAATGGTTAGGTTTTTTTTGTTGATAGGTTTACTTTAAATATTCTTAAGTTTTATTTTATTATTATTTTTTTTTTTTGTTCGGATAGCTTAACTAAAAGCCTAACATTGAAATTGTTATTATGAATTTTTTCTCTGGACATTTATAAAATTTATTTATTTATACATTGAAAGTGTATTGTTTTTTTTTAAACTATATAAATAAGAATAAAGTGATTTCACTTGAAAGGTAGTTAGCGGCTCCTTTACTTTTTATTCTTTTAACTGGATATAATCAATTTTTTCATTAACAGTGAATAGCTTCTATTTAGCTTCAGTTAAATTGAGTATGAGGATTATCCTTAAAATTAAGTCGAAATTAATTGTAATTTTACTTCTTTACTCTATTTAAGAGAAATTGATTATTCAATAATTTTTATTTGCAAAGTAAATGTTATATTTAACTATTCTCCTTAATTTCTTCATTCTAGTATTCCTATTTTTCATTCATGTATAAGTCCTATAATTAGGATCAAGATTGTAACTGTTGATGAAATCAGTCATTCTTCTATAATTATCATTTTTGTTGAGAATATTGGTATGATTATTGATATTTCAATATCGAAGATTAAGAAGATTGTTGCAATTAAAAAGAAGTGAGTAGAAAATGATTTTCGTGTCGATGATATTTTTGAAAATCCACATTCGAATGGTGAATTTTTTTCTCATCTTATTTTATTTTTTTTAGAGATTAATATTGTGAATGTTATTATTATAATAATGATTGATCTTAGTGAAATTATTGTTATTGTAATTTTGATTATCTTTTTAATTTTTTTTAATCTATTAGTTGGAGGCTAATTATACTTTTTGTACTAAAAAGATTATTATTATTTTCCTCATCAGTAAATTGAAAGATATAGGAATAATCAAATTACGTCTACAAAATGTCAGTATCAGATTGCTGCTTCTAAACCTAGGTGATGTCTGGCTGAGAAATGTATCTTTATGCATCGTACCATTGAGATTATAATGAAGGTTGTTCCTACAATTACATGAATACCGTGAAATCGTGTAGTTAGAAAGAATGATGATCCATAAATTGAGTCTGCTATTGTGAAGGTAGATTGTTGATATTCTCATTTTTGTAGAAATGTAAAGTATAATCCTAGAATGATGATTGATATTGATAGTTTATTTAATAAGATTCTCTGATGTGCTCATGTTACTGTAATTCCTGATGAGATTAAGATAATTGTGTTTAATAGAGGAACTTCTAATGGATTAAATGGTTTAACGGATTTTGGTGGTCAATTTATTCCAATTTCAATTGATGGTGCTAGTCTTGAGTGAAAGAATATTCAGAAAAATGATACAAAGAATATTATTTCTGAGACAATGAATATAATTATTCTTATTTTTATTAGTGATTTTACTTTATTTGTATGATTTCCTTGGAATGTTGCTTCTCGTGTGATGTCTCGTCATCATAATATTATTGACATTGTTGACAAGGTTAACCCTAATATTATTAAGTTATATTCTTTTGTTTGAGTTCATTTTACAGTTCCTGTTAATATTGTTATTACATTTATAGATAGCATAATTGGTCACGGTCTTTTTGTTACTATGTGAAATGGATGATTTTTTTTCATAGGGTACTTCTCTAGAATAAAGAGTTACAAGTGTGGCAAATACGTATGCTTGAATTATTGAAATTGCTGTTAAGGTTATTTGAATTGGTATAATGAATACTAAGATTTTAATTGATGATGTGTTTCCTAATAGGGTTATTAGTAGGTGACCTGCAATTATATTTGCTGTTAATCGAACTGCTAGTGAGATTGGTCGAATAAGATTTCCTTTGGTTTTGATTAGAATTATTATTGGTGAAATGGCTGAGGGGGTTCCTTTTGGTAGTATGTGTTTGAATATCTCATTTGTGAAGTTTTTTCATCTGTATGTTGCAATTATGATTCAACTTGGTAATGCAATTGACATTGATACTACTAAATGACTTGTAGATGTGAATACATAAGGAATTAATCCTATTATATTTCTGATTATGATAAATGTAAAGATTGATATTACTATGATTAAAATTTCTTTTTGGTGAGTTATTAATTTAAATTCATTTATTAGTTTTTTTTCTATTATTTTTATTATTATATTTATTCGAGATTTTTTGGTTCAGTATCATTTTGGTAAAATTATTGTTGTTATTATTATAATTATTCAGTTTCTTTGTAAAAGTTTAGTTATTGGGTCAAATGTCGAGAATAGTCTAGTTATCATTTTCAGTTAATATGAATTTTTATTTTTTTTATTTGGATTTAGATTAGTTATAAAGAATAATTTTGTTATGCTTATTATGATTGTGGCTGTTGTTATTATTAATATGATGTTTCATATAATAGGAGATATTTGTGGAATCAAGATGCACATAAAATGTATTTTTTATTTGACAGTTAAATGTTTTTTTTTAAACTAGCTTCTTTCAAGTAAGAGTATTCGATGTTTACTATATTTTGGTTTAAGAGACCATTACTTTCTTTCAGTCACTTAATGTTTATTAGTTTTATGTTTTTATTCATTTAATGAATGATTTTATATTAATTCTTTCTATAGTGATTGGTATGAATCTGTGATTTATTCCACAGATTTCTGAACATTGTCCAAAAAATACTCCTGGGTTTTTAGTTATTAGGCTAATTTGATTAAGTCGCCCTGGGATTGCGTCTATTTTTACTCCTATTGATGGAATTGTTCAAGAGTGGATTACGTCAGATGATGATACAATTATTCGGATTTGTGTTGAGAATGGGATAATTATTCGGTTATCTACTTCAATTAGTCGAAATGATGATAAGTCATTCTGTGGTTTTATATATGATTCAAATTCTATTTTCTTGGAATCTGAATATTCATAAGATCAGTATCATTGATGTCCAATTGTTTTAATAGTAATTGATGGTTTGATTACTTCTTCTATTAGGTATAATGTTTTAATTGATGGGATAGCGATAAAAATTAAAATGATTGCTGGTATTGTTGTTCAGATTGTTTCTATTATTTGATTTTCTGTTAATATATTATTTGATAATTTATTTTTTGTTATTGTTGCTATTATAATTGTTACTGTTACTGTAATGGATAATAGAATTATTATAGTGTGATTATGGAAATTTAATAGTTGTTCTATAATTGGTCTGGCTCTATTTATTATGTTAAATTTTATTCATGATGATATTTCTAAGGAAATTATTTTTTAATTTATTAATGAATTTTAAGTTCATGGCAATTTTCTGCCACTCTTAGAATGGCTTAGATACTAGTGGTAATTCATTAAAAGAGTGTTCAGGGGGTGGTGTAATTGAAAATCATTCAATTGAGGATGATTTATTGTTTTTAAAGATTGTAATTCGTTTAAATGCTATGGCTTCTCATATGATGAATATGAATATTATAATTCTGATTATTGAAATTAATGATCCTATGGATGAAATTATATTTCATGTCATGTAGTTATCTGGGTAATCTGAATATCGTCGTGGTATTCCCGCTAGACCTAAAAAGTGTTGTGGGAAGAATGTTACGTTTACTCCTAAAAATATGGTTGAAAATTGAATTTTTAATCATTTTTTATTTATTCTTATACCTGTTATTAGTGGGAATCAGTGAATGATTCTTGCTATAATGGCGAATACTGCTCCTATTGATAATACATAATGAAAGTGGGCTACAACATAGTATGTATCGTGTAAAATTACGTCAATTGAAGAGTTGGCTAGAATTACTCCTGTTAATCCTCCAATAGTGAATAGAAATACAAATCCTATAGATCAAATTATTCGTGGTGATTTTTTTTTTTGTTATTCCTTGTATTGTGGCCATTCATCTGAAGATTTTAATTCCTGTTGGTACTGCAATAATTATAGTCGCAGAGGTGAAGTATGCTCGTGTGTCAATATCTATACCTACAGTAAATATGTGGTGTGCTCACACAATAAATCCTAATATACCAATTGCTAATATTGCATAAATTATTCCTAGATGACCGAATGTTATTATTTTTCCTCTTTTGTTAGTAATAATGTGGGAGATTAATCCGAATCCTGGTAGGATTAAAATATATACTTCTGGATGTCCAAAGAATCAGAATAAGTGTTGATATAAGATTGGGTCTCCCCCTCCTGTGGGGTCAAAAAATGAAGTATTAAAGTTTCGATCTGTTAATAGTATTGTGATTGCTCCGGCTAATACTGGTAATGATACTAGTAGTAAAACTGCTGTAATTAGGACTGATCAACAGAAAAGGGGTATTTTTTCTATAGTTATTCCTTTTGGTCGTATATTTATTGAAGTTGAAATAAAATTAATTGCTCCTATGATTGATCTTAGTCCTGCGATGTGAAGAGAAAAGATAGTTAAGTCTACTGAAGGTCCTGAATGTGCAATTTGGGCTGAGAGAGGAGGGTAAACAGTTCATCCTGTTCCTGATCCTGACCCTACAATTGATCTTGCAATTAAAAGTGTGATTGATGGTGGTAATAATCAAAATCTTATGTTATTTATTCGTGGGAATGCCATGTCTGGTGCTCCAATTATTATAGTGACTAGTCAGTTTCCAAATCCTCCAATTATAATTGGTATTACCATAAAGAAAATTATAATGAATGCGTGTGATGTTACGATGGTGTTATAAATTTGGTCATTTTTAATTATTGATCCTGGTTGTATTAATTCTAATCGGATAATTATTCTTCTTATTGTTCCAAGTAATCTAGCTCAGAGCCCAAAAATAAAATAAAGAGTTCCGATATCTTTATGATTTGTTGAAAATATTCATTTATTCATTGAGAATGGGATGGCTGATTTAGGTGATATTGTAAATTTATTTAAGGTTTTAAACCTCTCATTATTTGTCTTGTATTCAATTATGATTCTATATTGCAAATATAGAGGTGCATTACTTGCTAAGGCTTATTTATAATAATAATTTTAACTTTGAAGGTTAATAGTTTTTTTAACTTAAATCCTTCTTTTTAGTTTAATTTAAAGATTATTATTATTGGAATTCCTATTAAATTTAAGGTAATTGGGATAATTGATTCTTTTTTTATTATTTTTTTTATTTTTGATTTATTTGATTTGGTTATTGTAGGGATTATTATGTTCAAGTATATGTATGTTGACATAGTTGATGAAATTAGTATAATTAATGGAATTGTTGGTGCTATACAAATTGTTGATTTTATAATTATTCATTTTATTAAAAATCCTGTAGTTGGAGGTATACCTCTTATTGATAATGACAAAATTATTAGAGATGTTTTTGTTAAATTTGTTTGAGTATTAATTTGGTTTAAAAAATTGATATTATTTTTTTTGAACGTGTTTATTATAGTTAAGTTGATTATGGTATATATAATTAATAGAAGAGTAAATTGTTGTTTTGAAATTATTAATGAAAAGATTATTACTGGTGAATTTGAAATTGATGAATATGCTATTAATTTTTTTTAGTGATGTTTGTTTTATTCCTGAGATTGGTGCCATGATTATTGATATAATTATTGATGTTATTATTAGTTTAATTCTGGTTATTTGGGTTGCAATAATTGTAGGAATGATTTTTTGTATAGTTATTATTATTATACATATCTCTCATCTTATTATTTGCATGATTCTTGGTACTCATAGGTGGAATGGGATTATACCTATTTTTATTAAAATTCTCATTATTATTAAAATTCTTTCATTAATGGGGCAGTTAATGATAGCATTAATAATTATTGAGGTTATTATAATTGATGATGATATTCTTTGAATAAATAAATATTTTATAGATTGTTCATTTATTTTATTTCTTTTTTTTAAAAGGGGTAGAAAAGAAATAAAATTGATTTCTATAGATATTCATGAGAATATTATTCTGTTGGAGGATATTGTTATGATAATTCTTATGGTTATTGTTGTGATAAATATTGTTTTTGATAAATTTATTTTAATTAAAAAGAGAATTTATTCATCGATGGGGTATGAACCCATAAGCTTAATTTAGCTTATCTTTTTGTAAAAGGATGTGTGATGCATTAAGAATTTTGATTTCTTTAGTTTCAGTTTAATTCTGGATTTTACAATTTAGCATGAGTGAGGTTTCACTTAATTTACTTCATCAAAGTAATCCTTTAATCAGGCATCTTGCTTGAGTATAAAAATCCATTGTTTTTTTTTCCTTTTTTTTTTAATATATCATTTTTTTTATACGGTACATTATTTGCTTATTTGGTTTTTTGCAATTTTTTTGCAATTTTAAGAATTTTGCATATGCGAATAGAAAGTATCATTCGGGTTGAATGTGTGGAGGTGTTCTTAGTGGATTTGCTGGTGTAAAATTTTCTGGATCTGTAGTGAGGAATGGATTTAAATTAATTATTATTGTAAAAATTATTATTGTTATTACTATTCCTAAGATATCCTTTGTTGTAAAGTAGGGGTGGAATGGAATTTTGTCAATATTGTTTTTTATACCTAGTGGGTTGGATGATCCGGATTCGTGTAGGAATATTAGTTGTAATATTACTATTGTTGATAAGATGAATGGTAAAATGAAGTGAAATGTGAAGAATCGATTTAGTGTAGGATTGTCTACAGCAAACCCCCCTCACACTCATTGTACTACTATTTCTCCTATGTAAGGAATTGCTGAAATTAAGTTTGTAATTACTGTTGCTCCTCAGAAGGATATTTGACCTCATGGTAATACATATCCTACAAATGCAGTTGCCATTAATGTTAAAAGAATTAACGATCCTGATATTCATGTTTTCTTTAATTTAAATGATCCATAATATATTCATCGTCCTGTGTGTATAAAAATTAAAATGAAGAATAATGATGCACCATTTGCGTGAATATTTCGAATTATTCATCTGTAATTTACCTCTTGAGTAATATGCACAATTCTTTTAAAAGTTTTATCAATTCTTGGTGAGTAATGTATTGCTAGAAATAATCCTGAAATGATTTGAATTATTAAGCATATTCCTAGAAGTGATCCAAAGTTTCATCATAATGAAATATTTGATGGTCTTGGTAAATCAATTAAGAAGGAATTAATTGGTCTTAATTTACGTATTGATTTAAACATAAGTTTTTTTAAGTGGTCCTTCAAATGTTATTTACTGAGATTATTGTAATAATTAGGATTAATATTATTGTAAGTGTAATATTTATTTTATATATTCTAAAAAATTTTCTTGTTGATTTTTCTTCAGTTAGTTCGGTTGTCATTTCTTTTATTTCATTAAATTTAGTAATTATTTCTGTTGTTGGATCTAAATTTCTTATTATAATAGAAATTAATGTAACTAATATTCAGATTGAGAAAATTTTTGTTCTTGGTTTGAATTTTTCATTTAATGCAATTCTTGATATATATATATATATATATATATATATATGAATATAATTATCAGTCCTCCTACTGTTGTTAAGAATATGATGTAAAGATGATTTAATTATTATTAAATTATTTCTGCACATTAGGGCTGTTTGAAAAATTAGTATTGATCCTAGTGATATAGGGTGTTTAAGTATTGGAGATATAATAATATTTGATAAAATTAAATATTTTGTGAAAATTCAGTAAGTATTTTAATATAAAATATTAGTTTTGGATACTAAAGATGATTTTTTCTTTACTGATTTTGTTAAGATAAATTTTTTTAAAATTATGATTTACAAGATCATTGTTTTTTTTTTTAAACTATCCTAAACTTTACTTATGATAATTATTTATTTTTTTGGTTATTTATTTAGATTAATTATTTTTTTATTTGTTCGTAGGCATTTTCTTTTATGTCTTTTGGGACTTGAATATTTATTACTTTATTCTTTTTTTTTATTTTTGGGTTTATAGGTTATTTTGATTTTGATTATTATTTTATGTTATTTGTTTGGGGTTTGTGATGGTGTTTTAGGACTTTCTTTATTGGTTTTTTAATTCGTAATTCTAGAAGAGATTATTTAGATAGATTGACCTTATGTTAAAATTTATTTTTTTTTGTTTTCTTTAATCCTTTTTTGTGTCTTAAATAATTGATTTGTGTATTTAGTGGGTTTGTTTTTTGATTTTTTTGTTTCTATTTCTTATTTTTTATAATTGATAGGGTTTCATGTATTTTTTGTTGTTTAAGTGTTTGAATTTTTATTGTTGTTTTGCTATCTGTTTATTTACATTATTATTTTGATTTGTTGTCTAAGATTTATATTTTTTGTTTTCATTTTTTATTATTTTTGGATTTTATTGTTATTGATTTTTTTTATTTTTATTTTTTCTTTGAGTGTAGATTGATTCCTTTGTTTTTGTTGATTTTTGGATGAGGATATCAGCCTGAGCGTTTAAGTGCAGGATTTTTTAAAATTTTTTATACTCTTTTTGGTTCTTTCCCCTTTTTGTTTAGAATTTTTTATTTAAATAGTTTTTATGGTTGTTTTAATTATTTATTTTTTGGTTTTTTATTGAATAATTATTTGATTTTTATTATTTTATTTTATTTTTTGATTAAGTTTCCTTTATTTGGTTTTCATTTATGATTGCCTAGGGCTCATGTTGAGGCACCTACCTCAGGTTCTATAATTTTAGCTGGTGTAATATTAAAGTTGGGGGGCTATGGATTTATTCGTTGTTTAGGTTATATTTATTATTTTTTATTTAATTATGGTTATTTTTTTGTTAGTATTTGTTTATTTGGCTGTTTTTTGTTAGAATATTTTGTATAATTCAAAGAGATTTAAAAGTGCTTGTTGCCTATTCTTCTGTTTGTCACATAAGTTTGGTTATTTGTGGATTATTTACTATATCTGGTCTTGGGTTTATTGGTTCATTATCTTTTATAGTTGCTCATGCCTTTGTTTCATCTGGTCTTTTTTTTAATCGGTATTATTTATGATCGGTTAGGAAGCCGAAGATTTTTTATTGTTAGGGGGTTACTTAACTATTTACCTTCACTTAGTTTCTTTTGATTTTTGTTTTGTGTTATAAATATATCTTGTCCTCCCAGATTAAATTTATTTTCTGAGATTTGTTTAATTATTTCTATTTTAAGATGAAGATTTTTTTCAGTTATTTTTTTGATGTTTATTTTATTTTTCTCTGCTTTTTATAGAGTGATAATTTTTTCTTTAACTCAGCATGGTTTATATTCTGGTGATTTAATTTTAATTAATTCTTGTTGTGTTTGTGAATTTTATATTCTTCTTCTCCATTGTTTTCCTATTTTTTATATAATGTTTGACTTATTTTTTTTCTTTTATTTTGCTTATTTATTTTAATTTAAAATTTTGATTTGTGATGTCAAAGATCTATTTGAGGATAGGGTATGTTTTTCTGCTACAATCTTTTTTTTTTTTTTTTCTGTTTTTTGATGTTTTAAGTTTTTATATTTTTATTTTGGTTTAATTTATTTTTATTTTTTCAGTTCTATGTGGTTTTTAAGATTTTATTCTTAAGGTTTTTTTTTTAAATCGGTTTTTTAGTTTTTGTTATTTTAGTTATAGATTAGTTGATGTGGGTTGATTAGAATATTTTGTTTCGGGTGGTTTAGTTGGATTTTTGCAATGGTTAGGTTTTTTTTGTTGATAGGTTTACTTTAAATATTCTTAAGTTTTATTTTATTATTTTTTTTTTTTTTTGTTCGGATAGCTTAACTAAAAGCCTAACATTGAAATTGTTATTATGAATTTTTTCTCTGGACATTTATAAAATTTATTTATTTATACATTGAAAGTGTATTGTTTTTTTTTAAACTATATAAATAAGAATAAAGTGATTTCACTTGAAAGGTAGTTAGCGGCTCCTTTACTTTTTATTCTTTTAACTGGATATAATCAATTTTTTCATCAACAGTGAATAGCTTTTATTTAGCTTCAGTTAAATTGAGTATGAGGATTATCCTTAAAATTAAGTCGAAATTAATTGTAATTTTACTTCTTTACTCTATTTAAGAGAAATTGATTATTCAATAATTTTTATTTGCAAAGTAAATGTTATATTTAACTATTCTCTTTAATTTCTTCATTCTAGTATTCCTATTTTTCATTCATGTATAAGTCCTATAATTAGGATCAAGATTGTAACTGTTGATGAAATCAGTCATTCTTCTATAATTATCATTTTTGTTGAGAATATTGGTATGATTATTGATATTTCAATATCGAAGATTAAGAAGATTGTTGCAATTAAAAAGAAGTGAGTAGAAAATGATTTTCGTGTCGATGATATTTTTGAAAATCCACATTCGATTGGTGAATTTTTTTCTCGTCTTATTTTATTTTTTTTAGAGATTAATATTGTGAATGTTATTATTATAATAATGATTGATCTTAGTGAAATTATTGTTATTGTAATTTTGATTATCTTTTTAATTTTTTTTAATCTATTAGTTGGAGGCTAATTATACTTTTTGTACTAAAAAGATTATTATTATTTTCCTCATCAGTAAATTGAAAGATATAGGAATAATCAAATTACGTCTACAAAATGTCAGTATCAGATTGCTGCTTCTAAACCTAGGTGATGTCTGGCTGAGAAATGTATCTTTATGCATCGTACCATTGAGATTATAATGAAGATTGTTCCTACAATTACATGAATACCGTGAAATCCTGTAGTTAGAAAGAATGATGATCCATAAATTGAGTCTGCTATTGTGAAGGTAGATTGTTGATATTCTCATTTTTGTAGAAATGTAAAGTATAATCCTAGAATGATGGTTAATATTAATGATTTGTTTGATATTGATAGTTTATTTAATAAGATTCTGTGATGTGCTCATGTTACTGTAATTCCTGATGAGATTAAGATAATTGTGTTTAATAGAGGAACTTCTAATGGATTAAATGGTTTAATGGATTTTGGTGGTCAATTTATTCCAATTTCAATTGATGGTGCTAGTCTTGAGTGAAAGAATATTCAGAAAAATGATACAAAGAATATTATTTCTGAGACAATGAATATAATTATTCCAATTTTTATTAGTGATTTTACTTTATTTGTATGATTTCCTTGGAATGTTGCTTCTCGTGTGATGTCTCGTCATCATAATATTATTGACATTGTTGACAAGGTTAACCCTAATATTATTAAGTTATATTCTTTTGTTTGAGTTCATTTTACAGTTCCTGTTAATATTGTTATTACATTTATAGATAGCATAATTGGTCACGGTCTTTTTGTTACTATGTGAAATGGATGATTTTTTTTCATAGGGTACTTCTCTAGAATAAAGAGTTACAAGTGTGGCAAATACGTATGCTTGAATTATTAAAATTGCTGTTAAGGTTATTTGAATTGGTATAATGAATACTAAGATTTTAATTGATGATGTGTTTCCTAATAGGGTTATTAGTAGGTGACCTGCAATTATATTTGCTGTTAATCGAACTGCTAGTGAGATTGGTCGAATAAGATTTCCTTTGGTTTCGATTAGAATTATTATTGGTGAAATGGCTGAGGGGGGTTCCTTTTGGTAGTATGTGTTTGAATATCTCATTTGTGAAGTTTTTTCATCTGTATGTTGCAATTATGATTCAACTTGGTAATGCAATTGACATTGATACTACTAAATGACTTGTAGATGTGAATACATAAGGAATTAATCCTATTATATTTCTGATTATGATAAATGTAAAGATTGATATTACTATGATTAAAATTTCTTTTTGGTGAGTTATTAATTTAAATTCATTTATTAGTTTTTTTCTATTATTTTTATTATTATATTTATTCGAGATTTTTTGGTTCAGTATCATTTTGGTAAAATTATTGTTGTTGTTATTATTATAATTATTCAGTTTCTTTGTAAAAGTTTAGTTATTGGGTCAAATGTCGAGAATAGTCTAGTTATCATTTTCATTTAATATGAATTTTTATTTTTTTTATTTGGATTTAGATTAGTTATAAAGAATAATTTTGTTATGCTTATTATGATTGTGGCTGTTGTTATTATTAATATGATGTTTCATATAATAGGAGATATTTGTGGAATCAAGATGCACATAAAATGAATTTTTTATTTGACAGTTAAATGTTTTTTTTTAAACTAGCTTCTTTCATGAAGAGTATTCGATGTTTACTATATTTTGGTTTAATAGACCATTACTTTCTTTCAGTCACTTAATGTTTATTAGTTTTATGTTTTTATTCATTTAATGAATGATTTTATATTAATTCTTTCTATAGTGATTGGTATGAATCTGTGATTTATTCCACAGATTTCTGAACATTGTCCAAAAAATACTCCTGGGTTTTTAGTTATTAGGCTAATTTGATTAAGTCGCCCTGGGATTGCGTCTATTTTTACTCCTATTGATGGAATTGTTCAAGAGTGGATTACGTCAGATGATGATACAATTATTCGGATTTGTGTTGAGAATGGGATAATTATTCGGTTATCTACTTCAATTAGTCGAAATGATGATAAGTCATTCTGTGGTTTTATATATGATTCAAATTCTATTTTCTTGGAATCTGAATATTCATAAGATCAGTATCATTGATGTCCAATTGTTTTAATAGTAATTGATGGTTTGATTACTTCTTCTATTAGGTATAATGTTTTTAATTGATGGGATAGCGATAAAAATTAAAATGATTGCTGGTATTGTTGTTCAGATTGTTTCTATTATTTGATTTTCTGTTAATATATTATTTGATAATTTATTTTTTGTTATTGTTGTTATAATTGTTACTGTTACTGTAATGGATAATAGAATTATTATAGTGTGATTATGGAAATTTAATAGTTGTTCTATAATTGGTCTGGCTCTGTTTATTATGTTAAATTTTATTCATGATGATATTTCTAAGGAAATTATTTTTTAATTTATTAATGAATTTTAAGTTCATGGCAATTTTCTGTCACTCTTAGAATGGCTTAGATACTAGTGGTAATTCATTAAAAGAGTGTTCAGGGGGTGGTGTAATTGAAAATCATTCAATTGAGGATGATTTATTCTTCCCACAACACTTTTTAGGTCTAGCGGGAATACCACGACGATATTCAGATTACCCAGATAACTACATGACATGAAATATAATTTCATCCATAGGAAAGGAAGGAAAAGTATGATAATCAGTCAAAAAGGGGTATGGTATTTTTTTTAATTTCTCGAAGTTTTATGTCTGAGGAATCCCAAAAAAGAAAAGATAAAGTGTTTTGATGATGAGGGGGGAAGTAAATTTCGTACTTATGAACGTATGAAAAAATCATACTATTCCATTGATAGTTGCTTTTCAAAAAAAAAGTAAAAGAAAAACGTTTTGAACCAGGATGCCGGTTCAAAATTTGGATGATTTGTTTGCGCTTTAATATGAGGTACATAGTAGCAGATCGTTTGGTTTCGCTATTACAAAGAAACGGTTCACTATTGTTTACTAATTTAACTTACTGAATTTGAACCGCAGTTCTGCTATGTCAAACATTAGACGTAATAACAACTTCCTGATAGCCGTGCATAATGACTTAATCCGCCACTGTTACCATCTATCTATAAAATGTTTATATTTCATTTATTTATTTATTTTTTTCGATCGATGAAATAATTCACCGCAAAATCTTACAAAGAAACTTCTAAAGCGGGAACGTGAAAATGGAAATTTGTAGCGTATGAAAAATACCGTATCTGGCCGGGATTAGAACCCGGTACTCTGAACGAAAGGCCGAGACGCTACCGCTCAGCTACGGAAATCGAGTAATTAATTTTATTTTTCACTTTTAAGTCGGTTCAGCTATTAATTACGTTTTGATTGTTTTGTTATATATTTACCATAACTAGGCGGGAATTCAACCCACGACTTTCAGTGTAACAGGGGGAGAAGTTCTTTTCCCGTTGTTGCAATTTTCATTCGTTTTACTTATTTAATTTTAAATATTTAGTGATATGCGATATCAAATTTCTATCCGCGCGCGCGCGATTGTTTTAACGTGCACTTTTGTATTAATAAAAAGTCACCTGATTTGAGGTTTGTCCGAAATGGAACATTAAATAAACGGTAACTATCAGTTCTATTTTATTTATCGTAAATACAGGGTGATTTAGGAAGAAAGGGAAATAATTTGGGAACCGATTCTAGATCTTGAAATAAAGGAAAAAGTTCACGTACAAACATTTGTCCGAAAACGCCTCTTTGTAAAGTTACGGCTAGCGTAGATTTCGCTCGGATTTCAGTTCCCCTGTGAAATAAGTATTACTGACATTTTTAAGGCGTTATATAAGGGGTAAAATTGATGGTTTCTTATGTTTTTTGACCTGTAAAATAGAATTTAAAAAAAAACAGTACTATCATCCCTTATTTTCACGATATCCAGCGTAGAACAGAAAAGTTCAGTGACGAAAAACACGTTTTTTTAGGTTTGAAGTAGAATAACTCTGTTAAACAAACTTGTAGAGTTTAATTCTGAGAAAATCGTTGTAATATACTCTATGGAAAAAACTTTAAGGATTACTAAAAATAAAAACAACAGTTTTCTTTTTTTTTAGTAAAATATGTTTAACCTTTGAAAAATTAAAATAATAATTTTAATTTACTTTTAAAAAAAAATACTCACTGTGGTTTATATTTTTTAAATTTAAAATAAATGTTGGAAAATTCCACCGTTGACATCGATGCACTTTTCAACTCGTTTCCTTGACGTTCCTTGATGAGGGCAGCAGCACTGAGAATGCAAGCGATCAGTTCGTCACGTGCGTCTACGTTTTGCTTGTACACCTCTCATTTCATCCGTTCCCGTAAACGATAATCTAAGGGGTTTAAGGTTCACCGATCTAGTCGGACAATTTACCAACCCTCTACTCTACGTCCAGTCCATTTACCGGTAAATTTTTCATCTAAAAACCGTCTTACTTTATTCGAGAAACGGGTTGGTAGTCCATCAAGTCGATAGTACATTTAGATATGTTTCGCCGATGACAAATTTTTAAGCAAAAAAATACATCGTTTAAAAATTTGAGATAATCTCTTTCCGTGACACGTTCTAGTAAGAAAGGGCCTAATTTTTGGTCGATCGTGCCGCATCAAACGATCACCGAAAATTATCGCCGGAAATTTGATCTGACTACAGCATGTGGGTTTCTTCACACCACCGACGTGAATTTCACGTGTTGTTTACGCCGTTACGGATACACGTATCTTCGTCCGAAAATAGTACAAACGAGATTTAAAGGTAATTATGTTAACCCGCTGAAAAAAACTCGTTCGACACGGTCACCCAAGCTGGAGGTGTTGTATTATCTGGACGTGACAAGGATTCAGTCCTTGAGCGTGTAATGTCCTCCGTACTGTACTTTGTAGAATGTCGAGTGGCGTAAAAATTATTCGCGTGCCCGTTTTAGAACTAAACCGTACTACTTGAAGAATTTTTTTTTCATCAACTTGTAACGGTCGGCGTTCAGATGAAACACGAGTGCTGCGAAGTGTACTACTCTCACGAAGATTATTAAATTCTACAAATCAATTTGTTGTTTGCGGTCTAAATTTATTACACTAAAAAGTTGTTTTTAATTTTCATAAATTCCTTCACTTTGTTCTGTTTTGTTTTTAATAATAAAAGTTGATATTTTTTTTTGTTTTTCATAGACTTCGTTTCATCAATTTTCTCAAAATTAAGTTCTCTACACGGTACATCAATCAAATTTACGCATTTATCTGTCATTTAACAAAGTTATTGTGCTTCAAACCTAAAAAAACGAGTTTTTTTTGTCACGGAATTTTTCCGTTTTACGGTGGTTTTCATTAAACCTGTGGGAGATACAAATTTGAGACCTATTTATTAGATTTTTCAGGTCAAAATCATAAGAACCCATAAAGTTTACTCCTCCTATGACCCCCTAAAAATTTCAACATGACCTCATTTCACCGGCGAACTGAAATCCGAACGAAACCCACGCTAACCGTAACTCGACAAACAAGCGTTTTCGGACATATGTTGGTATATGAAGTTCTTTCTTTATTTAAAAATCTAGAATCGGTTCCAAACCCGTCTCCCCCCTCTCTTTGTAAATTAATGCTGTTGGACGCATGCCAGGGAAGGTTTCTGAATTAGTTTGAACCCGCTAGGTAGCGCTTTGGTCGAGATATTTTGAAAAATTGTATTTATGGTCCGATTTGCCTCGTATTCAGAATACGTGTTACTTAAATGGAAAGAATTATCTCCGCAAAAAACGGCGCCGGGGTTGAGATATTTAGAAAAATTATATTTATGGACCGATTTGGTTCGTATTCAGAATATGAATATTAGTTACGTGAAAATAAATATTTTTGCAAAAACTGTATCCGCTAGGTGGGGTCGGTGTCGACATATTTACGAAACAAACAAATATTCAAATAGACTTTTTTATTCTATATATATATATAAAACGCATGTTCGTATGTGTGTCCGCTAAAGATAAAAAAACTAATGGACCGATTTACGCGCGGGAAAACGGGGAAAAGGTGGAAAGAGAAAAGGGGAAAACGGGAAAGGCTAAAAAGGAAACTGGGTGAGCGATGATGGAGAAGAGCGAAAGGAAAAAGGGGAAGGAGAATAAGTGAAAGGTAAAATTTGTGAAGTTCAGATTTTTAATTTTTTTATCAAATTTTCAATTGTGTATCAAATTTATCAAATTCTCTCTCACTCTCTCTCTCTCTCTCTCTCTCTATATATATATATATATATATATCGCTATTGCTATATATATATATATATATATATATATACATACATATATATAGCAATAGCGAAGCATTGCCGGGTCTACTGGTATTTTAATAAAAATTAAAAAGCAAAAATTGTAATTATGGAGTAACAGATTTCATTTGCTCGCGGTGTGTGTGCGCGTGCGAAATCTTGCATTACTGATAAAGACATTACACAAGATTGAACATTAGATTTGATTAAATAATAGAAAGCTTCATCAACCCAATCTGTATCACCGGTATATTAGATCATTCTAGTTTTGAAGGTATTTTTATTTATTGTAATACTTCATTTGTGCTAGATTTAAAAAAAAAATCAGTTGATTAAAGCGAAATGTTTCATGATAAGTAAATGTAATAAAATAAATTTCTTATAGTAACAAATGCTTTAATAATAAATAAAAAATAATAAATAAATGAAAAATAAATAGTTCAAGAGTTAATGATAAAATAATACCATAACATAATTTATAAAATTGTATCGTTTATACGTTGACAGAGGACTTTTGCTAAGAGGAATTTTAGAGGTAAATCTTTTTTTATTTAATTTTTTTGGGATGACGCATCTATTAAAAACATCTGTCAGTCTAACTAATGCAACGAGGGTGTAGAGGAGTGACGGGGGTTTAGTTTAACAAACGCAGCTGGCTTCCTTCGCTCTGATTGGCTACCGTCAGACAGTACTGAACAAGCGTTGTACAATTCAAATACAACCGTAAACATGTGTACATGTGTGTGTGCGTACGTATGAGTATTGCTGTGCGAGTAACACGTTAATATAGACGTTTTCTTATAAAGACATTTCTTATATAGACGTTCGATATAATTAAATTAAATCAAGATTTGTCGATTATTTTATATTTATTACATTTTATTTAAAATAATAATTAATCTCCCTTAATATTTATAATTTTTTTTTTTTAAATATTACGATAAAGTTTATCTGTTTTGTAAAGTAATTTTAAAAAAAAAAGATTCTAATATTACATAATAACAGATAAAATTTTTCCAGTTTTATTTACAATTTGACCTCGTAATACCCTACACGTGTATTTTAACGAACGAAGAATATGGTCGATAAAATTAATGAATTATTAAAAAAAAGTGAAATTTTTGCCAGGAATCAAACACGAGACCGGTAGATTTAGCAGCCAACATGCTAACAACTATATCGAGTGATCGATCAATTTTTAATATGATAAAACGTTATAAACTTATTTATAAAATGAAATACAGCATTAAAGGGTAAAAAAATGAATATGTAAAACTTGTAACTCGATTATATTTAAGGTTCTAATAATAAAAGTAAGAGACGTCCACATAAATACAATGTTGCGTTAGACGCTATAAGCGACCTACTTTATGTAATCCTTTTATGTTTATAAGAACAAAAAATATAATGTTATTTAATTCTTCAACAAACATCAACTAAACCGTTTGCCGACTGATCTCCTAAATGGAATCTTACGGAAGGTCCCGGGTTCGCCGTTGGAATTTTTAACTTAATTTAATATAATGTACGTTATAGATTTAATTATTTATCAAAATATGAGTTATGTTGCAGCATGTATATAGTGAAACGTTTAGCGTAGTCTGTCGGAGCGGAAGGGCGGTGTTACCTCGACAGCATCACGGCTACCAACGGTTGATAAGTCGCTCCACATTATCTTTATTAATGCTGTTCGTTACACATATTAGTACCTAATACATTTTTATATTTATTTATTTGTATCGGCAATAGACCGACATCCGGTTCGTCACTTACGTTTATTTTCAATTTTAATAAAGCGTATATAAAAGCCAATTCTGACCGGAATTCGAACCCAGAACTTTCTGTCTACCAGTACTACCTACAATTATGGTAATAATAACTAATAGACTTACTTACAGGGCTTTAATGAAACGCTCCTGTAACCAGACGGATAAATGAATGATGGACTGTATCGAGCGGTGACCCGTACGGACTAATAAGCTACACATCTGTTGTCTACGCTGTAATATAAAAAAATGTATAAAATGTAATATAAATGTAATGTAAAAAAAATAAATACTTCATTTTATTTTGTTTGAACAAAATTTTATTCCAATAATACTAGTATAAAGGATCCTTTAATTAAAATAACTAACAAAAGTAAATTTATTTGAAAATATTCAGCGATTTACAAAGTAAATGTCCATGAACTGGTAAAATGATTGTTTTCTATTTTGTATGAACCGTTTAAAACGGTTTACTTTAGAGAAATATAAATGTTTAAATTTTTATTACCGATTTGTTTAAAACTTTTCTCGACCTCTGTAAATATTAATTTTATAATATCGCCGTAGGTGGTTATAAAGTAAAAGTTGGAAACTGCAAATCGAAAAGCATTTAGATTTTAAAAGGGTAATTATGATTTATTTAATTTACGAGAAAAATTATATCGATATATTTATAGTTTGTATGGAATAAAAATTTAGTTTTAATTTAATTTAATTTTAGTTTTAATTTAGTTTCCATTAGTTTTTTGGTCTTTAGCGGACACACATACGAACTGTCTTTTATATTATGTTTATTTATATATATATATATATATATATATATATATATATATAGAATAAAAAAGTCTATTTGTATATTTCTTTGTTTGTTTCGTAAATATCTCGACACCAGACTATAATTTTTACAAAAATATTTCTTTTCACGTAACTAATATTCATATTCTTAATACGAACCAAATCGGTCCGTAAATATAATTTTTCTAATATCTCAACTCCAGCGCCAGCTAACGGTTCCATTTTTTTCAGAGATATAATTCTTTCCGTGCAAGTAACACGTATTCTGAATACGAGGCAAATCGGACCGTAAATACAATTTTTCAAAATATCTCGACACCAGCACCACCTAGGGGGTCCAAACAAATTCAGAAACCTTAGCGAGCGTGCGTCCAACCTTTCTCCAAAGTTTCATTGCTATCGGATGAACGGTTTAGGAAGGCATAAGAGACATACAGACAGACAAACATTCATTTTTATGTATATAGATTTAATTGGCGTACAAGGAAGTCATGTCGTGTACACATCGATTCTTTTTCAGATCAAAACTAAATAAAACTACGATTTGATTTAGTTAATTTCGAAAATAGTATGAATTTTGAGGCGGAAAAGATTTCGGAAACTATAATTGCAAAAAGAAGTATTTGTACGAGATATGAATTTTTTTCTTTATTAACGCGTGTAGAACATCATATCCTGTAAATTCTTCTCCATTCTTAATAATACACTTTGTTCAAAGCTGATCACAGGGCTACATTAAAATTCACTGTTAATAAATCTATAAAAACGATTGACAATATTATTTACGTTATTTTCTGGTTATCTTCTTTATTAATAATCTACATTAAAAACTATCATATGTTTTTACATTTTATTACTCTCCAGTAGTTTACATTTAATTTTTTTTTTTAATTATGATGATTTCTGTAGAATAAATTTGGTTATTTGTTATATACAGAGTTTTACAAAAAAAAAACGGAATGTGTTCTAAAATTTAAAATAAAAAAAAATACATAAATATGAATCTTGAAGTGCTGCGTTTTCGAGTAATAATTTATGAATTATTTCAGCCTGATTTTTTTTTTTCTGAGGATAAAATAAAATCTATATTGAAAACTTTGTAATTTAAATGGAGATATTTGATTGTTCCTTTGATATTTAACTGGAAAAATTGAATAAAAAATGTCCAGAAGAGAATGGAATGCTTAATCATATTTTAAATATTAAAAAAGTTACCTTTGTTTGTAGAGTACAAACACTACTTTTAATCTAGAAGATTCTAAGTTCGAATCGCTTTTAGGTTTTCATATATTTTAACATGCTAAAACAATTTTTCTTATCCGGTATAAAAAAATAATTATTAAAAATAAATGCATTAAAATAAAAAAAAAAAAAATAGATTGTAATAAAATCTTTACGGGAAGGAAACGAAGCTATATAAATATATTACTAGGATGAAAAATTATGATGCAAGTGTTATCCCACATAAAAAAATATAACAAGACGGTCAGGAACCGCTTTGCTGGCCGTTCCCGTGTTACTAGAGAGCCCCCTAAAATTTTTAAATTTACCATCTGTTAAAAACAATAATTACAATTACTGTTTTTAAGATGCTTTTTTTCTAAACGGCAATTGCAATTATTATTTTTAAACATGGCGTATCTTAGGTTAAGCTGAGAGCGGGTGATACTCGGTCCGGTCACAGTCTTTCAATAGATTGATGCCTCGGCACAAAATGAAGAAAAGCCAAAAACTGTGACGCTACATTAAAGACTTCACAATTTATCATTAAAGCTAAATCGTCTAGATGAAAACCCTTTTTTTTATTTATTTTATCGCTACGTTGCTGAGATAGGGAGATATGCAGCGTTAAAAACAAAAGTGGCCTTTTACCTTTAAAATGGAACATTTCCGTTTAGCAAAATCGGAAAAAAGAAATCAAATGTAAAATTTTAAGATTTAAACTATTTTATTGCAGTTCACTTCTTTCTTTTTCCTGTTTAGCCTCCGGTAACTACTTTTCAGATAATACATCAGAGGATGAATGAGGATGATATGTATGAGTGTACATGAAGTGTATGTAGTCTTTTACAGTCTCGGTTCGACCGTTCCTGAGATGTGTTAATTGAAACCCGACCACCAAAGAACTCCGGTATCCAAATCCGTGTAAAAATAACTTACTTTAGTAGGATTTGAACGCTAGAACTCTCGATTTCCAAATCAGATGATTTGGGAAGACGCGTTCACCGCTAGACCAACCCGGTGGGTTATTGCAGTCGCTGATAAACTTTATTTCCCCTATGGGCTCGATCAAACACGGAGAAATAATTTAAAATTTTTTAAAATGTTTTTTTCTCGCCGATCTTTTTTTTTAATTTGATGATTTTTTTAAATCTGAAGTATACGGTCAAGAAGTAGATTATTCAAGCTTTAATTTTTTATTTATTCGCCTTTTTAGACCTGTCGGTTGCAAAATTAAAGTAGTTTGATCAGAATCATTTTTTATCGTGACACATAGGTGTCTTTTTAATTTTTACTCCTTGTACGAAGTAAAGGAAGTATAACGATCAGAACAAATTTCGGTTTTCATATTTCAACGGAAATATTCATTTTGACTAGTTTCGGCGTGACGTCTGTACGTACGTATGTATCTCGAATAACTCAAAAACGATTAGCTCTAGGATGTTGAAGTTTTGGATTTAGGACTGTTGTAACGTCTAGTTGCCTACCTCCTCTTTTGATTGCAATCGACTGGACCAAAAGCGTTAAAAAAAACGCAAGATCAATAAAATTTGGATTTTGGACTTTTTCTTAACTGCAGTAAAAGTCCTCATCGATAGCTTTTCAGTGATATATGATAAGTGGTACTTATTTTCATCGGTTCCAGAGTTATAGAAAAATTAAATTTTAATTAATGAAATAATTAAATTCGGTACGAATCCGACTTCGTCTCCTTTTTTTTATCATTTTTTTAAAATTGATTTGTTAATAATTATTAACATCTGATTGTAAAAAAAAATTACGATAAATAATAATTCAGTAATAACAATAAAATAAAATAAAAAATGAAAACCTTTCAAAAGTTATTAATGAAATAAAATTTTACGTACTTTTCATTTAAAAAACTGTGTATATGTAATTTAATAGGCGAACAAGGAAGTCATGTAGTGTCCGCATCAGATTTTTTATGATTAATTCACCATATAAGATAGAAACTTCTGCGTGGGAATATAAAACGGAAATTTTGTAGATTATCTGGCCGGGATTCAAACCCGGGACCTCCGAATAAATGGCTGAGACGCACTATTACTCCGACATGTGACCGGAGGAGTGGTATAATTTAAATTTTATATAGATCCGCACGTCTGTATTCCCTCTAATATCCCTCAATTTAATATATGAAACCGATTTTACTTTTAATATTTTATATTTTATACTTTATTTATTATTTTATATTTTTACTTTTAATATCTTTTTTTTTGTCTTTAGTCATTTGACTGGTTCGATGCAGCTCGCCAAGATTTTCTATTTATTGCCAGTCGTTTCAATTTCTTTTACATATTCCAAACGTCGCCTGCCTGCACAATTTTTCCCATCCACCTTTCCCTCCAATTTTAAAACGACTTCCAGCAAGCCTTAATGTGGCCTATAAGTCTATCTCTTCTTTTAACTATATTTTCCAAGTATGTCGGTTTGTTTTTCTTTAATCTTCCTTCTACTATTAATCTGAGGCCTAAAATCGCTTCCCTTGTCCCTATACTTTTCCTGAAACCAAATTGATCTTCTCCTAACACTTCTTCCATTCTCTTCTGAATTCTTCTGTACAGAATTCTAGTTAAGATTTTTGATGCGCGGCTAGTTAAGCTAATTGTTCTGTGTTCTTCACATTTATCTGCTCCTCCTTTCTTTGGTATCGTGACTACAACACTCTTTTTGAAGTCTGACATAACTTACCCTTTTTCCTAAATATTACCCACCGGTTTAATATTAACCTATTAAAATGTGCTATTTGAGGAATGTTCAAATTGTACAATTTTAACATATGTATGGAACAGAAAAGTCTATTGAAAAAAAAAATTGTTTAAAATTTTAATAACAAATCATTTTTATTTGTGTTTTTTTATCCGGTGTTGATTTACATGTTATTTAAAACCCTCCAACTAGTAAAAAGATAGACATCGACGACAAAATGTTGTCAATTATATTTTTTCATCGTCAAATGAAAACGCGTAATGAAAATTAATAGATTTCATTTTATATTTAATTATTTTACGTCATTAACATTACATAATTACAATAGCAATGTTATATCTTTGTAGATTAGTTTGAAACTTTATAATTTACTTCAAAATGTAGGCACATTATTTCGCATTTCCTAGTTTAATTTTTAAATGTCCGTATAGTTATATTGTTTGGTGTAAAAATAGTATCGTTATTTAGGATGATAATTAAACCCACCGGATCGGTCTAGTGGTTAACGCGTCTTCCCAAATCAGCTGATTTGGAAGTCGAGAGTTACAGCGTTCAAATCCTAGTAAATCCAGTTATTTTTACACGGATTTGAATACTAGATCGTGGATACCGGTGTTCTTTGGTGGTCGGGTTTCAATTAACCGCACATCTCAGGAACGGTCGAACTGAGAATGTATAAGACTACACCTCATTTACACTCATACATATCATCCTCTGAAGAATTATCTAAACGGTAGTTACCGGAGGCTAAACAGGAAAAAGAAAAAAAAAAGGATGATAATTAAGTATAAAAACGGTTCATGTTTTAAATCGAGGGATACTAGGAGATAAAAACAAGTGGAGAGCTATATATAATTAAAAATGTTGTTAAATATCTTCATTCCTAAAGTCTTCAGTTAAAATTTGGACCAGGTCTACAGATCTGTCTCCTTTAGGTTATTTTTGGGGTTAATGCAAATATAATGTATGCGTCACCGTGAAAGACCGATATCTGGCAAATTGTGGACGTTCTCCGGGAAATGTCAACACGTACCAATATATCGTTGAAAAATCGAAAATATTTATTTATTCCGACCTAAGCCGGTATACGTCAACAAAAACAGATAAGCTCCGGTGGGATCAAAACGATACTAAAAATTAAAAAAAAAATCTGTAGGTAAATAAATAGATTACGAGAAACCCTCATAAAAAATCTGATGTGAACGACTTTCTTGTACGCCTATTAAATTACTTATACACATTTTTAAATTAATACGTAAAATTTTATTTCCCAAATAACTTCTGATTTTTTCCCATATTTTTTTATTGTTATTATTTATCGTAATAAGTTTTTACAATCAGATTAATAATTATTAATAAATTAATATATTTAAATAAAAAAAAAAAAAAAGTTAAAAAGGAGATGAAGTTGGATTCGAACCGATGCCTTTGTAAGATCCAAATGTTTCATTAATTAAAATTTTATTCGGCTCTAATTCCGGAACCGATAAAAATAAGTACCGCTTATAATATAACGTTGAAATCTCTTAATGAGGACTTATTACTGCGGTCCAAATCCAAATTCTTTGATTTTGGTTTTTGTGGACGCTTTTGGTCCAGTCGATTGAAATCAAAAGGGGAGGTGCACAACTAGATGCTACAACAGTCCTAAATCCAAAATTTCAATATCTTACGGTTAATCGGTTTTGAGTTATACGTACGTACAGACGTCACGCCGAAACTAGTCAAAATAGATTCAAGGATGATAAAAATGGATATTTCCGTTGATATCTGAAAACCGGCATTTTTCGCCATACTTACTTTACTTCGTACAAGGAAGTATTAAATTTAAGCCAAACATAATCTACGTTTGCTCAGCCCACCGGGCGGGTTTAGCGGTTAATTCGCATTTTTTAAACCTAATTTTTTTTTATTAGTGCTTGTCACGACGTGTAATAATAATTATGCATTTTTATTAATTAATTATTTTATTGTTGTTATTAAGATAAAAGTTAGCGCTATATTTTCCGCTAAGATCACTATATTACTATTTTGAGTACCGTTTACCTTTCTTTAATATATGTCGACGCGTTTTGGAATAACTTCATTATCAAAACTTACTGCACTAATAGTTTTAAAATTCTGTTAATCGTTATATAGCGTATAGTCAACGTCCCTCCCTTTATTTGACGTCATCTGGCCTTCTTCTTGTTTATTTGTTATTAACGGTTTTAATTATATTTATCTATTTCCTCTTTTCAATAAATTAAGGTTGTTAAAAAGGACATCCGTCTTTTCGTTTAGTTGTTACTTTTAATTTAAAGATTTCTAAATTCTCTTAAACGATCGATGTTCTTGGTTTAACGCTTTTGAGAATTAGTTTTTTCGATTCTTCTATGTCCTTTTTCTACTAAACGGGTTGTATAATTAGAATCGTTTTTTGATTTTTAAAATATCTCACGTGTTCGTCATATCTTAATTTCAATCTTTTTCCTGTTTGTCCAGTATATGTCGCATCGCATTTGCATTTTATTATGTATATACCATTACTGTTATATATATATCTTTTTCTTCCGTGTTACTATTAAAAATCTTTTTCAGTATATTATTTGTATTTATAGCCGTTTTTATAACTAGTATAATACGATATAAGATCTAAAAATATAAAACAAATATTAATAATCTAGAATTTGAAATTTATAGAAACGAAACTTATACAGATAACATCGTAGCTTACGATTCGAATCGCCCGATGGAGAATAAATTAGCGGCTTTTAGATTCACGATAGATGGACTACGTAAATTACCGTTAAAGAAATCGGCATATAAAAAGTCGTGTGAGACTGTATCGGGACGCACAGCCGTCTATAACGTTAACGTGAAACGTTATAGACCTTGAACGAAGTTCCTTCGAGCTAGAGTTAAATGGGAGAGCCGCAGACATATTTTTTTTAACAAAACTGAAAGTCTCCGAAGGAGAATTTTAGTTCCTTCATTTGGCCGACTTTACAGATAAATTGGTCGGTCTGTTCATCGGCAAGTAACTTTTAGTGTATCGGATCGAAATAAAAACAAAACGTTGATCGGGTACTAAATTTAATTTTAACGTAAAACAGACAATAAATGGTACACGATATTTATTTCTACTAATATTCGACGTCAATTTTGTTCAACATCGGTCTGTGATATGAGAAATAAGAGACATAAGGAATAATAAGCGATGGTACAGGTTCTCGCGCCGTCGGCGTAATTCGCCGAGCGCGCCGTGCAGTTTTGCGACGCTTCCGAAACACTCTCGCTCGCTCGGGATCGGACATCTGGGTACCTGTACGTGGCCGAAAACCTCCCCTTTTCCAACTATATGCGTAATTTATATTAACGGCTGAGTTTTCGCGGGCTGAGGCTGACATATTGAATCTTCATACTTTGTTAGAGTTTAATTTAATTTTTTACGCGTAAATATTGTTTAAAATACACTTATTATTATTTAAATCGATGTATCTCCACCGATTGTAAACGCAAATACACGAAACACCTCGCGATTACGTCTAAGTCGTGACCTACACTGAATGAAAATGAGCAATAGCGCCGGTTTTACCGGATCTGCGCTGTGCCCCCTCCCCCTCAATCAGCTAGCCAGTGATACAAACTCAAAGCTGTATCGGCGAGCTGACCGTGTAAGTTATAAAATGACACCGCTTGAGACTAATAGTTAGGGAGTTATTAAGGCAGGACGATGTAGTCCTTTTCGTTACGCTACAAATTTCTGTTCTATTACAAATGACTGTTTCACGTCAAAAAGAGTTAAACAATATTTTTTCATATAGCAGAAAAATAACGGTTATCAAAAAGAAATGATCAGAAAAACAAATAAAAATAGAAATAAAAGAAATTAAATTAAATGAACAAACGATAAATAAACCTGTAAATGGAGTAAATTAAATTTTATCGAGTAAGAAATTTGTCCATTTAAACAATTCTTTAGTAAATATATACCGTATTTATTCGAGTACCCCCCGCACTTTTTTTCTTGGAATCTGAGAGAAAAAATAAGGGTGCGTGGCTTACTTGAAACATAGCCTATAGCCAGGATAATTATGTAAACGTTTTCTTACAAGTACCTAAATTAAATCGCATAAATATTGTTACTTTAGGCTTTCGTTTATCAATACCGGATGCCGCTTATACAGAATACATCCTTAATTATTAACATCCTGTTCATATTATCGATAGGAACGAAGTTACGGTATTTTTATAAAACCGATTCATTCTGTATAGGCTGCATCCGGTTCTAATGACGCTACAGTTACAGTATCGGTTACCCATCGTCGTCTTGTCTATTCGCCATAGTCGTTGTACTGTTTGTATATGTGGTTATGTGCGTTTTATCTGTTTATGTTGTAAAGTTTAATACGGTGATTTATTTTAATTACGGCATTTAAATGAGTACAAAAGGACAGCGTGTACCATCTTTTACGGTAAATGAAAAACTGCGCGTTATAGAAGAGGCTGAAAAAATTGGAAATCGGGCGGTAGGAAGAAAATTTGACGTAGATGAAAACTGCATTCGAGACTTGCGTACGAAGAAACGACTTCTGGTGAAAGGCGCCGGTAATAAAAGGGCTTTTCGTGGTTTAAAACCAAAATACACAGACGTAGAAAAAAGTTGTAGGGCTTTATGGAAAAAAGGAAATGCGGTTATGCTGTCACGACAGAATTGTGTCGATCGTTTGCTCGTGAAATCGGTAAATCGTTGAATAAAGTTGATTTTAAAGCGAGCCGTGGATGGATAACACGTTTTTTTTTTCACGAAATGATATGTCAGTAAGACGAAAGACGACCGTTTCTCAACGATTTCCAGACGCTTATGAACAACAAATATTACGTTTTCAGAAATACATGATAAATCTTAGAAAAGATTTAGCGTAAGAAAATTTCTTTCTTACGCCTACAGGAGGAATCAAAAGCCCAGATTTTTACCGGATTTGTGTTTGGATAACGTATTTCCACGGAATTAGTAAAAAATGCGGAATGTAATGAACTTGATGGTAGTAAAGACGATTTACCTTTGGCAGAGCGGCGTCGAGACTACCGGTAACTCTTCTACAACCATTGACAGTGACGGTGATTAATTAAAAATAAAACCCCATATTAAAAAGCGAATTGAATTATCTTTTTCATCGTGGTACTTTCTTTTCGTTTTACTGGCCTACTGATTCTGAACTAAACTAGTACTTACGGTAATTAATTATGAATGTAATATTAATATTGTAATTTAAATGAACGAATTAAACGCTTTACTTTCTGAATATTTTCGTATTTTTTTAATCATATCTATTGCACTTTAAAATACCGGTATGTACTCGATTTTTTTTTTAGATTTTCGGTCCGGAAAATCGTGGCGCGTGGCGAGGGGTACTCGAATAAATACGGTATATATTTTTATATTATAATAAAATTAAAAGATAAATACTGTGAATAATAACAAATAAACAGGAAGAGGAAGGTCCGATAAGGTATGACATCAAATAATGGGAGGGGCATTGACTTAACGTTATACAAGGAAACTGGGAGAGGGGTAGGGAAAACGGTGAAAGGAAAAAGTTGGAAAGGGAAAAGGGGAAGGAGAATAAGTGAAAGGTAAAATTTGTGAAGTTCAGTTTTTTAATTTGTTTTATCAAATTTTCAATTGCGTTCATTTAAACTCTCTCTCTATCAATATCTCTCTCTCTCTCTCTCTCTCTCTCTCTATATATATATATATATATATATAAGCATTGCCGCTTCTGCTAGTATCAAATAAGTATGAACAGTGGTCACGTACAAGTAATTTATTATATAGTTTTTTTATATGCTATTGACCTTGAAAACATTACATATAATAGCGTCTGTATTTTGTTTTGACTACACTGTCAGTTTTAACTGAAATTTCTTTTTTGTTTAGCAAGCGGCAGTGTAATTATAAAGAGTTTTACTTTACAGTATCTTATATACATAACTCTTGTACGAACAAATACAAAAAAAAAATTCAATAAGAAATCCTTTTTTCAGGCTTACTAGGAATTATAGAATGAGAAATGAAATATTTTCCTGTCTTCACAAAAGACGAATATATATTTTATATATCGATATACCGATTCAAAATGTTTATTACGATCGCCAAATGGATTGTCTAATTATTAAACATCATTACATTCGTAGAAAATATTACTCTTAAGTAATATTAGTAATATTAGATAATAAGAAATATATAATAAGATATTATATAATATATAATAAGATAATTATAAGAAATATAAGTAATATTAGATATTTTGCGTACAGTCATTAGAAGAAATAGAAATGATATGTAAAACAAATTAATAAACGAGTTTGCGCAAAATCCTTTAAATAAAAGAATCACATTAAAGCACTCTACAACCCTTCAAATCGTTTATTTAGACTAAATAATTTTCCGTTCACATACGTTATAAAAAAAACTTTTCTCAGGATTACCAGAGGAATTTCCTCTACAAAATAGATGAATCTATCTATGTATCTATGGATAGGAGGTAATATCTATGGACAGCAGTAGCCCCACTACTTCCTATCTTATCAAATCTATTTAGATTATAAGTAACTCAACTCGTTCGTATAAGACAGAACAGTGGAAATATTGCTGAAGTATGAGTACGATTTCCATTTGTCAACTCAAAAAATATAATCAAAATAACAAATTCATTTCTTTATGATAAATTAAACTATCCTTTTTAAATGAATACGATTCATCGTAGAATTGAAGAATTCTGCGATAAAAATTAATTTCAATTTGCTCCTTCGAACGAAGGAGACACTTTCTCCTTCGTTCTCGCTCCTGTCCACCGTTTTGTTATTCTTATATCAAAAATTTATCTCATGTTCGGATAGGCGAATCGCATTAATATTTGTTAAGCATCTTTGTAATGGAGGTTTTACAATATTTCGAAGCGCCCCTATGAAGAGGCCGCAGCATACCGTTTGGGAATCACTGGTCGATAAGGTTTCGGTTATTATCAGTAATACGAAATTGGGAAATTATCTTCGATTAGTTTTCCTTATCGAGAAACAATTATTTCCATTTAGAAAGATTTTCTAGCAGTTTTAGTATTAGTTGCCCTTACATTCGATGCGTATAAAAGAAACTTCTACTAAAATAACAGTTTGTTCAAAATATTATCGTGCTTTATTTTTTCAACCGTGTTTAAATTTCCGTCTGTATTTTGTCCGAACTTGATTCAAAACAGTTCGGTCAGTTCTGTATTATTTTAAAAATAGTTTTAAAAAAAATATTTTTTAATAAATCTGACAAAAATTTCAAATCTTGGCCTCACGTAATTATTTCTATCTGTAGCGATATCATTTCTGCTTCTATTTTTATCTTATTTTTATTTAGTCTGAAACAAATAAATTAGACGATTGAATCAATTTTATTAGAATTCCTTTTTTTCATTATAAGAAGACCGTATCGCTGAATCGTAAAATTAGACCGCATGATATAAGATCGGTTACAGTTTATTTTAAATTTTATAGATTAATTTAAATGTGTTAAAGTAGCTTTTATTTGTTTTAAATGGAAGAGTAGCCTCGGATAAAATATCAGAACGTTTTACTCTTAGAAAAAAAACACTAATATAGCATTGAGGTATATTATTTAAACAGGAGGTATTTTCTTTACCGGTTTCCACATTGTGGAGGTAATGAAAAAATGCTTAGTTAATTTTCAAGGGCAAAAAGTATGTTATATAAGATATACGTGCAATGAACGCAGAGGAGAAAAAGGATACATAGGTTAGACCTGGAGAGGGAAGAGCGAAGATTGCTGCGTGTTGAAGGTTTAACTTTTAACCGTTTTACAGTTTCAATTCTGCTACGATATAGAATAGGACTTTTTATTACTCAGTTTTAAAAGTTTAACACATACACGCACGCACGCACGCCCGCACACACACACACACACACACACACACACACACACACACACACACACACACACATATATATACATAATAATAATAATTTAATATCGATCATTTTATTTTTAACGAGTTAGTGTCTTCTTTTACGGAATTTTCATATTATTTTTTTATTTTTTAAATTTGAACGACGTAAAAGTTTACTGTTCGAAAATTTTACGACGGGGAATTTTAGCCGATTCTTTACTTTCGACACGTATTGTTCATCGCTACATTAACAGGTAATAAAATCTAATTTAGACTTTTATGTAAATAACGTTTTAATTTTGTTGATTATAATTTTAGTATTTGATTTCAAAGTAAAAAAACAGTTAAGTAACATAAATAATTGTTTAAAGTCCTTCAAATTCAATTGTTGTTGGAAAAACTGACCGGATTGAACGAAAATTTTACTTGAATTTAAACTTTATGGTTTTCTATAATCAATTGTCTGCTTCCAGCGGGAGAGAGTCGTGGAAAGAGCCTTGTGTAATTACTCGCTTCACCACCACGGGCCATTCTGCGCCGATAGCAGCTAAAATAAAAATCTTTTAATTTTTTATAAAGTAAAATATTTACAATAAGCCTCATTTTGTTTCCGTTTTAAAAATCTCCTGTTTCAAATCGATTTATTATTTTTTTGTTTGTTTAAATTTCATCATTAAACGTGAACGCATGATATTTTTGATAGCGAATAAAATTCTCCAAGTCGATATCCCAGTATAAATTTAAAAAAAATATTATTTAACAAGTATAATAATATTTAATTTAAAAGGTTCATTTCCTTTGTTAAACTTACGCGTATATTTCATTAAATGGAAAAACCTTTTTCGAGATAAATAATTTCTTAACATTTTTTTTTTTTTAATTTAAGGGAATATTTTTTGTGTTAATGTATATAGCAACAGCTATTATACTGCCTTCCACGTGCGGTTATTTAATCTTTTCAGATCATGTAGCCACTAACTAGCTGTGTATATATGAAATGGTTACAAAATCATTTTATATGGCATCTAAGTCGGTTATTTTGTTTTGTATTCACAAAGGAATCCGTTTTATTACACAATTTGAACGATGTTTATACAATGTAAAATGTTTTATTTAGACTAGAAAGAATATGACCATTTTTTTCTCAGAAATGTGTGTGTGTGTGTGTGTGAGAGAGAGAGAGAGAGAGAGAGGGTGAGAGACTTGTGTATTAGCTTATCTTATATATATTTTTTATTTTTATTTTTTACATCATTTTTTTTAACTACTGGGGCTATTAAGGATTCTAGCTTCAGTTAGTGGGATTTTCTCTTTTGTTTATGATTTTTTCTATACCATTCGTTTAATTATTTTACATAATAATGGCGTTTCCGATACAATTTCTAACGTACTCTTATATTGAAATATATTTTTTATTACGTATATTGATGTATAACGAAAATATTACATTTCCTAGTTTACTTTCTGTTATATATAAATTTTGTCATTACAGGAATGTCTTATTAAAAAGTTATTTTGGAAATTTAAGTGGATTTCGATTTTTTAATGATATAAAGAAAATTAAAAGAAGAAAAATTAATAAAAAAAATTATATAAAAGTAGTTTTATAGGAAGACTGTTAAAATAATTGTACCGATTCGTCTTAGATTACATAATATATATCGAGAGATCATCCATATTGTTTGATTTTGTCGTTTTAACCTGAAATGTTTTGTCAATCAAGAATAATATTTGTCTCGAAGCCTCGTTAAAGAAACGCTGTCGATATGTACTATTTGCAGTGTTTTAGATGTCGGAGTAAAATTCATATCTGAATTTAAAGAAATTCTTTCGTGATTTGTTTTTAAACTAATTTCATATTTATATAATTTTAGATATGTACTTGTAATGCGGGGTATAATATTAACTATCAAACGCATGTTTAAGTCTTAATATAATCTAAGCTAGTCGAATAAATAAGAATAACAGGGTTAATTTTATTTTGAATTCCAAGTAGTATATTCATAATGTGTTGGAAGGTCGGTAAGCTATTAAGTAGATTTCATAAGAAAGCCTACCTATTGTAACGGATACCATGATTCGACTTCCCCAATTTGGACATCTTCGCGTTTCACATCCTCCAGATCCCAAAGTCCCCGTGAGCTCAAAAGTTTATGTATATATATATATATATATATTTTTTTTTTTTTTTTTTTTCTTGTGGACACGATAACCGCCGTAACTTTGCGCCAATCACTTTAAAATTGTTCCCTAAAAAAAAACTCCACCCAAATTCTCGGACGGGCTTGTTAACGGCGAAAATCGGACCGTGGGGATGGAAATGGGGCATTTTTTCGAAAAAACAAAACATTGATATGACTTTTTTATTAAGAAAAATATCAAACCCGTTTAAGTTCCTACGATTCTTTGGATAAGAACCTAAAACTTAGTAAATGTTTTACTATTTTTACTTAGTAAACTTAGTATCAAGTAAAGTTTCTTGATATCACCAACCGTTTGCTCACGGGAGGAAAAAAAGAGGTTTTAAAGACAAAAACAAAATCATACCTCCCTTAATAGGCACAGTATCGTATCGTTTTAAAGTGGTCGTTAATCCTGTAAAGATTCCCGATAACTTTTCTCTGAAGCAATTTTTGATATAACCGATCCTTACGGCAAAGGATTACCGAAACAAAAAAAAAATATGGATATATCTTTCTTAAGTAATTATATCGAATTCAATTAAAGTTCTTACTGTTCTTTGGATAAGGGTCTAAAACTTATGTAACTAAAGTTTTTTGATATAACCAACCGTTGGTCCAGGGGAAAAATAGGTTTTGGAGAAAAAATAAAGCTATACCTACCTTAATAGGCACAGTATCGAATCGCTTTAAAGTGGTCGTTAGTTTTGTTAACGTTACCTAAAGGTTTTGCTTGAAACAATTTTTCATGTAACCAACCCATACGGTAAGGGATTATCAAAATGTTGCTGTATTTGTAAGCAGGGCTTGTTGTATGCTAAACGCGTGATACTTTTTTCACATGAAACCGTTGTCGTGTTGAGTAAATTTGATTTTTTTTTAACTTTAAGGTGGGACATTTTTTTAATCCCCTCCTTATACCGGTGAAATGTTTTTGAAATTGTATCGATTTATTAATAATTATTAAGCACCGATTGTAAAAACGATTTAAAATAAATAATTTAATAAAAAAACATGAAAAAATCTACTATTAGTGAAATAAAATTTTATGTACTTTTCATTTATAAAAAAAAAGAAAAGGAAATGAAGTCAGATTCGAACCGATGTACCTTCCCCTTGTAAGAACCAAATATTTCTTTAATTAAAATTTTATTTAGCTATAACTCTGGAACCGATGAAAATAAGTACCGCTTATGATACGTCGTTGAAAACCTCTCGATGAGGGCCTATTGCGGTTACTGTACTACTATAGTTCTGCGGTTAAGGAAAACTCCAAAATCAAATTGTTTTTGATTTTGGACGCTTTTGGTCAAGTCAATTGCAATCAAAAGAGGAGATGCACGATTAGATGTTTACAGTCCTAATCCAAAATTTCAAAATTCTTATCCTAATCGTTTTTGAATTATGCGAGATACACATGCACGTACCTAGTACAGACGTCACGCCGAAAACAATCAAAATGGATTCAGGGATGGTCAAATGGAAATTTCCGTTGAAACTGGAAGCCGAACTTAATACTTAAGTTATTGTGATCGCGCGATTAAGTTCGCGCGATCACAATACTTCCTTTATTTCGTACAAGGATGTAAAAGTCGATATTTATAAATAACAGTTATCTTAATTCGTCCCAAATTATTTTTATTGATAACCGGTCCCAAATTATTTAATTCACTGCTGTAACGATTCTATTTCGCAAATCTTGAAGAGTAGCAGGCGTAATCGGTACTCACCGGTTTGGTCTAGCGGTTAACTCGTCATTGCAAATCGGCTGATTTCGAAGTCGAGAGTTTTAAGGTTCAAATCCTAGCAAGGTTAAGAATAACTTTTTTACCGATTTCATTAGATAGTGGATACCGGTGTTCTTTGGTGGTTGGGATTCAAACACATCTCACGAACGGTCGACCTGAGACTACAAAACTATGTAAAAACCGTTTCGAAGAAACCACGGCCGTCGCATGTCGAAAGAAGAATTTCTTAAGTTAGTATAGTTATTAGGAAATAACCGATAAATATAAATCTATAATTATAATAAATAAGTAATAATAAATATTATTTATTTTATTTTCATAGAAATTTTGAATCGGTATTAGGAAGGAAAGGGTGAAAATTAGTTTAGACTTTGTAAATAATGAATTATCGTGCATAAATATAATAACACCTATACATTCATTTAATACAAATCTAGAAATGCAGGGAGAACATTAAAAACAAAAAAATGACATTGTGCAGGCACGCACGACGCGAAATAATAAGTTTCAGGTGGGAAACGTAAAACACACTGAAGGCGTATTGTCCTATAAAAATATAAGTGGGACCTGACATTTCACAATATGCAATTTTCAAGGATGACGTAGCTTATCGTACGGTGTTCTTGTCGTACACGTATATTTAAACAGATCCTTCTTTCCAGTAATTTTTGCAAAAAATCAAACGAATAGTACCAAAATACGTCAAGAATAATGATGAAAGTAATAAAATAGCTGAAAATACCGATTTTTAATGTCTCACTGTGTATTCGCGCGCGCGCCGCGTTTTCCGTCTGAATTAATTTCTCAAAAAAAAAAAATAATTATAAAATTTCATATTACTTCTACAGCAATATAGTTTTGCTCCTAAAGGGTTTATATATTTTTTTAAAAATATTTACGTATACAAAAAATAAAATTAAATAAAGTTTAAAAACAACAACGGTTTACTTTTAAAACGAAATCGCTCTAAAAAGTAGAAAATAAATTTTCTGGTGATTTTAAGATAATGAAAATAATTTTCAGCATTTGTAAAAAATAACCCGTTGTGCGCCGAAAAAATATTATTTTGTCTTATCGATTTAATTTACGTTCACATTTTTACCTTTATTAATTATCGCAGATTACCTATTCGAATTCTTCAGTAAATATTTTACGAGCTCAGAATTCTTATAAATATTGAAAATTATTTTGATTATCTTATAATAAACAAAAATTATGTTCTACTTTTTAGAGAGATTTCGTTTTAAAAGAAAATCATTATTCAGTTTATTTATTTTTACTTTTTAATCTCCCGCTCGAACTTGTTCAAATATTATATCGTAAATTCTTTACAGGTATGAAACCTTTGTTAGTGCAAAATTTAACTTATATCGGTCGAGTAGATTTGGACGAAAGAATAACAGGTGTACACGTTGTTCTGCCGGATCTTTTATAAACTTTTCTACACGTGCAAATAACGGAGAAATTTAATATAAAAATATGTATGAGTTTCCGATTTACGACTGATGAAAGAGAAGCAAAAAGGTTTTTCTTTGTTCGATTCAACTTACAACGCTGTTTATTTTCTTCTTCAGAATACAATGCTGTAAAAGTTGTACGGATTTTGTTATTCATTTAACATAGTTATGGCTCTTACCAAAAATACGGGTCTTTCACGTTTACCTGCAGTCTTGGATCTGTCATATCGAATGAATTTTTTTTTTTAATACTAAACGATACGTGATTTTAATGTAATGTTTTGTGGAAATAATGGCGAAACCACTTATCAACTCTTTTTTTTTATTTATGAGCACTGAAAGTTGGAGGGACGTAAAAATAGCGATGGATATAAAACGAGTTAAAACCCCCTCGTTTCAACTTTCTTATTACGTACCTTTAGAATTACACCCGAAACAAACTTAAAACAAATAATGTTGGAATTATGGCCCAGACCCTAATAATAAAAAATAACTAATAATTTGCAATACTACTAGAAATTAAACGGCCCGGTCAACCGAGGTATTTACTTTAATTAAAAAATTTAGTTTTATATTTTCAGTTGTAAATTACTTAATGCAACAAACTGAAAAAATTTTGACATCAAAAGTTTCTCAAGTCCTTTTACTCGAGATTTTTTTCGATACGTGTTGTTTCGTTACAGGTCTCGCTGTAGCAGATCATCAGCATCAGTCTCCCGATTATCCATCCGAGGGAACACACTATTTTATCTAAATGATAATTTTCCAATATTTATACCGCATTTAATTTTTCTTTTTTATTTACACTAAATTTTCTTTATAAATAAAATAAAATAAAAGCTCGTTTTATATATATTAATTTTATTTTATTAACCGAACTAAAATGTTATAGTAAAATTTTTAAAGTTAAGAGATACTTTTTCGTTATTTAAAACCTTTTTTTTTTAGTTTAGATTATGCAAATTAGTTTATTTAATTGGTTTCTTGAAAATAATTTTACAATTAGTTCGATTAATGAAAATTAATTTCTTTATATATATGTATATATATATTTTCTTTTCATTAATGGGGTTATAGTCTACCCTTTTCCTTATTGTTGTCTGCGAACACCAGTCATCATCTATGTGCAGGAAATATATATTTACGTTTGACATTAAATGGAAACGTGTTGTATAAAATCATCTATAACTACAATACTAACTATTGCCGACAGTTTTGGTCTGGAAACTGACATATATTCACTAGGACGATTAAGAAACTTAAAATTATTTTGGAGATATGATATATAACCGATAACCTATCTTCTGAGTTTGACATAAGCCGCTTTATCCTGACCAAGAATTTATTTCTAATCGATCCAAGTTTCAACATTCCAGCCGAAACTGGTATTTTAATTTTTGTTCAGTCCTTTCTTAATCTCAGTGAGCAGTTATCAGAATCCAATAATACAAGAACAAGAATAGTTTACATACCGGCTGAAAACCTCTTACCTGTTAGTAACCATCTTAACGTGAACACATTTTCTTAAGAAAATCACATTTGTGAACACCATTTTTTTTTAAATTCTTTCAAAATGAATGTGGAAGCTTAGTCAGAAATAAAAACGGCTTTAAACTTTTAATAATGAGTTACAAATTAATATTATTTTATGAAACATGTTCCGATCGAGTGAACAGTGAAATAAGATACTTTTTATCAAATCGGTTACAAAAACTGTATTCATTTTGAGATCACTTTATGCTATTAGAATACAACGTTTGGGATCGTTCCAAGAATTTAATGTTATGAAACTTTGAACCGTTAAAGTTTACAAAAGAAAAAGTGTTTATTAAAAAAGATTGAATAATGTAAGATTTACAAAACGATAATAAAAACTTAACTTTTAGTACTGCTGTTTTAAAACAAAAAAAACCTTTTATTAATGCAACTATGTTTTATTTCTGTTTCAGGAAGCTTACCGACAGTGAAAAATGCTCAGAGTAATGCATTAACAGTACAGGAAAATACTTTGTAAGAGATAAGTCAGAATAATGAGTAAATTACAAAGTATTTCTGAAATAATTTATTCTTCTAGACAGCACTTTTAGAGGACAAAATTTACAAGAAAGGTAAGTGCAATATTTACAAACTGGTAACTGAAGATTTTTATTTAATACGTATGTTGAGATTAGTAGAGTAATCAAAATAATTTAATGGTATTAACCGTGTAAAGTGGAAAGAGGATCTAAAAGAAATATCTGATGTGGACACCACTTGACAACCTTCTACACCTATTAAATTACAAATATTTTTATATATTTACATTTAAATAAAAACCCTAATATTTTCCATCTAATATTTACTTTCATCATTTACCAAAAATTAATTATAATAGTATAAGTTTCATACACTTCCTAATTTATACATAAATTTTAATAATATAATATAATCATGAATTTTAGCGATGTATGAAATAGTTATTTTTGGAATAATTGCAAGAACTATTCTTTTTCTATCTATATACAGGATTATCATAAAAGAATGGTGCGGTCTTGAACATGATTTAAATTAAATCAGAATTACTTACAATTTATGTTTTTTATTTTTCAAATTTATCCTCTCGAACATTTTTTTACATAATTAATAAATTCAGTATGTGCGCCCTTAGTCGCTCGACAAATGTTCAAACGATACTCAACTTCTCTCCAGACATTAGTTAACATTTCTTCGTTAATGGTTGTCATTGCTTCATTAATCTTGTTTTTTAAGCGGTTTAGGTCGCGAATTTTTTGCATATAAACAACGCTTCTGATGTACACCCACAAGAAAAAATCGTAAGGTGTCAGGACTCCTTGGAGGCCAAAGTACGGGTCCTTGCCGGCCTATCCATCTATCTCCAAATTTAATGATTGTGGTTTTTTTTTTGTATTTCAAGTAACCTCATTACAGCTTTTTTGTAATATAAATATATATATTTTTTTAATTATAAATAATCTAATACGGTATAATTTGATGAAGGAAAGATCGACTAGGAAACGAAATGTTTTACTAAGAAATTTGATTTTTTCCTCTATATACTTTCAATACTGCATAATTTTTATAGAAAAACGTCATTTGACAAAGGGGTTCAAATCTGACTCAAATTTTATTACTCTATATTTAAAAATATTTCGCGATTGTACTCTAAATATCAATGGCGTATTTGAAATAAAAATCAAACAAGAGGAAATTTGGGGAAGTTATGCAACCGTTTACTAGGTTTTTTTTTACTCAGAAAAAAAAAATTACAAAAATATATAAATAAAATATAATTTTTTATAGGAATAGAATAAATGGACTGTGAATTTCTTAATCTGTAGTCTTCAATTAGCCGATATTTCTAATTTTGATGCACGGCTTACACACACAACTTAATTTAAAATATTTATTATTTTATTTAAATATAATATTTATTTGTTTACTTAATTCACCGATTCTAACTAAAGCGCGCTCGCATACCGTATTTAATTCGCGCAGGTGTGGCTGTACTAGCGGCACCAATCGAGACTAACTAAAGTAATTTCACAACTTACACAAGCAACTTACACGGTATAAGCGTGTTCGCTTATACCGTCGGCAGATTGTTGCAGGTGTGAGGCTTAACGCACCAGGTAATAAATTAACCGGGCGATCGAGTTCGAGACCCGGCCAGTCCGAATTATTTTTTTACACTAAAAATATTACTCATTTATTTACTTTTACCGCTCACCTGTGACGTCACGATATATAGAGAATTTTTGGGGTGGAGGTGCGATTTTGTAAATATTTTAATTTTTAAGAAAAATACGACTTTAATTAGGCGAAATCTCGAGATACTGAGAGGGTGCTCTTGCTCTACAGCGTCGTCTACTTGAGCTTTTAAGTTGAAAATTTAACGCATCAATGCCCCCATATGTAGAAGTAATCTGACCATGTTTGGTCAAAATCGGTCCGGTTAGAGATTTAAGACGATTTAGAAGCCAACACCGAACTCGCACACTCGTACATACGAACATTAACATTCGGAAAATTTCCATCCGGTTTTTTGGGTTCTGTAGATGCGAAAACGTCAAGATCCGGCGAAAACCCGCATATGCCCAAATTTGACAGATTATGATACTTTTCCTTCTAGAGCTACAGCTCTACTATAGAGCTATCTAGACGGGAAAGTTAAAGAACTGCTCAAGATTTTCCTGGATAGATCATGGCAAATCATGATATATGCATAACCGTGATAAATTCATGAATATGAGCGTCACGAAATGTTTAATTAAATAAAAAACAAAATGTTAAAATCTGTTAAAAATGATATTAATACTAAAAAAACACAACCGCAGGCGATTTAGTACAATTTATTAACACAGCATCGCATTGTATTTACTATATATAACAGTATAACTTATCGTTAAAATGTTCCGTTGAATCGCTTAAAACGTAAAAGCTCTTGGAAATTACTTCTTTACTCCAGATCTTTTAATGTACCACAAACGTATGGAGACTTAGCTGGTGATTCATCCGATAAAAATGACTACTTCATCCAACAGGACAGTAGAATAATATTCTGAATAATCATTAATTATTACAG
Source organism: Lycorma delicatula (assembly GCF_047948215.1). Lineage (NCBI taxonomy): Eukaryota > Metazoa > Arthropoda > Insecta > Hemiptera > Fulgoridae > Lycorma > Lycorma delicatula. The sequence goes on along the minus strand of NC_134465.1, from coordinate 68,600,683 downwards.
CCTTGATTTATTACACAAGTAATTGCGCTTTTCGATCTTTTAAAAATAACGGTTGAGCTTTAGAAACAGAATGATGATTTTTCAGGGTAATTAATTTTTAATTACATTTTAAAACTTTCATAGTCATCACGAATCGTTACTACGAGAGGTTATCTCTAAATTAAAAGACAGTTTCGTTGTAAAATTTTATTCTGAAAACTTTATAAATATTTTTTTTATTTCTCTTGAACCGCATACCTTATACTACTTTTCTATATAATCGCAACATGAATTAAGACATTTATCGTAGTGATACAACACCGGCTTCAATATACCTCGTCGTATTCTAGACGACAATGCAGCGAGTACATTATTAGGGTGTCCACAAAAGACACAGGTTCGCCTACCTTAAGGAGAGAAATTTCCCAGCGGTCTTTACTTTAGAAATATCCCTCGTAAGTTACATCCACGTGTGGATGTCTGTTGCATATGGAAAAATTACTTACTTACATAAGTAATTTTTCCATATTACTTACTTACTGTACATTAGTGTCTATCCTGAAAGGGTAGATTCTGAAGTTTTTCTTGGTGTACTTCAATATGTGCACCGTTTGTTTCCCTGCAAATGTCCAGACGGTAATCCGGCTCTTCCCATGTACTCGTCAGGATGTCGAGTGTAATGTATGCTACCGTCACACTGCAACAACACTCTCCTGTAGATGGCTGATGTCGCGGATTTTTACATGCCCTCCTGAAAAGAGATCTAATGGGGTTTAGACTCCTTGTTGTTTTTCTCCTAAACGTTATATGTAAATATAATTATTGAGAAAAATACTAATTCTAAACCGAGAACTGAATCTGAGATCTTCAGTTTACTCTTATTTTCAATATGTGAAACCAACCATGTATTCATAATATAATATTTAACATTGACTTCGTTATTTTAATTTAAATTAAGGTTACAGGTATTTCTTACACTACCCAGCAGGCTGTTAAAGAACTTGGCTGTAAAAAAGAAATGCTTTTGAAACAATGTACAATAAGGCCTTGGAACAGTAACATTTTCTTTAAGAGTCTGCTTAATTATTTAATAGCTGTTACCCCCCCCCCCAAAGACATTACCACTTCATTTGTAAAAGGTTAGAAGATCTTATAAACAAAGAGATATAATGCAAAATACAGATATTTACTGAAAAAAGGGAAAGGTTTTCCCTACTTGCACACCACACATTACATTACAATAGCATTTCTAAATGCATTTACAATACAATTTTCAGTAAAATAGCATTTTGCAAAATTATCTGATGAAGATAGCCAATAAGTTGATGGCCAGCAATATAATCCATAGTCTAATTTTGAATGAACTAGACCAAAATAGATCTGACAAACATCTACTGAAAACGCTCATAAAATTTTTTTATACATGTAAACAAATCTCTTTAAAACTGTACACATGTATATGTAAATTCCTTGATAATTACCCATCTACCTTCAGCCTTAAGTATTTAATAGAATTCACCCAAGAAATGTTTGAAAATTGGCATTATAGTTGAGTATGAGCATGATCAACACTATGGCATATTAATAGAGCTAATAACCTGGAGGCAGATGATAAAGAAAAAATTAGATATTTGATTTTTAAAGCAGTACAGATCAGTCTGCAACTTACCAATATTCTTAGACAAATGTACTAGAGCCATATTTGCAAAAGATATATAGCTTCCTCTTACTGTTAAATTATTTGAAATACGTCATTATTAAAAGTTAATAACAGAATAGATCTTTAATAACCAGGCCCTGGGGATTCACATAATCAACAATTCACCTAAAGGTTATTGCTCACACAGCTGTCTACAATTATGCACCTTTTTTCTGCCTTCCAGTCAATACGCAAACCATTTTAAATCTAGACCTCTAATTTCAGTACTGTACGTTTTAAATAAAAATGAATTTGATGATTAACTATATCAAGTGCTTTATAAGTATTAATAAATAATACAGAAACATACATTGCAAATTCAGTACTTACCCTCCTGAAACCCAAATTGACACGAGCAAAAAATTTATTTTTGGATAAAACTAACCTATTTTCTTATTGCTTTTTCTAGCAATTTAAAAAAATTCAAAATAGTAAAATGGGCTAATAGATGCCAACCGTATTTTAAAAGCCTAATTTATGAACCGGAACAATTTCTGCTGATTTCATGGTGGAAGGAAATTTACCCATAGCAAGACTATTATTGTATGTAGCAGATAAGGTAGGGATTACTTGAACAGAAATTTCCTTAACAAGCAGAGGAGATCTTATCAGTACCTGGACATTTACCTGGTTTCAGAAGCTATGTATATATATAGCTTGAAATATATATATATATATAACAAGTCATAACTGATCATGATAATTCTACATCTTTCTATCGTTTACAGTACCAGTGCTACTGATAACTTCATTAAATATTCTAACAAAGTATTCGTTAAAAAAATATTAATAATTTCATCTTCATCAGAAACATTACCATTTGCTCATATTTTTGATAGTTTATTTGTAATCCTAGATACTAGTATACCAGTTTATAAAGTTTATTTGTAATCCTAGATACTAGTATACTGGTTTATAATTCTCCAATATCCCTGCAAATATATGAAAAAAAAAAATTTTTTTCAAACTATGTGCAAATCCCATGAATTTAATAAACAATCAACCCAAGTAGTTAATAAAATTCACCCGAGATATCATTTGACAGTTGCATTGTATACAAGCGTGGTCATTACTATTATGGTATATTATGAAACTAATAAGCTAATAATGTACCATTCATTTCACTCTATTTTGCAATAATGTATTCTAATTTTTTTCATTTGCTTCATTTCAAAAAAGAAACTGTATAATCACTGTAAACATTTTACAGTTTGTTTTCCATTCTCCTCGGGATATTAATCGCATAGGAATAATCCCCATTACTTTTTAATCTTTACATGGAACTGATATATAGTAATTCTAGCCGAGAGTAAAAGGATTTAGAAGGAACAATGAACGGCTTCGATGAAGTCCTACGCAAGAACGACCGCATGAAAATAAACAAGAACAAAACGAAAGTAATGAAATGTAGTAGAAATAATGAATGAAGATGGACCACTGAATGTGAAAATAGGAAGAGAAAAGATTATGGAGGTAGAAGAATTTTGTTATTTGGGAAGTAGAATTACTAAAGATGGACGAAGCGGGAGCGATGTAAAATGCTGAATAGCATAGGCAAAATGAGCCTTCAGTCAGAAATATAATTTGTTTACATCAAAAATTAACTTAAATTTCAGGAAAGGATTGTTGAAAGTATATGTTTGGAGCGTCGATTTATATGGAAGTGAAACTTGGACGATCGGAGTATCTGAGAAGAAAAGATTAGAATTTTTTGCAATGCGGTGCTATAGAAGAATGTTAAAAATCAGATGGGTGAATAAATTGACAAATGAAGAGGTATTGCGGCAAATAGATGAAGAAAGAAGCGTTTGGAAAAGTATAGCTAAAAGAAGAGACAGATATATAGGCCACATATTATGGTCTTCTGGAATAGTCGCCTTAATGTTGGAGGGACAGGTAGAAGGAAAAAATTATGTAGGCAAACAAATTGTTAGGGATGTAGGATGGAGGGGGTATACTGAAATGAAATGACTAGCACTAGATAGGGAATCTTGGAGAACTGCATCAAACCAGTTAAATGACTGAAGACAAAAAAAAAAACAAATACCTTGACAAATACATTTTGTATATATAGGTAACTCATTTTGATGGGGTTAATAGTACTGAATATATTGCATTTAGAAAAATTTAACTTATTACATTAAAATTTTTAATTTTTTTTGTCATTGGATTACGGGAAGGTTCAAGTAAGACACTTGCCATAGGCACTTCATACCCTCGTTACGGAACTGGCTCTAAGAAATCATAAAACATAAGATAACATCAATTCATTAAACTTTAGCATAGTTCATATGTTAGCCCTTAGTTTAAACTTGTAACGCAATGCAGCATAACAGATAAGTAAAACTTAAACCATGCTGTTCAGGTCTTTTAATCTTACTTTTATTTTCCACTTTACTTAATTTTCAAACTTTGAAAATATTATTTGACAACCAGGCATTAATTCATTAGGTTTTTATTTAAAACAATAAGATTGCTTATGTTAGATTTTACAATTCTCATCCTGCAGCTCCATAACAGGTGTCTTTACAGAAAAATACCCAAGGATAAAAATGCCTTAAAATAATATTTTCAGCCCCAAAATGCAATAAAAACATAAGTTTCCATTTGAAATAATGAAGTTGGCTGCCAGATTGGTAAAGAGCCAAGCTTCGAAAAATTATAATATTGTAGGGAAAAATGAAGGAAGGTTCCCCATTAAAGCCTCTCATAAAATATTTTGTTTTTGAAATCACAATTGTGGCTGTTTTGTGTTCAGCACTGTATATATACACCTTTTTCAACTTCTTTGCAGTCAGTTTCTATCTATAAAAAGTTAATCAAGAGATAAATGATTGGTCATTCATCCTCTGTACTAGTAAATGTGCAGTCCATCAATCCTATTACTGATTGAGAAAAAACCTATTTTTTTAAATCATACGATTAAAATATTACCTTATGTTATTTTCTATTAGTTTAGCATATATCTAATCTAACAAACAATAATCCTATAAGATATCCAACGTTATTTTCAAGAACAGAAAATAAACAACAGTTTCGCACAAATCAATTATTAACCTACTGTATAATTTTATCAGTGTAAGGAATTGGGACTCTTCTATACCTTTACCTTAGCCAAGAAAGTCTAGTTTAGAGGGATTGGACTCTCTTTCACCCATTCTTGAATGAAGGTAGGATTTCCTAACTGTGTAAACAATTAAACCTACTGATTAGATAATTAAATAATTTTTAGATTTACTGAATGCTACCCACCCAACCAGGTTGGTCTAGTAGTGAACGCATGTTCCCAAATCAGCTGATTTGGAAGTCGAGAGTTCCAGCGTTCAAGACCTAGTAAAGGCAGTTACTTTTGTACAGATTTTGAATACTAGATTGTGGATACTGGTGTTCTTTGGTGGTTGGGTTTCAGTTCATCACACATCTCAGGAATGGTCGAACTGAGACTGAAAACAAGACTAAACATCATTTAAAATCATTACATATCATCCTCATTTATCCTCTGAAGTAATACCTGAATGGTAATTCCTGGAGGCTAAATAGGAAAAAGAAAAAAGGTTTACTGATTGCATTTAGTCGATATCAACAAAACAATCAAGAACTCATTCATCCTTTTTTTCAATTCTGGTTTGGGTCCAGTATTGGCAGAGTTTGTTGATAAAAAAGAAATAATAATAGTAATAAACACAATGAGAAACTATTTTAGATAATAAACATCTTCAACAAATTAATTTAAAAAAATAAATAAATTAAACATTTTATTTTTTATCCACAAAGTGTAAACTTTTTTTTAATATATGACAATATTTTATTTTCAGAATAAATTTGAAATAAGATATTGCACCTTAAGGTAAAATAAACTGAAATGAGTGGTACAAAATATAAAAAAACAAAATAACAGGGGAAAGAAATTAAACAGAAAAAATTGCATATTTAATTATTTCACATTCTGCTGACCTCTACTGTAACACCACTTGTGGTTGTTAACCACTGCTCACTAGAGCAATATGTATGTTAACAGTGAGACAGAAAGTAGTACTGTCTCAGCCTTTCATCTAGAAGGTCTCAGGTTTGAATACCAATCAACAGTCAAACATGGCATTTTTTACATGCTACAAAATTCCTGTTCCATGTTTCCATGCTCAAGGTTTAAGTTTTATGGTGAATTAATAATAAAAATATGTATATCTACATAAAAAAATATACGTGCGTGTTTGTTTATTTATGATAATGGAACATTCATTTCAAACTTCATGCTTTAAAGGATATTGGAAAATTTTTATAATCATCTGTGATTTCATCTTTATTTCATGAACATAACTATAAGAATCTTTTTATAATATTTTATAATAAATTATTGGTTATTTCGTATTAATAATTAGCCGGTCAGGACACACTTCACTTGTCTGACCTCTGGACCCCCGATGCATTCATTATCTGAATATAAATTAACTCCTTCCTTTACATTAGTTTAGATATTGAAATATGATATATTACTTTGCATGCCTGGGTTGAAATTTCTTTGTTTTTCTTATGTAGATATAAATGATTGGGTGGGCCTATTAGTTATTAGATAAAATAGGAGTTTTATTTAGAGATTGTTATGGATATCTTGTTAATTACTTTTATTTCTGTTATTATTTATTTTTGCATTATACTAATAAGAAAAGTATGTTTTTGGGACACTTAATTTATAATTAAGTTTTTTATTGGGTGGCCATTTAATAAATGTTCATTTTTAGAGTGTTATGCGTTTATATTTTTTTTTATTATTAGTTATATTAGCATGAAATTTAAGTTAAGAATTTTATTTACTTGTTTTTTTTTGCATACTTGTAGAGTGTGCTGCTCAAAAGTGTTTGATGAATGCTAAAATAAGTTTGATTAAAGAATGACCCCCCCCCCTTGTTTAAAGTAGTCAGTTTTTGACTTTGCTTATCAGTTCCAAGATTTCTGATATGATCAAAAACATCCTCAAAATCTTTTCTTTTCTTTTTGGTGTGTATGTATGTATGTGCACGCGTGCGCGAATCTGTGTCATTCTTGCCATAGTATTTGGATGCTTGTAATGATGTCTTTTCCCTTCAGCTTGATTTCTTCTATTCTAGGAAAAAATAAGTCACTGAGAACTAAATTAGAGTAATAATAATTAGTGTTGAAGACAGCTATTACATTTTTTCAAACAAGACTGTAAGAACAAGAATACGAGTATATATGCATGAGAAGTATTTTTTCTGTACAGTATAAAATGAGACAATATTGTGTCATAGATATTGTCTTAAATGTCTTTATATTTTGATTATAATAATTTATAATAGAAAATATTACAATTTATAAATTAATCTTTAATGCTTGGCATTATAATAATCGATGAGCTTCAAAACAGCATTGTCATCATCCTTTGTCACAACTCCATTAAATTACTGTCTGATAGGGTCTTCTGTTTTTTATCACTTATGAATGAGTCTCTCCTCAAAAATATTCTTTCAGCTTTTTGACAATGGATATTTTTCAGAATTAAGTTTGGACTGTTTGGTGGGTTACCAAATATGTCTTATCTGTTTGACGTCTTTCCAGTCAGATAATATGTTACATCAGTAGGCTATGAATAAACATTCGTTGACCTTGCATCAGAATAGTGTCCTTTGTGAGCCACTTCTGTTGTTGATTTCAGATAGCAGAGCACAATTTCTATAATGTATTTCACATAGAGAAAAATCAGTTCCTAATCTGAGTTAGTGGTATGACTTGTGTATGTTTTTTCTATTATAAATGCTTTTTTTGCAAGCCATTGATAATAGCAGAGTAGATAGCCACCTAGAACTTACTTCATACCTGTTTTTCTATCGATTCGAATCATGTCGTATCATTTCTGTAATTCCTTATATTTTTTGCATTATCACTGTGCTCAGCAGCCAGTTTTGAATAATTTTCAGATGTATCTTAATTTAAAAATTCAAAATTATATCAATACTTAAATTTCAAAATTCTTTTCAATGTAAATGCACTTTTAAACTTTAAAATTTGAATGTAAATGATTACAAGAAGGAACAGCCAGTTGTAGACTGCAGAGAAAATAAGAACACTTTTTGACTGATTTTTAAAGGTACATTATTCTGTTAAGGAAGTTATTAAACGGTCATTACTTTTTAAGAGCTTTCCTTTTTCAGGAGGTTTCAGTCCAATATGATATTTTTTAATACATTTTCAAAAAACAAATTATTAAAGTTGTGGAGAGCCCTTTTACTTTTAAATACTGTGTTAATTATCAACTTTGCCGTGCTCAATATGCTTGTGTCTTCTTTGAGGATAAGCAATTTTATTGCGCGGGTGATTGTTGTTTTACATTAGGAAAGCCAAGTTCAGTATCAGTTATTATAAAATAAAATTAGATTATATATCATCTAATGCATGACTCCATTTTTTCCCTTTTTGCTTGCTTCTTAGAAACAGTATGGCTGAAAATTGCCCTATGAAAAGATGTATTTGAATAATGAGAAGGTTAATTATGTAGAGGGTATTTTTAATTTATCATTGTAAATTTTCCATTCATGACTATTTGATTCTGGTCATTGTTTAGCTCTTCTGTTTGTTTTTTTATAAAAAAGTAAATACCCCGATCTTTCAAAGACTTATGTTTGTTTCTTTGTATATCATCTGCTCAATCTGTTCCCTTTTACTTTCCTGGCATCATAGCTTTACACCTATGTTTCATGAAGGAAAGTCGGAAAATCGGTAAAAAATTGGGGTATGGGTTTTTTGCATTTCTCAACGTTTCATGACCCAGGGACCCCAAAAAACAAAAAAGAAAGTGGACGGGAGATAATGTTCATTCGTATGTGTGTGCATGTGTTGGCGTGTTTGAAGCTTAACTTTTGAATAGATAAACCAATTTTGATTAAGTTCTGTACAGAGATTTGTAAATACGGGATGATTTGTTGGTAAAATTTTGGGGTCAGTATTCCCAAGGGTAGAGGGATGTTTTTAGGGTCAATTTTCTCAAAATTTTGCTAATATAATTCACTTTATTATTAAACTCAGTAAATGCGCACATGCTTATCTTACCATTTAAAAAGAAAAATTTTCCCCAAATTTATAAAAACCAAAAAAGCTAGCTTTTTATTTATTGTACATTTTTTAACCAAATGGTTTTTTTATGTTTTCCTAGCCATAGTAGCAGTGCAACCGATTCAAAAAAACCTTTTTCAGTTTATTTTCTTGTATTATTATCTTTCCATTATACAAGAATAATAACCGATTACAAGAAAGTATTAAATCTTTGTTAATCAACTTTTTTTTAAATTAGTACTATGGGAATTGTGCCAGTCTGCTATTCAGGTTCTGTCTGTAAGGTTAGGGAGGGAGGCAGTGCCTAGAGTGGAGGAAAAATTACTTAGTGGAATTTAATGACCCTTTTGTATAGAAATCAGCTTTTTTTAACCAAATGGCCATGTGGATTAAATGCAAATATTTCCGTAATTTTTTTGTGTCCAATTTTTAGAAAAATGAGTAGAAATAATGGCTGTTATTAGTGATTGCTTTTTTTGTAATTATTGTACAGTTTGCAAAGTGAACATAGGAACAGATTTTTTAATGCTTGTTTAAAGTTTTTGATTCTTGTTTCTTGTTTAAGTATTATAACTAAGTGACCTGTTGTGAGTTACAAGTATTCTTGAAATTGGCTTTGCTATTTTCAAGATCATAAGGCAGGTTTTTAAGAAAAGTGAGGAATAAGTGGTTTCCTTTTACTTTCTTTACAGAGCTGAATACATTATTATACATAACATGTGAAGCTCACCAAAAGCAGAATATGTACAGATCTACTAGCAGTACCTTTATTCTCTTCATTGTAATATATAGTAAATCTTATTACTGTCCAAGAAAGCAACAATGATTAGAGTTCTTTGTATCTCATCCGTGTGTTTGTATATATCACAACCAAGATGAGGAGATATAAAGCCAAGATGAGGGTAACGCAAAAAACTAATTTGCTCTTTGTGTTGAGAAACAATGCATAATTACATTATCTCTAGGCTAAAAGAGAGGAAAATTTGTTCTTCATTTAATTTTAAAATAAAATTAAAATTTGTTGTTTTCTTTAAAAGAATTAAACAAACTTCGACCTAGAGAATCGGGCATTTAATCAGAGGGTTTCCTAGTTAAAATGTGGCTCAGGCCAGCTAAATTTCCATTTTAATGAATGGTTTTTATCCATATCTGTCTGTTACAGGTCACTTTAAGACTGTCATAGTAGTTAAGAGTATTAATAGCTACATCATTTCCTCATGTATGTCAGCATTAAAATTAAAAATTATTTCCGCTTCAGATCCCTGTGGATGTATATAGATAGGGTTGACGGTTTTGCAAATGATAATTAATAATTCATTATTTTTGCTTTTGGAGAATGATTGATTGAATTGTAGATAGCTTACTTTTTTCTAATTTTTTTTTTGTCCGTGTTTTATTAGTTTCTCTGAAATGATTATTTCAGTATTTTTTTTTAAATGCATATTTTTGTAACAAGATACAAAAAACAAAAGAAGAGGAGGATTTTTCAATGTTACGGTAAAATGCTGATTTTCAATTTTTCTGTTTTATGTATAGGTGTCATAAATTCATTTATAGGTTAGATTACACTGCCTGTTGTTTTTGGTGTATGGTTGTATGCTGTATATGTGCTTTCTTAAATTTAATTTAAAAAGTCATTTTAATGATAGGAAATTTTCCTGATTTTTAATTGTTAGTAGTCATTAACTACTAACGTTTTTACTTAAGTTTTTGCACAAGTAAAATGAACAAGTATTATTAGATATGAGAATTGTAAACAATATAATAGGTTACTGCATTCATTAATATATAATAAAATCTTATCATAATATTTAGTTACATCCAAGATTCTATTAGCTAGGACATTTATTTGATTAAAATCTGATGACAGTGACAGATTTTGATGGAAATTTATACTGGAGTAAACTATAGTGTTAAAATCAATTGTGTTCAAAACTAATCGGATAAGTCTATAGTAGACGTGCAAACACTAAATTTTGTGTCATTTTGTTAACTGAAAAACAAAAGATTTGTACAGCATTGTGTGTCGCAAGCCAGTTTAGTACTTTGTTTTGGTTGGCAAATATCAGAACTTTTGGGTATTATTTAAATGTTGTAGAGAGTTTATTACTTGATTACATGATTTTTTTGTTGTATTCTTGTAGAATTTTATGATTTATTTTTAATCAGTTACTTTTTCTGTAAAAGAGTTTATTCTGTAAAGATTTTTTTCTCTAAAATTTGGAAACATTTTATGAAAGATTAAAGTTTATGATTTTTTTTAGTTTTGAAATTTTAACCAACTTTTACAAAAAATTAAACTTGGTAACAAACTTTTTTTTCACTTAGAACCTTAAAATGTGCAGTAAAACGTTATTTATACTAAAACATTTTAGACTAATGTTACATTTTAAACACTAATGTTATAGTGTTTAACCGGTTTATTAAACCTGGTTTTTGCTGTTGGAATTTTATCTCGGTTCACATCCTTCAACTTCCTGAATATTATCAGAAATGTTCCAGATGTTGGTCGTAAAGTTGCAAATTATTTTTTACTAACTATGTATGCAGAATTAAATAGGAAGTGCATTTAAAAAAAATTATATAACTGAAGTCGATAATGTTTCATTATATATTTTTTTAATTTAAATCTTATAAATTCTTTACTGTGCGAGTGTAATGAAATTTTTATTTTATTTTAATATTATTGACTAATATGTTATAGATTGTTATCAGTAGAATTTTATGAATGAAATTTTTGGTGTAATAGATCACTAACTGGAATTTTTTTTTTAGAGAAAACATTGTCAAATTAAATGTTATCCATCATAAGTAACTTTTGTGTAATGGCAGCTCCTTAGAAAATGTTAGAAGATATTTTGGCTGTTTCAATTACTGTTTTAGAAGAATAAATTAATTATTTTTAAAATTGTGTTTGTATGGTATTTGTAATTAAAAATTCCTGTAAAACGTGAACTATGTAAATCTTTTATGAAATAATATATTAGTGAAAATAATATTTACTTGTACACCAAACATTTTTTTGTGCTTGTTGATTATCGTTTTTTTAAAGTGAACTGATGTGCGTAGGTGCCAAATAAATATTTCTTAACTGTATGTTAAAATCATTGTACCATTCTTTATATGTAATTTTTCAGTATGGAATTAAATGGATGCTAATGAATTATTTATTTTGGAATTTTTCTTAATAAATTTAGAACTTACTAAAAAAAAACACTGATTTTTATCTGTTGTAATAATAGTGGAAATTTGATAAATTTATCAGAATTTTTAAATATCTTAAACTTTTTTAGTTTTTGTATTCTGTTATACAATCAATTATTTTGTTTGCTTTAAGATTCTACTGTCTCACAAGTTGTTAGTCACAGTCAGTTTTGTGTCATCCATTCCCAAGAAAGCACAGTTAATCGAACAGTAATGATAAAAGTATAGCGTTAACACCAAAATTCTAATCCGGCTATTCCTTAATCTGGATATAAAATATATTTTTTAAGAGAAAAAAGTGTTCGTTATATAGTATTTTTTGTTCATTTGTCATGTAGATTGCCGACAACATATTAAAAGAAAGAAAAAAAAAATCACATTGAGGATAATTTCAATACATCAGAGTTTGAATAGTTCATCTTAATTAAATAACTGGAATGAGTTTACAAAATTATTATTATTTGTATTCATTAAACATCAGAATATTCATCTCAAATAAGGGCAAAACCAATCCTAAAGTTTAATACTTATTTTTACTGTGTCGATGAATAGTAATGCCCTAAATTTCTATTATCTACTGTTTCTATATTTTAATTCAATAAGTTTCAGGTTTGATTCTGCTAATACGTGAAATTTTTTATTCTACAAATTTCTATATTTAATTTTTTTAGGAAATATTTAATTTTTTTTTAGATTTCAGGAAGGACACCTTCCTGAAATAGAAAAAATATAGTTTTATAAGTAGTTAAAATAAATAAATAAATAAATAAAAAGTAGTTAAAATATAAATAAGTAGCTTATAAGTAGTTTTATAAGACTGTGATAGTCTTATAAGACTATCACAGAAATTACTCCTGCTTAACCTCTCCCGCAAAAAAAAATAAAGTTTGAACAGTAATAAAATTTATTGCAAACATGAATCAAAGATTGTATCTATTAAAATGGAGCAGAATGAGGTTGCTGAACGTACATTTAGATTGACAGTTGAAATTTCATAAGGAGATGGTATAGCAAATAATCGTGGGATTAAAAAATTTAGTTCTGCGTTGTTTTGATACCATGTCACCTCCATGCGGAGAAGTGGCTAAAATTTTATTTCGTTAAATAGATACTGAAAAAGTAAGTTCTGATTACCTTTTGTTATATTTTTAATACGGGACGTATTTATAAATCTATTTATTATTTTCATTTTACTTAAATAAAATTTTAATACTTAAAAGAAATGAGTGTAATTATTTTATTTATATCTATATATTTTTAATTGTATTTATATATAAATATATAAAATAAATTATAAGTAAAAAACCCAAAAAAAAGTTACAATGAATTTTTAAGAGAAAACATATTGTTTATTATTGTAAAAAGTACACCCATACATACATACTATTTTCAAATTATATATATATAATAATAATATTACGGAATATATTTATACTGTACATAGATTTTAAATATTTATAAATTATATTATATACAATAAATAAAAAAAATTATAAATAAATAATTGAAACAATCAAATAAAAATACCATACATTATCGGTAATTGAAAGAATTTTAGTAATTTATTATCGATAAATGATTTGCGAGTTGCAAGTAGAAATGTGTTCTGTAAGGTTGGGGTCTTAAGAGCGAGTTATTTGATGGTGTTAGTATATGTATTACGTATTTAACATATTGCTATGTTGTATTAAATGTAATATGATTTCAATTTGTTTATTTTGTAATGGTAAATTGTGCGTGTAGAACCTTTTTTTAAGTATGATAATTCAATGACGGTTTGAACTTTATTTAATTTGGACATCCAGACTGATAATTACACTTATGAATCTGCTTCTGTTAAAAAATTTGTAACAGCTGATTTTTTTTTAATGTTACCACAGATTCTGAGGAGGTTTTATGTTTTCATGTTTCACAGTCGGTTGTCTTCTTTGGTATATTTATGTAACTCTCAAGAATATCTTAACTGTACTGAATTGAGTATATATAATGGAGTATAACTACTAGAACTATTACTTTTTGAATACTTTTAGAGTGATGGCACAGTAATAATCTCTCATTTTTTGTTTGTATACAGGCTACTTCCTGTGTTTATACAATTTTATTATATGTCACGAAGAACACTGCAGGTTTAGGAAAGTATGTTCATGTATTTTATATCTTTACGCGTTTACAACTGTTTGAGGAAACACAAGAGTACCATTTAAAAACTCAAATTGTTTTTATCAATATATTCCACTCTAAAAAAAAATATATTCCTAAATATATTATTAATATATTCCACTCACCTATCGACCATCTCTTTTGAATTATAAATCGGTGTACCATCTTTGTTTAACACATTATTCGATTTTAATTTTTGCACCACAAATTCTTCCTTAACTTTCCTGTGTTCTGTCTATTTTACCAATGATCATTTCTCTTTCCACTTCTGAACACTTTTCTTTAATCCACTCTTCTTTTGCTAATTTACACTTCCTGTTTATAGTATTTCTTAATTGTCTATAGTTCCTTTTACTTTCTTTATCACTAGCATTCTTATACTTTCTACATTCATCCATCCATCAGCTCCATATATCCTTTGATAATTAAGACCAGTTCTCTTTGTTACCCTATGTTCACTTCTGTTGGTTTAAGAATTTCCTTTTTAACATTCTCCTGTTCTATATTTTCTACCTTAACGTTTTTACTCAAACCTCTTGTGATGTCCTCCTCAAAAATCTTCTTTACCTCTTCCTCAAGCTTCTCTAAATTCCATTGATTCATCTGACACCTTTTCTTCAGTTTTTAACCTTAATCTATATTTCATTATCACTAAATTGTGTTCACTATCAATGTCTGCTCCGGGATAAGCTTTGCAGTCGCAGAGTTGATTTCTAAATCTTTGTTTAACTGTGATATAATCTATGTGATACCTTGCACTATCACCTGGCTGTTTCCATGTGTATATTCTTCTATTTTATTATTAAACTGGGTGTAGGCAAATACTAAATCATACTTCGTGCAAAACTCAATGAGTCAGTCCTCTCTTTCATTCCTTTTTCCCAGTCCATATTCACGCACAATATTTCCTTCCTTGCCTTTTCAATACTTGCATTCCAATATCCAACTATTAATTTTTCATTCCCTTTTATGTGTTTAATTGCTTTTAAATTACTTGAAAATTGATTTACCGGTGAACATTTATGATATTTATACAACTGGTTTTTTTTGTAGAGTTAGTGATAGTAATGGTACCCATGTTAAAAAAAGATTTAGTTAAATATTTTTAGTGTAAGATATTGATTTTTTTCTCTTTTCAAATCTTATGCGTTTATAAATAATCATATTGTAATACACTATTATAATAAAATATTTGGTACAGATTAATACCTTCTTACACTTAAAAAAAAGAAAAAACCATGCTACGTAATGAAATTACACACCTAGTACAGAGAATTCATAATTCTTGCATATATCGAAAACTGTGATAACCCAAAAAATTATTCATTAGATTTATTTTAATCGATCAAATTTGTCATAATTATTATGCCTATGTACATTTTCTTGTAAATTATAATGCCATCTCTTAAAACTCCCTTAAAAAGTCAAAATGAATTTTTAAATACAGAAATGGACTGTTAAATCTTTCTGGTACCAGTAAGTATGAATCGTGGATTTTATATTTAGAAAATTAAATTTGTTAACTTATCCTTGTGTTTATATTTATGAATATGCAATCTTTGCTAATAAAAATAATTGCTTATTCTTAAAAAAATAACAATATCCATCTTTACTAAACCAGATGGATTTACAAAAAAGAGAAGCTTATAATGCTTCCGTTGTAATCTTTAATAATTTGCCAAACTATCTGAAAAATCTTTCCTTCAAAAGATTTCTTTACAAACTAATTTTACAAAAAGATTGTTCAAAAGAATTCCGATATATTTTGAAAGTATGAGATTTATTATTGTTTTTATTTTAAATAATTTTTATGTTTGTCTTTTTTTTTAACTCTTATTATTTTACAAAACATGTGCAAATATTTTTAATTATTTCTTTCTAATGTTGCTGTGTTTATTATATAATAAATACATAGATAATCACAAAAATAAATTCATAGCTAATCACAATGCCAAATTTTGTTTTGTATATTACATCTTAATTCAGTTTTTATTATTTCCGTTCTACTACATTTATTATACTTTTTTCTCTATTTCTTTCTTTCTTATTTATTATTATTAAAATTTAAATAGCATAAACTTGAAATAAAATGCTAATAGCGTGGAGCAGAACTGCACTTTTACACTACTTATGTTATCTTTGTAAAACATTTCTAAAACTTTTATTCTTATTTCCAATATTGTTCATTTTTTAGGATGCTATTTCTGATAATTTTATGTATACATGAACGGATCAGGTTATAAGGGATATTTTCAGTTTGTTGAGGTATTTATAATTAAATATATATATATTTTTTTTATGAGTTTTCCAGTTGATATAAAACAACAAATGTAAAAATCTCAATTCAGATATATGTGTATTTTAAAAATACAACAGGTATTAAGTATATAATTCATAATAAAAATTTTGTGGCTAAAATATCAAAAATAATCTAATAATTAAAAAAAATAAATAAATAAATAAAAACAGTATTTTTCACTACCTCCATTTTGGATTAACAGGTTAAATATTAATAAAAAGGAACAGTGAGTAATTAACTCATGGTCAAATAATGGGCAGGCAGGAGTAGGTTTCGTAATGAACAAGAATATAGGGAGGAGAGTGGAGTATTTTAAGACGCATAGCGATAGAATCATACAACGATTGTTAACGTCTATATGCCTACAAGCGCCCATGATGATGATAAGGAGGTAGAATGTGTATACGAAGAGATTGATGAAGCAATTAAACACGTAAAAGTAGATGAAAATTTAATAATAGTTGGAGATTGGAATGCAAGCATTGGAAAAGGCAAGGAAAGAAATATAGTGGGTGAATACGGGCTGGGCAAAAGGAATGAAAGAGGGGACCGACTTATAGAGTTTTGCACGAAGTATAATTTTGTAATTACCAACACTCAATTTAAAAATCATAATAGAAGAATATACACTTGGAAAAAGCCAGGCGATACTGCAAGGCATCAGATAGATTATATCATGGTTAAGCAAAGATTTAGAAATCAACTCGTTGACTGCAAAACTTACCCTGGAGCAGACATTGATAGCGACCATAATTTGGTGATAATGAAATGTAGATTGGGGTTTAAAAACCTGAAGAAAAGGTGTCAGATGAATTGGTGGAATTTAGAGAAGCTTGAGGAAGAGGAAGTAAAGAAGATTTTTGAGGAGGACATCGCAAGAGATCTGAGTAAAAAAGGTAAGGTAGAAAATGTAGAAGAAGAATAGCAGAGTGTTAAAAAGGAAATTCTTAAATCAGCAGAAGCAAACTTAGGCAGAATAAAGAGAACTAGTAGAAAACCTTGGGTTTCAGACGATATATTGCAGCTGATGGATGAACGTAGAAAATATACAAATGCTAGTGATGAAAAAAGTAAAAGGAACTATCGGCAATTAAGAAATGCTATAAACAGGAAGTGCAAACTGGCGAAAGAAGAGTGGATTAAAGAAAAGTGTTCAGAAGTGGAAAGAGAAATGAACATTGGTAAAATAGACGGAGCATACAGGAAAGTTAAGGAAAATTTTGGGGTACATAAATTAAAATCTAATAATGTGTTAAACAAAGATGGTACACCAATATATAATACGAAAGGTAAAGTCGATAGATGGGTGGAATATATTGAAGAGTTATACGGAGGAAATGAATTAGAAAATGGTGTTATAGAGGAAGAAGAGGAAGTTGAGGAGGATGAAATGGGAGAAACAATACTGAGATCTGAATTTAAGAGAGCATTAAAAGATTTAAATGGCAGAAAGGCTCCTGGAATAGACGGAATACCTGTAGAATTACTGCGCAGTGCAGTTGAGGAAGCGATTGATAGATACAAACTGGTGTGTAATATTTATGAAAAAGGAGAATTTCCGTCAGACTTCAAAAAAAGTGTTATAGTAATAATACCAAAGAAAGCAGGGGCAGATAAATGTGAAGAATACAGAACAATTAGTTTAACTAGTCATGCATCAAAAATCTTAACTAGAATTCTATACAGAAGAATTGAGAGGAGAGTGGAGGAAGTGTTAGGAGAAGACCAATTTGGTTTCAGGAAAAGTATAGGGACAAGGGAAGCAATTTTAGGACTCAGATTAATAGTAGAAGGAAGATTAAAGAAAAACAAACCGACATACTTGGCGTTTATAGACCTAGAAAAGGCATTCGATAACGTAGACTGGAAAAAATGTTCAGCATTTTAAAAAAATTAGGGTTCAAATACAGAGATAGAAGAACAATTGCTAACATGTACAGGAACCAAACAGCAACAGTAACAATTGAAGAACATAAGAAAGAAGCTGTAATAAGAAAGGTAGTTCGACAAGGATGTTCCCTATCTTTCTTACTTTTTAATCTTTACATGGAACTAGCAGTTAATGATGTTAAAGAACAATTTAGATTCGGAGTAACAGTACAAGGTGAAAAGATAAAGATGCTACGATTTGCTGATGATATAGTAATTCTAGCCGAAAGTAAAAAGGATTTAGAAGAAACAATGAACGGCATAGATGAAGTCCTACGCAAGAACTATCGCATGAAAATAAACAAGAAGAAAACAAAAGTAATGAAATGTACGGGAAATAACAAAGATGGACCACTGAATGTGAAAATAGGAGGAGAAAAGATTATGGAGGTAGTAGAATTTTGTTATTTGAGAAGTAGAATTACTAAAGATGGATGAAGCAGGAGCGATATAAATTGCTGAATAGCACAAGCTAAACGAACCTTCAGTAAGAAATATAATTTGTTTACCTCAAAAATTATATTAAATGTCAGGAAAAGATTTTTGAAAGTGTATGTTTGGAGTGTCACTTTATATGGAAGTGAAACTTGGACGATCGGAGTATCTGAGAAGAAAAGATTAGAAGCTTTTCAAATGCGGTGCTATAGGAGAATGTTAAAAATCAGACGGGTGGATAAAGTGACAAATGAAGAGGTATTGCGGCAAATAGATGAAGAAAGAAGCATTTGGAAAAATATAGTTAAAAGAAGAGACAGACTTATAGGCCACATACTAAGGCATCCTGGAATAGTCGCTTTAATATTGGAAGGACAGGTAGAAGGGGAAAATTGTGTAGGCAGGCCACGTTTGGAATATGTAAAACAAATTGTTAGCGATGTAGGATGTAGAGGGTATACTGATATGAAAAGACTAGCACTAGATAGGGAATCTTGGAGAGCTGCATCAGACCAGTCAAATGACTGAAGACAAAAAAAAAAAAAATAAAAGGAACAGTGTTCAATTATATTTGTATTTCTGATTTAATAAAGAGTAGAGTAGCTGAAATCCTTACTTATTATCACTTTTTAAAATTTTTTATGATTATGTGTGATTAAGTCATTTTTTTACAATGTATGTTATTTTATTTATTTATTTTTTTTAACAACGGTAAATAGGGTTCTGATCCTTCAATTTCTAATTTTCAAATTTAATAGCTTCTGCCAGTCAAACCATATAACTTAATATATAGTAAATAAGATGGTAAACTGCACTCTTACAATCCTGTAGTTCTGCAATGCCTTGAACGTCTCTTGAAATCAAATTCATTAAGATGGAAAGCGAAACATTAAACCAAGTTCAGTGAACTTGTTGCCTAGAGATAACTGAAGATGTAAATAATGCTTATTACACTTCACTCCATAACATTGATCATTTTTGTAGATAATAATGTAGTACAGGACGCCAAGGCTTTTTAAGGGGTTTAATTAAGTAAATGTCTATCCCCGTGGCAGAGTGGTGGCATATCTCTGCTTTTTACCCGAAGGTCCTGGGTTTCAATCTCATCCATGGCATGTTTCTTATACTACAAAAATTACATTTCCAATTCTCATGCACAAGCTTCAAGCTTTGTAGTGAAATCAAGGAAAAGAAAAAAAATGTTTATACCATTTAAAAAAAAAAGAAATGGTTATTTTGTTATGTTATAGACATTTTTGACTATTCAAAAAAAAAAGATTTGCGCTTTACAATTAAATTCACTTGTTTTAAGCGGTTGATGTAGTTTTTTATTATTGATTATTGGATTTATTTGGTCACATGCCAATAAATTATCCATGTATTGTCGGATCCTTTTTTTTTTATTTATCGTTTGGTTAGATTGATTAGAAGTCGGAGATAGTCTGAATTTACTCAGTATATACCTCACCCACTAGGTTGGCTTTTTGTTTGACTCTGTACAGTAGAGTTTTTGGATAGTCAACAGCAACAAAAGTTCTTTGCTAAATTCCAATAAAGAATTGGTTGCTCTGCAGACTGCTAGAAGTTACCCAGCTTTACGGTGGCGTGGCTAAAAAAAGTAAGGGTGGCTGAGTAAATTTTCATGGGATTTGTTTAAGGAAAAAGGAACTACAGAATGAGGAAAGGATAGGGAACTGGAAAGAGGAGAAAAATTATTTTTGTTGTACGAGGTGTGGCTTATTAAATAATGAGACTAGTGCTGTAAAATATTTTATTTTAAATTTATACATGTTTAGTTATTATCCTCTTCAATAGGCATCCCTCCTCTATCTCTACAACGCTCCATGTCAGTTTTCCATTGTTTAAAACAGTGCTGTAAATCTTCTTCTTTGAGCGCTTTAATGATGAGTTCTGCTTTTTCTTTCACATCTTCAGTGGTCTGAAATTTTGTTCCTTTTAATGCAGATTTGACTTTGAGGAACAGATAAAAGTCACATCGTGTCAGGTCAGGCAAATAAGGCGGATGGTCTAACACTGGATTGTTATACTTGGCTAGAAACTTCTTGACAGACAATGCAGTGTGAGCCGGTGCGTTGTCCTGATGAAGAACCCGTGACTTATTTTTCCACAATTCGGGTTGTTATTGTCTTAATTTTTCACAGAGTTGAGCAAGGACCTTGTATAAAGACAAGAATAGTTACCCGACGATCAGATTACCAATTTTTTCAATATTTTTATCCGTTTTTGACGTGTAAGGGCGACCTGGACGAACATCATCTTCAATGTTTTCCTGGCCATCTTGGAAACACTTAAACTACTCAAAAATCAGCTCATGTGACAAATATTCATTGCCATATACTTTTTTTAATAGAAGATAAGTTTCAGTAGCGGTTTTTCCAAATTTCATATGAAATTTCATGACAATTGTTTGGTCTAATGAAACACTTATTATTCTTTCAGCAGTACAAAAAAAAAACATTTTATCCAAATGAAGGCCACAGCCAGACTAATATGTCTACAGAAATTGGAGTGACAACAATCGAAAGAAAATGCTTCACACTACACAGCTGTCAGTCGTGTGAATTTAGCGCATACACAGTTCTTTTGTAGCAGCATTAGTATTATTATTTAATAGCCTTATATTTTGGTTGTAGTATTTATGAGTATTTTGAGATTATATAATATGATTTTTCTTCTTTACTCAATCGCAGTTTGTTAATTGGTCTTGCACACTCTCAAGTAAGTTATTAATACAGTGTGAATAGTACAACTTGGGATCTGTTGTGTATTTTATATTATTAAAAGAATCCTTGCAACAAAAAAATATTTACGTCATTAATCGTTAATTTGTTTTTTGTATAATTTATTGTCGTCACAGCTTTTGAGCCGGTATTTAAGAAGAAAGCAAGTTTAGATTAGTAAATAAAAATAACTGACTGACACTTTCTCTTCTTTCTTGTTTATCTTTTACTGAAGGTAATTTCTATTTAGAATATGCCCAATAAAGCTGTTTACTTCTTCCATATTTTCATCAGATTTTCTGCTTCTCACATTTTTCTCAACTACTTCCGATTCCTACATCATTTACTTGGAGTATCATGTATACATTATACTATATGAAGGTGTTTACTAATTTTATTCCTTATAAATTTTAATATTGTGCTAATTTTTTTTATTTGACAAGATTTTTTTATTAGTTTTTCATAGTTTGTAGTTTTGTGACGCTTCATCCACCCATCTTGCTTTTGTAATTTATCTCCATAATTGTATTTCAAAATTATCCAAGTACTTTTCTTCCTTCTTCTGACTGTTCACTCTATATAAAGCGTACTCTATTAGCTGCTACTACTACTTTTATCTGTTTAGCCTTCTGAACCGCCGTAAGTTATTACTTCAGTGGATGAATGTGGATGATATGTATGAATGCAAATGAAGTGTAGTCTAGTACAGTCTCAGGTCAACCATTACTGTGGCGTGTAATTAGTTGAAACCGGAATGCCAATTACCGGTGGATACACCGGTATCCACGATCTAGTATTCAAATCTGTATAAAAGTAGTTACTTTTATACGGTTCAAATCCTAGCCTTAGAACTCTCAACTTTGAAATCAGCTGATTTGCAATGCTGAAGAGTTAACTGCTAGACAAACCCGGTGAGTTCTATAAAGCTATACTACATAAAGCATACTCTATATAAAGCATTTGGAAAATCTGTCATCACATCAATTGGAATCCTTCTTGCTGTCAATTGTCCTTTTACTTTTTTATTTCTATGTAATTATTTTGATTATTACTTCATGTTTCTAGCTTTATTAGAAAAATATTTTAAGACAGGAAAGGGTTTGTTGTAATCATTTCTACAATGTTGGTTTTTTTTAAACGACGGGTGAGAATTAACATAGGATTGCCATGATAACTTGTATTGTATTCTTTGAAAGACACTGGCAATTGGTAAATCCGATGGACTCTATTACTGTTTTCCCAAGATATTTTCTTTGCTTTTTGACTTAAATTCTACATTTATTTTAATGTTTTAAGCTAGTGAGTTAGCGTGATTTAAAAAAAATTACTAATTTTTTGTGTAATAGTTTGTTTTACAACAATTACCGACCAATAAAATCTATTTACTCATTTTAATTAGTCAGAAACTGTTTATCTTTAGATTTTCTTATTGTTCCTTTTTTTATTTTTTTTTGCTGTTGGTGTTGTTTTTTTATAATTAAATATTATATATGTTCTTTATAATTAATATTTAGTTCTGTCTAAAAATGATGAACTCTACTTGTATACTATTTTTGAAGAATTTTATATTTATAGATTGACATTAATAAAACTTAATTATTAATATAACAACCTGTTTTTCATTAAAAAAAATATTTTTTTGTAAGTGAATTGGCTGGCTTTGGCTGTTCATATCTGTGAAATAGTAATTATTACTTATTTACTTACGTAAAAAAAAATTAAAAAAAGAAAAATATATCAAGGTACAATGAAACTGACATGATGTATGTATGAAATAAATTTTTACTGAATTACTGTAAGATATTTTGAAACTTATTAGAAGAACTATGTCTGATATAATACACATAATGAGCGCATATAAATTAGAATAATGATGGTTTTTGCCGTCTCTCAGTGATACCAATATGAATCACGTTGTAATCTGTGAATCCATTTGCTTATCAGTTGAATTATGTTTCCAAATGTAGCAAGTTTATAACTAATGGGATGAAGAGCATCATTTAATATTGTTAAAGTTACCTTGATTAGTATTTGTTAAATAATAGTTGTTATAGTAATTTTATCTGTTAACACAGGATGTATTTATTGATATGTTTACTGAGATTAGATTGATTATTTTTATGGTATATTTTTTTAATAATATATATATATTTTTTTTTTGCAAGTAACATGCTTAACTCAGTTGTCAAGTTATACTGTGACTATTACAATACAATAAATAAAGGTGACATGTTCAGCCGCATCCGGCTTAACTTATCTGGTTTCATATTATCAGGGCGATTTAAAAACACCTATATTACAAAGTAGTGCTTCTGTTAATATGAATCCTGATAAAGTAACTGTAAATAACACATGCTTTACTATTTTATTTTTTGTTACTAAGCGGTTATTGTTTTCTAATTAACGTGTATGTATTTTTTTTTTTTTATTTATGAAAAGGTTTCAGTTCTTCTGAATGTTTGAAATCTGTTTGTGGAACACGAGGTAAACTGATTTAATAAAAGTATACCTGTGATGTTTAGTAGTGTAGTAAATGGTTTTCAGATTAATTTTAGTTTCTTTTACATTTGAACTCATTTGATCGGTCGTTCCTTCTGTTTAAAATGTATTAATGTAACGTAAGAATTATAAGATGATTGATTGTAGAATTGTAAATGTTTTTTAAGATTGATTGAAGCTGTGCATACTGTGTGCCACAAAAATGATGCTATGTTCTAACAATTGTATATTTGTTAAAAAAATTAAAGTAATTATTTGAAAGAATGAAAATGCTGATGGTATCTAATTATTTCTTTGCAAAACAAAAATCGGTCGAGTTAACATTTAAATAGTTTTGTAAACCTATTTGTTTATACCAGGAGTTTCAACACGATTAAATTATAAGAAATATTTTTTTATGCGTGCGTGTTTTGGAATCTTTTAAGCGACAATAATTTCATTATATTATAATTAAAATGCTTTGGATGCTTGTAATAGAGTATTGAAGGAAATAAATAAATAACATATCTAAAAAGGTGATTGATTTGTTTTACTGAAAGTACAGCCTTAACTAGTTCAGGTACATAAATTACTTAATGATCCTACTACTGATTTATTATTATCCATCAGTAACTGTTACTGGGCGTCGATCTTAGTTGATATATAAATAAATAAAATGTACCCTAGAATAAATGTATGTCTATTTTTCTTTAATCGGCAATAATTAAACATTAGTAACCCATTACTTAACCTAGGAT
The DNA here is from genome assembly GCF_047948215.1 of Lycorma delicatula. Taxonomy (NCBI): domain Eukaryota; kingdom Metazoa; phylum Arthropoda; class Insecta; order Hemiptera; family Fulgoridae; genus Lycorma; species Lycorma delicatula. Next base: position 68,575,936 of record NC_134465.1, on the reverse strand, counting down.
ATTAAACGTAAGTTATTTAATATGTTTTGTGCAAAAGTAATGTAGGTTTGGTAGTATTTTAATTTTTATTGTTATTTTTTTTTAAAGAAAGATATCGTAGTTGAACAGTAGCTTCATATTTTGTGAAACACATTTAGCTAAAAAAAAAATATATATGTATAAATTAATATAAGGAAACTTTTATCCTTGTGGCTGGATGCAGTAAAGAATTTTCAGAGGGGGATTTGAAAATGATAATTAACCACACCTGTGAGATAGATTGAAAACAATAATAATTTTAGATTCCTAAACACTGGTTCTTGTTTTATCTGTTAGATTGAATTAGAAATAATTTCTAGCCGTTTGCAAATTATTATAATTGCATTAAATTGGTGTTTTTTTGTTAATTATTTTTCAAGATGTTTTTAATTCATCATGTGTTAATAATTAATCACGTAAAAAAAAATAAAAACCCTTTTTTTATTATAATTTTATTTATATATATTTAAATAAGTGATTTTATTGCAATATAAGGGTTGAAGATTAGTAAGACTACAAGTGCTGCTCGAGCATTACGTGTGAGTACTAACATAAAATATTTATTAATGTATAAAATGTTGTTAGTTAATTTTGATGTGCTGCTTGATGTTTATTTTTTTTAAATTTATATAAATTATTTCATTCGTATATATATATATATATATATATATATATATATATATATATATATATATATATTTTATTATAGACTCATTTGTTTTATGTACATATACAATTTTTTGTTTATCAGTCATGTTACATTGTATGTACATTCATATGTTTGTTATAGGTTAGATACATATAGTTTTTATAAATTTTATATATATATATATATAATATTTTTATATTTATTTAAAGCTATTTGTATTGTTTCATCATTGTTTGTTGTTAATTTTATAATGTTCATGTCAGCTTAGATGTTAGAACCTATTTCCTGTTAGAATTTACATATAGTTACAACGCATGGCTGACTTAATTCGAGCTATTTTTTTATTTAAAAAAACATTTATTTTTTATTTAATACTCTGTAAAATGTTCTGGTAATCTTTATGATAATCGGTACCATTTGTAAATTTGTGTACACCATACTGCCAATTAATTTATCTCCTAAAATTTATATTATTTATTGTAAAATATTAATTAGATATGCTAACCGAATGTAATATGCAAAAATTTAAAAATACCGCCCGTTTTTTTTGGCAGTTAAAGCTAATGGATCTCTCTTGCACGGTATCTATTTGAATTTATAATAATATTGTTATGCCCGCACTTCTTTGTGTGTAACCTGTTTGAAATATAAATAATTTCAAGTTAGATATCAGATAAAATATTTACTGATTATCAGATTGAATAATTTCAAGTTAGATATCAGGCAAAAGATTTACTGATTATCAGATTGACAAAACTAGCGGAGGCCTATGCAAAAAATAAGCTGTAAAATGTGTATTAATAATCAATATTCATTAATTATCTATTATTGATATGTATCGATAAGCTATTGAGTTTTTCCAATTATCTTAACATGTCAAAGTACAAAAATAAAAATGGTGTTGGGAGCTGAAACAAGTACCAATTCTGATGGTAGCGTTAGAAAAATATTGGTTATATGTGTCAAAAATTATATTAATTTGTATTAGTTACACATTTAAAGTGAAATTGTATTTCATTATTTACCTGCTTGAAGAATTTTTGTCAAATGGAAAACAGATCTTCATTCCTGTCCCTTTATTTTTAATGGCTATGTTACTGAAAGTTTAGACTAAGATAATATTGATGAACTGTAATTTTGTAGCGATCGATATTTTATAGATATTATTGTTATAACTAAGAGTGGGGTTTCAAAACATCCTTATATACAAATCACTTATATAGTCTGTATAATATTTCATTATTTTTTAAAATTTGTTTTTGTTTTGAAGGTTGATATTTAGTTGTGTCTTGTTTTCAACCTGTCGTTGTTGTTAGTATTATTAATTAAACTCTCAGCAAAAGGTTTGGATTACCTGTTTTGGAAATGTCATGTCAGTATCTTGTAAGCACAGTTAAATTTGGATGATGTGTTTTGAAGAAGCAGTATTTCCTTAATTGTCTTTATAAAAGATCGGTTTTTAATTACTGTAATTTATCAGAATATTTTATAAACTTATACCGAAGAAATAAAAGTTTAAAGTTAGTTAAAGTGCCTATTTTTTTGTGTATGTAAAGTCTAAATAAAATTACAGAACACAAAAAAAATTTACTACAAGTTAAAACAAATTAAAAACTAGATACTTTTTGTGATTGATTATTACAGGTTTTAAGGAAGTTGAACTGTCAATAATAATGCAGAAAGTAATAACATTTAATGAGTTATTTAAGACATTAATGAGATAAAACTCTTTAAAGAAAACCTTTGTCTTTCGTGATAAATATTTTAATTTAAAAAAAAAATGTTTTAATTTGACTAAGATTACATATCTTTTGATTTTGTTAATTTTTCTAGATTTATAGTAAACATGCCCTAAACATAGCAAAATTCAGAGAAATGTGGATGTATTCATAAGTAATTAATTTGAAAGTGTTTTGTAATTATTTGAAATGTTTAAGCTATGGTATTTTTACAACACGACAATCTATCAGTACAGTTGTGAGCTAATAATTAAAAAAAATCTAAATTAATAAATATACCAAAAATGGTTATTTTCCGACTACATTCTGAAATGTGAAGTTATTAATTTGTTGTATGCCTTTTTAGAACTCAATTTTTAGTCGTAATTTTTTATATTTGTTGTTACTGGGAGATCAATGATGGAATGTTTATTATCGTCTTGAGTCGATCTTGTATATTTGTTTATTCTTTTTAATTCCATTACTGTGTAGAATAGACCTTCTACCTTAATAATTTTTTCACTAGATTTAAATAGATTTTAATTCATATTCAACATTAGTGTTATTATGAATGCCTTAGCATGCTAAATATATATAATTTTCTTTTTGAATGCAGTGGTTTAGTGTTATATATTTTATACCATCTGTTTATTTCTTAAATTGATTTTTCTACTGCTTTTTTCATTTTTAAATTTAATCTTTTAAAAATATTTTTAAATGTTCAATTCAAATCTGTTAATTTTATTATTGTTGTCCAGACTTTTAAATAATACAAACTGCACAGATCAATAATATGAAATTTGTAGGTAAAAGTAATGTGTGGAATTATACTCGGTCTGACCATTAAAACATAGTTTGCATTATTGAAAAGTGAATGAAAGATTTTTCTAAAAATGAATCAGAAAATTTTACAAAAAATTTCATTACTGTACTTGGAACCAGATTATAAGAAATTTAAATGTATTATATTAATACATGTTTTATAATGTAAATAAATGTTTGATAATGTAAATAAAAGTTAGGACTTTATGGTCAATCTTGAGGTTCACTAAAGTATATCAATTGAATTCATGCTGGCTTCTTACTTTTATTTTATTTATTTTTTGTTAACTTTGGAATTTTGTTTCTTCTTATCAGATGTAAATTTTGTGGCCAAATTTTGTTAAAAATATTATTGCATATTTTAAAGAAGTTTGGTTATTTTATTATACATAGTTTTCCTGCCTTTTATCAACATATTCCAATGTTTTATAGATGTCCTAATATAGCTTTAATTTTGTATATGTTTCTTTCAAAAGCTTTGGCAAGCTTTTGGTTCTTCAGTGATTGAATTTGGTGAAATGTGTGCACTGTTTATCCGATCTGCTGTAACGACTTTTTAATGTGTTCCATATTATACAACAGTGAGATAGATAATGATTGCAGATCAAATCCAGTGGCAGAAGTATCTAATTAAATTTCACTAGCAAGCAGATGTTCCATCTTATTGCTGGTGGCCGTTGCAGTTCTTATCATTTCAGAACTGGAAGATCCTGTTTTCCTGGATTGCTTAATTATCAATCAAGAAATGGACAATTGGCCCCTCAACAGACCAGTTTTAGTTAAATTATTTACGTACGTTGTGCTTGATCAATGTATGCTTTTTTCTGTTATCTATATTGCGGTTGGAACTGCTTTAATATAAACACAGCTTCAACAAAGAATCATGGGAATTATTCACAACTGCACTTCTTCCACCATCTTCGTGTGGTTAATCCTTACTAACATCACAGACGCCCATCCATTTGGTCTGCAATGTAGTTCCTATTTGTTATCTGAGGAAGAATAAACACCCTCCAGCATGCTGCAGGAACTGATTGCACGTAAACACTGTTTGTTCTGCATTGTTCTTTTCCCGACAATAGTCACACTTCACAGATGGTCTCAATGTCCACACCCACTCTATGCTTTGAAGCATCCATGACTAGTTGGGTCATGTGTGTTTCAAAGCATACCATAATTGGATCAACCTCACTATTAAGCCTCATTTCACTATTCTTGCGGCCCAGCCATGTCTGGAGGTCTGGAATCAGTTTGTGGGTCCATCTACCTTTTGTCAACTGATCCCACAAGTAGGAATTTATACCGTAAAACAAATGTGCTTTGAATCTGGAACTATTTTTTGACAAAAACTCAAAAGAGAGATTAAGAGTTTCAAAAGAGTAGATAGTTTGTGAGAATCTATGCAGAAATGTTGATGGAAGGTAAACCTTATTATTAAAAATGTTAACTTCTGTAAGTCTTCCTTCGATTAGTAACCAGGTGTTTACCTTGAAAAATACATTCAAATGTGTGTTTGTATTTTGACTGTAGCAGATCAGAACGGTTTTTACACAAATCTGAAAATTTTACATTATCTGGTTAATAAATATGCTGCAATGTGTTTACCGTTCCTTTAAAAACAAAGAAACTAAAAACCAACAGGTCCAGACTCTCTCATTATATTTGTATTCAATTTCAATTCAGTTTTATGTAACTTTTTGAACTACACAACTCTCAGCAATTTATTGGAAGTTTTTGTACCCCATTTATTCATCTCTTATTAATGATGAAATATTTTGGGTGTGTATTTTATCGGGCAATTTTCTAATAGGTTGTTTTACAAACAATTAAAACCCATGATTTTTTTTCAATTGTACACAGTTGCATCTACGCATGCAATAAGGAGTTAACATCATTCTACACTTTCAAGACAATAGCCATTAATGTGTCTTTCTTTTTCCTGTTTAGCCTGCGGTAATTACCGTTCAGATAATACTTAAGAGAATGATATGTATGAGTGTAAATGAAGTGTAGTCTTGTACAGTCTCAGTTCGACCATTCCTGAGATGTGTGGTTAATTGAAACTCAACCACCAAAGAACACCGGTATCCACGATCTAGTATTAAATCCGTGTAAAAATAACTGGCTTTACTAGGACTTGAACGCTGAAACTCTTGACTTCCAAATCAGCTGATTTGGGAAGACATGTTTACCACTAGACCAATCTTGTGGGTTAGCCATTAATGTTTATGACAACAATTAGTACTCTTATGTTAGTAGAGATTAACAATAAATCAAAAGTTAAAAATTTCAATAAATTTAGTATATATTTATAGATAGTATAGTATATTATAATATATATATATATATATATATATATATATAAATATATATGAAAAACTGAAAAATGAGAAAAAATGAAAAATTGTAATATTGAATTTTTTTTAAAGAAAGATGGTTAACTGCTTCAAAAAGAACACTGCAGATCTACAAACATAATATGAAGGATACAGTTTAATAAAATGAGCCAAACCATGATTTAGTTGATAGAAACATATTAAAAAATATGATATTTTTATTTTTACAAACTGTTATCGTAAAAATTAATATAAATACATATTAACTTAAATTAATTTAACAATAAAAAAAAACAAAGTAATTTTTCTTAATCTATTAGTGTCAAATGCCTAGAAATAATTCTCATAATTATTTTTGAGTAATAATAACTAGAAAATTTAATAAGTTAAAAAATGGTATATGTGCATTAATAAATAAAAAAAGGAGCAAAACCAGTAAGATTTAAATACATACTTAATAACACTGTTTGGGCTGTAGTCTCTCCTTTGTTATGAGTAAGAACACTCACAATAAAACTAATAATTTAGAAGTGTTTGTGGGATTATAAACAAAAATGCGCTGAAAGAAACTTTGTTAAAGTTGTACGAGACCATTGCTTTATCTTTTCTGTTTTATAAATGCAAGGATTGGGTTTTCATGAGAAATGAATTTTAAGCTACAAGCCTCTGAAAAGAATTTCTTAAGAGGCCTTAAGAAATGGAATGGAATACCCAGACAAGATGAGGATTTTACAAGAATTAATATTATTTCCATAATTAATGTAATAACTAATTATAGAGTGATGGAAGGAACGTGTAAGAAGAATTCCCAAACTGTGCTCCATTTGGAAGGAGGGAGAGAGAGTGATATTGTGAGAGAGAGAAAGAGAGGAATCTTTGGAATGTCGGAATAGGTCTGCGAGTTTTATTACATTATGAAAATGATGATAATGAATTAAAAATGTAAAAGTTCAAGAGTTCAAATGTACAAATAATTTAGAGAAAAACAAATTATTTTTAGTTAAACTATTGAAATTGAAACTAAACAGTATTGAAATATTTCTTAACAAACACCAAGATTATAAAATTATAATTTTAGTTTGAATAAAATAATGATATTAAAAAAAATTAAATTTTTATAAGAAGATAAACACAATATTTATAAGAACTAGAATTATTTTTTAAAACATTTTAAAGAAAATAATATTAGATTGTTAATAACAGATGGAAAAATTTCACTCTTGAAACTAAAATATTTTCATTCAAAATAGGAATAGTCTTGAGTAACAAATTTGTAATTTATCTTAATTTTCCACTTGAAGATCAATATCTTGAACAAACTCTTCTAAATCATCTGTAAAAGTTTGCCCGTCTTTTGATGTCAAAAAAACTTTTAAAATTATTATGTAACAGTAGGAATGAGTCTCGTTGATTTTAATAATAGTATAATTTTCACTTTTGACATTAGGCATCAGGCAAAGTCCATTTAATACAAACAAGTTCTGTCGATTATTTTTTTAACTATTTTACAAACATTTACTTTTTGAAAATCATTTGACAGATCATTCTTAAAAAAAGTTATGCTGCCTTCATCTTTAACTATTTTTATTTCACGGCTTCTCAACGAGTTTACTTTCCTACTTTCCATATCTTTCTGTCTGCAACAGCTTGAAGCAATGGAGATTCTGATTTATTCATTCTGTTAATAGTAAATCTTTCATTTTTTTATACAGTTTTCTATCAAGTGATGTAGAAGACTATGTCAACATATAATCTTTGCAGAATTTTCAATTTATACTTGACACCCCAACTTCTAAATCATATAAATATATATATATATATATATATATATATATATATATATCTTCTGGTACTAAAAATCAGAACAATATTTTATAATTTTCTGTAATGACTGTTGATGAACCAAGTAGAGTTTTAACAGGGAGAACAAGTTTAATACTTTGATTATGTCTCTGGCAAGAATCAGATCATAAGCGTAGTTCATTAACTGGAGCTTTAATTTTTTTTAAAAATGTACTTAAGTAAACGCCATCCCACCTTTTGATTCTATGTCCATGTCATCTTTACGCACCAGACATTAAATATGCCTGTCTTCGTACTTCCATCATGAATACCCAAATTGTATAAACTTTATTGATGTTTGTTGTATCATGTTAACTAGTTGACTCATTTTTGTATAACATTAATAGTGTAACCGATTTAAAAGGGATTTTTTTGTTAAATTTTTTTGATTCTAAATAGAACAATAAAGCGATTTAATCAGACATTTTATTTTTTTAGAGTACGACCAACTTTGCTTTTCAACCAGAATATTTTAGATTTAAAAAACACCTGTACTTTGTATTTTCAATATACTTCAAAATTTCACCAAAACGTAACCTTCAAGCTTATATAATTAATTATATCATCTTGAATTTTTGGTTTTATTAATTATATTTTCAACAAATGAACAGTTAATTATTGAATAAAATAAGTATGTGTGTGAACACGTTTGTCTCTGATTTTGATTTGATTTCAGCATTCTATTAAGCATAGTTAGGGAATTACAAAAACACGAATGGTTGCATTCGGCCGTTGGGTTCTACTCATAATAGCTGTCAAAATTAAAATTTTGTAATAATCATTGCTCAATAATGGTGTAAGCTGTCAAGTTGGTTCAAACACTCTAATGTTTAGGTTTACTGAAATGCAAAAATGTATAAATATCAATTTTGTAAGTCAACTGTTAGACCTCTAAGTGATGGAAAACTAACTTTTTATTAATTGAAAAAAAAAGACATAAAACTGCCCAACCGTAAGATAAATTATATTAACTTAGCATATGTAATATAAGCAGAAGTTAGAGATAATAACCTTGTTATAAATTAATTAATAATCGAGAGAACAGTAATAATAATAAGAATGTTTGTTCGGAAAAGTCTTTCTTGACTTTTCACTGATAATCGGTTTAAAAATAAACTTAATCATACAGTTTAAACTAGTTTTTTTATTTGTATTAAATGTATTATGTTTTAATGTGTCTGTTTATATCACAAATTATACAGGTTGAGATCTTTTTCAAAACCATTTACCTTAAAAATAGTTAATTTTAAAACTTTTCTATTTATTAATCATATTGATCATTAAAGATATGGTTTAGTTTACTACATTTTTCATTGAAACAAGAAACATGGTAGATAAAAAACATGGTTTTTTTGCTAACCACAATTCTTTTATCATAGAATATATTATTAATAAATGGTAATACAATACAGTAAAACTGTATCTAAAAATCATAATAGCACACCCGTATTCCTCTAGTGTCAAACATTCCTGCAATCACAGTGAAGATATTCACTGCAGATATTCATTTTGAATATCTGCAACTTATATATTCCTCCAAATTTTGATATTAGTGACAATGATCTTTCTAGTCTCTTTCCCCAGATTTCTTTATTCCTAATAATTGATTATTTGAGTTCCCAACACCATTCATGGGGCTCATTGGCATGTTCTCCTGCAGGTATTATTGTTGATCGACTGAGACAGAACTTAGATCTCTGTTTATTGAGCAATGGATCAGGGAAGTTTATGTCATCTTCATCAGGTGCATTTTCTTGCATCGATCTATCAGTGAGTTCAGCAATCTTGCTCCCATGTCTTACATGGTGCATTTCTAAAATCTTCTTTGAAAGTGATCATAGACCGATTGTAATCTCGGTCAGTAATAGTGAATTGCCTCAGATTCAGCCATGCTGATGGGTAGTTTAGAAAGTGAACTGGCTCTGATTCAAGAATTCCTTTAGCGATTATGACGAGAACAGTAGTGCGATTCACCAATTTGTGAAGTTTACACACCCAAATCTCGATAGTGCCAATGAATTCATCTCATTAACATCTGGAAAGCCAAGGCAACCTGCTGTTTCTTGATGGATGATGACTGCAGTCCTGCACTAAGGGACTGGCTTAGGGCTTTATGTAATTTTAATCGAAGACCGACAATTAAATTGCTTTGCGCCTTCTGCAGCATGAGAGGCGTTTGTCATAGAGTGTTTAGGTGTGCTAAGCTAAAATCTTGGTTGAATTACGTCAAATTCATTTCTCGTATAACACCATCATCTGTTGCATGGAGAAAGCTTCGAACCGTGTGAGGATCGGTAGTCATTGCAGTCGATTGGACTGCAAAGTGGCGATTACCTTGTTACTGCACCATTTGATGTACTAACCATATTTGGAAGGTCATTTAGAGCAGTTTCATTGTTTCATCATCGTACTGCCCTGAGTTTGTGAGATATAAAGTTTCAGGTAGAAAATATACAATTGGTAACCGGAAACTCGCAAAATGAATTAAACACACCCTTTTCTTATAATGAAATAAGTATGCTCTGAATAATTTTCATGAAACTTCCCCTGGAAATGATAATATTAGGTTCAGTATGTTATCACACCTCTCAGATATTGTGCTATGACATCTTTTGTGTATCTATAACAAAATTTTCTCTGACCAGGTGTTTCCAAATTCTTGATTAGAGGCATTGGTTATCCCCATACTGAAACCTGGTAAAGGTAAATCATGCCCTTCCAGTTATCGTTGTATATCCTTGACCAGTACCTTGTGCAAGGTGATGGAACAAGTGGTAAACGATGGTTTACCACGATGGCCTAGTGTGACACCTTGAGAGAAATGCCCTAATTGCTCCAGAACAATGCATTTTTTATCAGGGTAGATCATCCATTGATTAAGTAGTTGCCCTGAAAGTTTCTCTACAAAACATCTTTTTATTTTGCCAATGCCTTGTTCTAGCACAGACCGGTAGGCACAGCGTTGCCAGATCACTCACAGTGTTGGTAACACTCATTACTTTTCTCACACACCTCGTATTTATAATAAAGTAGTTCATAATTAAAATTAGGCATAATTCAAACCGAACACAATTCATGGCATATTAAATATACACCAAATATTATTGTTGATAAGGTATGTAGATGATAGTGTATTCTTATATAACCCGACCCTAAATAATGAACATTTGATCATTTTAAATAAACTTAATAATTACAATTAAAATTTAAAATTTACGTACTAAATGGAAGGTAACAAAAAAATATATTCTTTAGATATTGAAAGCAAAATAATGTAGTAGAAACATCAGTTTATAGAAGATCCACAGCAAAAATAATATTACAATACATTTAAATTCTAACCACCCATGGTCAAAAAAATTAATAAATATGAAAACATGATATTTAGAACAATTAATTATACAAAAAAAACAGTAATAAATTCAAGAAAGAAATATATGAAATTAAACAAATAGCAGCAATGTTTACTGGTTTTGATGGTGAAATTATAGAAAATATCTATAAAACATAGAATAAAAATACCAAAATTCAACAACAAATAAATAACACAAAGATTAATAATAACTTAAACCTAAAATACAATTACACAAAAATATAATAGAAAAAATATTAATGTACATGATAAAAATAATTATAGAAAAAGCATGTAATCCAAATAATCACATTATAAAATATATTAAAAAAATAACAATAAAAGTAATAGAGAGAAATTGAGAGGTATATCCAAAAAATGTAATAATACTTCTTTTCCTTTGGTTAACAGCCATTATAGGCTGGTTGGCAGCAGCTCTCCACTCTTCGCTTATCAGTCTTTATCATTAGCTCCCAGTAAGAATCACAGTTCGTATCATCCATTATCTGTTTTATGAACTCCAACCGAGACCTTCCCTACAATTTCTCCCTTCTATCTGTATTTGTATCACCAGCTAATACACATTAAGAGGGTGTAATGAAGTATTTCTTAAATACTTCATTTGACACTTTTTCCATCCGATTTATCTTCATCATCCTGTAATACCAGTATTGGCAAAACCAATAATTATTTAAAAAAAGATTTACAGAACATACACAGCATACAAAACCAAAAGAGAAGTATATTTAATGTAGTTGACCGTTTGTTAGAATACAAATATAGAAATATATACAAATATGAAATACAAACGTACTGATTAAAATAATTGAGAAATTTTAGATTTATAAATTTAAAATAAAAATATAAAATGATGAATCACTAGATCAGCTTTTGAACATTATGATTTAATTAAAAACATAATAAAAATGCAGTCTAAAACTTGGAAATAATGACATTAGAATAAAGTAAAATATATGTTTTAAAGATAACATCATAACAGTACTGGACAGCAAAATTTACATACATGCTTGTTATACGAGGCATTTTTTTTTAAAGAAAGGGCTGTTTTGATATAAAAATTAAAATAAGAGAAATTAAAAAAAACTTTTATAACAAAATAAATTTACACATATGTAATATTTTGCACCATATTCACAATACATTTTTGATTTTGGCTTACCAACTTTATTATTCAAGAATTTTCCTGCTTATGATTTAAACCAATTATTTACTTTGTTTTGCAATTCTTCATCAACTTCAAACTTCTGCAATGCAAGCGATTGCTTTAAATGGAGAAAAAGGTAATAATCACTTGGTGCAAGATGCGAATTCTAAGGTGGATGTTCACAGATTTCCCAATTAAATTGTCACAGTTCAGTGGTTTTGTTTGCCGTGTGAGATTGTGCGTTATCATGGAGAAACAAAATCCTGTCGGTTAGTTTCCTGCGCCTTTTATTTTGAATTGAACATCTTAAGTTTTGTAAGCGTTTCACAGTATATATTGTCATTAACAGCTCTTCCACGTTCAAGAAATTCAATCAAGCAATATCCCTTCGGCATCCCTAAAAATCATAAACAGAAGCTTTTTCATTGAACTTTCTTGCATAAACTTTTTGGGCTTTGGGAATGATGAATGCTGCCATCGCATTGATTGCTGCTTTGTTTCAACATTTGAATAAGGTATCCACGTTTCATCACCGGTCGCAATGTGTTTCCATAAATCACCATCTTCATTTTCGTAGCGTCTCAAAAATATTTGAGCTACAGTAAGATGTCTTTGTTTGTGTGTTTCTGTCAACATTTTTGGTATCAATCTGGAACGCAACTTTCTGTAACCCGGTTTTTCAGTTAAAATGTCATAAATTACTGATCAAAAACAAAAGGAAATTCAGTTGATAATTGAGAAGCAGTAAGCTTTCTGATTTCATGGATTTTTGCATTCACATTTTCAGTCGATTCATCGGTGATGACAATCAGGCATCCATTATGTTCTCCATCATGAACATTTGTTCTTCTTCCACAAAACAAATGACACCATTGGCGAACTTTAAGTTTACACATAACACCGAGTTTGTAAACATCAACAATTTCTGTATGAATATCAGTAGCAGATTTTTTTTCACCAATAGATAACAAATTACTGATCGTACTTCACAACTCACGTGATTATTTATTGTAGCACTGATTTCAGCACGGCTAAGCTCAGCAACTAACCGGAGTAATGTTAACCTGTTGTTGCAAACAGATGATTGTTGATATAAATTAACATGCTATACTAGCACCATTTTCCACTACATGTAGTGGGAGCAAATTGAAAATGGCCTTTACTGAAAAACCGCGCTTCATATTATTCAAAATATAAAACATAATTTCAAATAAATGACAAAAGATTTAAAAAAATATGTTTTAATATAATTGATAATTACATTTATTTAATTAAATAGATAATAGAATTTAATGCCGACTGAAGATGCAGGATCCTGCAAATATTGATTTTTGAAATTTATATAACTTCAATTTATCTATTAACTGTGTTTTGGTGGTTAAAATTTAATTTAATACAATATATATATAAAATTTCCCTTTATCAAAAACTGCTAGTTGTCTAAGCCAAAGAATGCAACCTTGTGATCCAAGAAGCTGCAATTTTTAAGTATGTTTACCTTTAGAAATATTGTTCTATGTTTATGCTTCTTATTATTTGGTTACTACTTTTAGTTTTTTTTTTTTTTATAGTGTTTTCTATTATTTAATTACAACTAAAGATATCTTCTTTTGGAGGCACAAACCTTTTTAAATTCACTTCTCTCATTAATATAATTCAGTATTTTAGATCACGTTAAGGACCGTTATAAATAAAAATTAGGGCCCTGCTCTGTAGTATTAATTTTTATGTTTCACTTCTCTCATGAATACTACCTGTTTTTTTTTTATGTGTAATTTAAACATAATTAGTTATTAGCCTCTCCTTAATATGCTTTCAGTTTACAAAAAGAAGCTACCTTGCAACAAATTCACTAACTGCTTTGAAATAATAATTATTTAACTATAATTACATCGTACATTTAATGTAGGTTCCATTTAGAAATTTGAAATATGGTAATGTTTTTACTTTTACGATCCTACTTGAACAATATTCTTGTTCCGATGAATTTTGGGTTACTTACAAATAATTTATTTTATTACAAAATTATGATAAAATAAATCCTTACTTTAAAACTAATTAACAAAGTGACATGTGTGCGAGTATGTTCATATGCGAGTGTATGTGTGTATAAGAAATAACTTTTTAAATGTTCATATGATGCTAGGTTACATGTAGGGAAGTAAAAAATTTATATAATATAATAAAACCAATTACAATACTGATGTTTAGATTTTTTAGTTATTATTTATTATTGTAGTAAGAAATAAATCTTTTCATTTTGGATGTTTCCTGTTATTGTTTTATAATTACCGGTAATTTTAAATTAAACAATCGATAATTTCGTCTGGCTGTTTTATATGGGTTAACAGAGAAATAGAGGATTTGGGGTTGTACCTAGCTGCTTTTAATCTTTTCAGCAAAAATCCTTGAAAGGCATTTATTTTTATCAGTAGTATTATTACCACAAATTGTGTGACTTCGACTAAATCAGATAATGATATTTATTTACACATACATAATTTAATGTTATTAACTTTAAAAAAACCTACATTCTTAATCAGCCCATACATATTTTTATTCTGCTTCATCAAACCCTACTCACAATGAAACAGAACAATATCAGTTATCCTTTTTATTTTTCTATATAATTTAAATTGAAAATTTTTTAAACAAGAAATTATACTGACTATAAAACATTTAAAAATGTTTTTTGTTTTATTATTGCAAAATACTGGATTGTTATATTGTACAAATATATATATTGTACATATATTGTACAAACATGTATATTGTATATATATTGTAATATATATATATATATATATATATATATATATATATATTGTACAAAGTACGTATTGCCTGAGGTAATCTGAAAAAATTAGAAGTACTTTTATCCTAAATATTCCAAAAAAGATCTTCATAGTCTTCTATTTTAGATAGTCTTAGCACTTGCTAACAGACTCTGTACATTATTTTCTGCATATTTATTATTATTGTTAATATTATGTTTCTGAGCTTAGTTTTTCTTGCCTGCGGCTTGGTTACAGGTAACAGTTTTTGTAGGCTTATATAATTTAAAAAAATAAATAAAATCGACATAAAGAAGGTTCTAAGATATAAAATTTATCTTTTTCTAATCATTTAAATTAAAATTTTTGAAGCTAGTAACTAAATTATATAAGTTAATTTTTTATAATTTGGTGTTGACTTCTAAAAATGTAAATTATAGAAAAATTGAGTAAGTATCATTCTTTTTATTAGTTTTTTTTAGGTTAGTTTGTTTTATTTACTTATTCCTTTTTAACAGTTAGAATTCTACATTTTTATACCCAATTTTTTTCTAAATTGCTTAAATTCACCTTGCAGATTATCATTAAAATAATTTTCTTAATTAACTAGAAATCATTACTGCGTTCAGTCAGAATTTCAAATATATGCTTAACAGTATCAAAGTAGGTTGTTGTCAAGTAGCATTGTTAAGCAATTGATGCAGTCGCAACTTAAAAATTATGAAAAGGAGGTAGAAAAAACATATCATAACACAATATTATCATCAGAATAGAATTTTTTTCTTTCTGTCTGAATTGAACTATTGTCTTCTAATTACAATAATACATTACAATAATTATATAATATATGTGATTCAAATAATTTTTTTTAATAAATTTTTATATACCAGTTACTTAGAACCGAATATATTTCTTTTTTTATTATGGTAATTGTTGATTCTTTTGTCACTAAGTATTATACCTTCACTGTCAGTTATGTTATTTTATTTGCATTTACTTTAAGAAAACGTACTTAATTGCTTGGTTATATAATGTGGGTTATAAAAGTTCTTATTTTAGTTATAGTTAATTTTTTTACAAAATAATATCATTTTTACATATATCTTCCAGTTATGCAATGTTGTCAAATGTTTGTGCTTCTCAGGTAATATATGTCAATAAAATTTAAATTTAATAAGTGAATTTAAAAATTTTTACATGACTTTATTATTTCATTTTTAGTAAACCAGAAGTAACTTTAAATTTCTTTCTGTTTTATGGTTTACTTAATAAAATTGGGCATCTGATATGAATTTAGTATAACAACTTATAAGCGCTTTAAATTGTCTACTTTACAAGATGCCTCCACTTCATTATCCAAAAGACAAGCTGTTGTAAGATTTAAGCAAGAATTATTATAATGAGTTTTATTTACATGATAATTAGTACTTTTTTTATCAATCTTGCATTTTGTTTTTTTTGTGTTTTTTTAATTTAACACTATTTTTTTGGTTTTTTAATTAGTGGGTTTTTCTTTTGAATTTTTTTGTTGATCTAGCTGTTTGAATATTTATTAAAATCTGTATTATTCTACTCTGTTTAGGAGATTAAATTCTTAATGAATTACAGTTTTTGATTTCACAAACTGTAAATGTGCAATCAGTGTATCGTTTATTATTGTTTTTTACATGTTTTATTTTCTGGGTAATATTTTGGGCATTGGTATCATTGGTTCCTCATCAATTTTGCTAAAGACAAAACTATGTACTCGGTTATGGCAGTCTAGCTGAAAAATTTAACAGTAAGTTTCAGTGGCGCTTTAATTTGTGTGGAAAAAAAATTTTATTGTAATATATGTTTTAGCTGAATGCAAGTTGGAATCTGTAACATGCTGCATCCTTAGCGAACAAAAATCTAATCTCCTGAAAGATTGTGAACAAAATGGATGCTAGCTGCCTTGAAGAGGCCTTGAGTTATTCCCTTATTAGGGTCATTTGTCTCATGCGGTGGTTTCTTCAAGGTTAGAATCATCCTTTTTATCATTTACCCTTTTTCTTATCCTTGTATATGTAATCACTTCCTCTTGGTTTCGGGTTCTGTGTTTCTGCAAGACTATGTTAAGGATATCATGTCCTTAAATCATTGAATCATCAATATGGTATGGTGGTCTGCTTGTAGACCACCATATCATACACTACGTTTATATTAAACCTATAAAATTATAGGAACGTAAAATAGAACTAAAATAGGAAAACGTTTATTAAGTTTGTCAATCTCTCAGTCATTGGTATCATTAGAGAAACAATTTAATCACAGCCAGTTTTGCATCTCATTCTACAATGTTCCAAGAGATAACCTGGCTTTGCAAACATGGCAAATCTATTTCATGAACTTTCTTAATTTTTTACTTATGTAAAGCAAACAGAAGTCTCTTTTGGATAGTATTAAAGCAAGTAGCAGGTTCCATTTCCACGTAACGCTTCAAGCCAGTAGGAAACAACGTTTTGGGTCATATTTCAGCTGGTGGTTAGAGACCAAAACAATTGATAAATTATGTGAAAAAAAAACACCAGCTTTTAATCTTACTTTTATTTATCAGTGTGAATAATTTGACTGTTTACTCCAGCAGCGTTTAGAATAATGAAATAAATTACAGTGCTTAATGGCTCTGGGTATATCATAGCAGGCATACATTTGATCTGTGTCCATTCCAACTTAGTATCATTACATTCCATTTAGTTTTGCTATAAAACAGCAATAGCTGTTGTTTCTTCTTCTAGCCCTATTTTTTAACATGTCATCATTATTAGACTGGAGAGTAGATGAACACTTTCCCTTCTGTTATTGTAATGTTAATTGTATATTATTTATAACATAAAATCAAACTTATTTCTTTTTCTGAAATAATTATTAAAATTATATTAAAATTCAAGGAAATATTAAGTTAAAAAACCTATGATTTAAATAGTGGGAGTCGACCAGATCCAGAACAGTCTTGCTAAGTACAATGAACATAACAAGAATGTGACTAAAGAGCACATGGTTCAAGGCCAACCAATAGGGGAGTTCTGTCACCCACATAAATTTAAAAAAAATATAAAATCTCTTAAGATCTCAGATTGTCCACAACTAACAAAGGATAAAAAAGTAAACATACATATCAGATCGCAGACTAACTTCTTTTGATAGAGGCCTTTTTTATTCAAGAATATAATTGTTTAATACTTTCCAAATGACACTTTAAGTATCAGTAGTACTAATTTAAAGCTGTCCTAAAAAATTATTTAAATCCAAAAAGTGTGTACTCTGTAGATAATTATTTAAAAAAATTATTTTGTTCAAGATGTGTATGTATGTGGGTTGCATTTCTTAGGTCTTTAAAAACTACATTTTTTCTTATATATTTATATCAATATAGCTTGCTTAGGACTACTATTATAAATAGATTAATTAATTCTTATTTAAATAATGATTTGTATGTGTTATGTTGTAGTGTATTGAAAAAATATGTTATAAATTTTTATTGTAAATACTAGCTTTATTTTAGAATTGGTTTTGTTTGGGTGAAATGCTGTGACACCTTCAAGTTGTACTGCACATGCAATTTATTTTTATGTTAACAGTAATGCATCGTTATTTGGATTCCTGTCTTTTTTATTATTTGTTAAGATTACATGTGACTGATATAACCTACTTTAACAAAATTTAAAGAATAAACCTATTTTAGTTTTCCTTGCTCATACGCTTTACAAAAATTAGTAATAGGACAACAAATTAAATAAAACTGTAAAAGCACATTTTTTTAATTAACACTATATATTAGCAAAAAATTCAATTTTTACCCTTTTAAAAAGGGTAAAAATTGAAAATTACTTTCCTTTTGTCCAATAATAAATAAAGTATAATATTTTTTTAATCAAAATATAAACAGAAACTGGAACAGACCAAATGATTGATTGAAAAAAAATTAGTAATTGAATTTCAGTGAATGAACCATGGTAGAACTAAGATGTCAAAAGCATCATTTCCATTGTGTTTTTTGTAATGTAAAATTGTCAGCTTCCAGTACTCACTTTGTGTTATTTTAAGCCCTTTGATGTAATTTTTTCTCATTTATTTATTAAATGCTTGTTTTGTCTTAATTTCTTAGGTTCCAAGCTGGATAAAGGCTGAACTGGCTGAAGCTAATAATTCCTGGAGACCAGACATATGATGTACCAAGCAGTCTTTTGAATAGTTAATTCCTTCTTTCAAATGATATTTATATTCTATTTCTAATTAAGTGTTCAAATAATTAATTTGCTGAAGTATTATTTATTATTAATTTTCTCTGTAATACAGTTACAATAAAAGCTACAAGTAGCATTAAGATACATAGAGCAATAGTCTGCTACTTACAATTTTACCTGTGGATGGTCAGAAGCTAATTAGTGTAAATCATCAATAAGAAATATCATTTTAATCCTTTTATTAGAATTAGAATGTGTTATTCATTAATATACTAAATTAAACAAATTCTATATCAATATTAAGAGAAAATGTAGAATCTTATTTATAATCTTAGAAATAGAAAATCAAAACATAAAATTATTCAACTTATAACAAAATTAAAAATTGTGACTTACTTGGTTTGTTGATAATTTCACACATTTTTTACCTCTTTGTTTATTTATTCTTTAGTTGAAGCAGCTTACCAACTCGAGAAGACTTCTTGATGCTAATTATAGAAAACAGCATCTCTTCATTAAAGTATATTTAAAATGTATTTTAGTTAGGTTGCCCTTTACTATATCAAAACCTCTGAACTTTTAAGTTTCCATTGGTGTTACTGCATCTTTATTGATCTTTCTGTGAATAATAGCACCTTTAAGATTTTTGGCCAATAAAAAAATTAGTGTTTGTAACTTTAATTACTTCAAATGGCTTACTCTTCTTTGTCATCTTTATATTGATCTTCTGGCCCAAAAATTTACTCACACTTCTAATCCTTGGTTTCTATTATGGCAAAACTGTAATTAGGCAAATAGCTTAGGTATAAAAGAAGACATTTATGGCAAAAGATGAAAACAAAATATTTATTTTTGATTACGGAATAAATTATTCTTTTTACTTCTCTGAATACATGGATACAGCGTTCCATATACCTCGTGTCTTACGTCTAATCATTGTATTTTTAGTCTATTGCTTGTAAAAACTGATGTTTGAATAACATTTGAAATATGAGTTTCTCAGGACATAACAATCCTGGAGAGAAAGGTAATTGGGAAAATATTAAACGTCAGTATCCAAGTCATATTTATTTTCAATAAAACACACACATATATATATATATATATACACAATGCCACTCAAACTGCAGCACTGTGTTACATAACAATGACTGCATCAATACTTTTCATATAACAAATTGTTCAGAGTGAAAAGGCATTTTTTCACTTGTTCTAAATGTTCTAAACAAATTAAAGAATACACTCAATTTACTGTGTAGTATTAAAATGTTCAAGTTGTACTTACTTGCTTACTTTTTTTTAGTTACTTTCTTTACTTAGTTAATTTTTTTTAGTATTAACATTTTTTAAAAATATTTATTTAAAAAAACAATCTCAAAAACATAAATTATTTTGAAAATTAGAGCTGATAAGCTGGGGGGGGGGGGGTATCACTAAACACTAAATTGTATTTTTTTTAATTTATCAGTTACACCCAGTGTAACCAATATATAGTAACAAAATTAATACACTGAAAGAAGATTAACACTAACATTAAACAGTAAATAATACCGAATGAGTATAACATCAAACTGTAAAAAGTAAAAAAACAAAAATTATTCATGAGAATAATATTAACTAAGTAACTGATAGTACTAAACAATTAATTATTACTTTCAGAAGAACATGATGGTGTGTATCTTGCACCCTAAAAGTAGATAGCATTTTCTTCCGTACCAACAACCGTATAAGTTGGACCACATTTAGCTATCTAACAAACAACAAAGTAACATTAATAAATAATAGGAAAAAGAGATAATATCCCAATCAAAACAACTATCCAAAATAGAACATTAAGGCAGTTCTGGTCTGACTGACCATAAGTTTCCCTAGCTCAATACAGTCATTCAACCACACTTGATCTCGTACTCAAGGAAAAGATATGTCATTGATAACAACAACCTCAAAAGTATCTAACCTGACCCGAGACCACACACTATCTGTATGGAAGGTAGAGTGAAGTTGATCCTGGCTTTTGAGCCAGGATTCTTCCTTCCCAAGCCTGTACAGAATGATATGGACCACCATCCCTCTACAAGATCATACTCAGTCAGGTAAAGCAGTGGGTGCTTTGTGCGTCATAACATTGGTGGTGCTGCTGCTGCCACCGCCACCACTACTACTACTAATCATTAAGAAAAAACCACATTGGTAATCCTGTTAACTTCTGTTTTACATTCTGCAGTCAATTTATTGCTGTATAAGTACCATTGTACCACTTCGTTCAAATCATTTTATTCATATAAATAAATGTGCTTAATTCAATATTCATACATGTAGAATGCATTCTGTTGGAAGTGTAGAATGATCTGTTTTTTTAAAAGTAGTTTTTTGTTACAAACTTGCAGTTTGATAGAAATTTATCAATTATATATAATTTGTAGCGATGAAAACATTGTGCTGTTTATGTACTGTTGGGCTCATTTATGTACAACTATGTTTTGTTCGAAAGAATTACAAATGTCAAATAAGCAATAACGGATTGTTAAATGTACCTGAGAGAGTTGTATGTATGATGGTCATTTATTTAAACGGTGGTCCAGGAGTGACTGTAGAAATAGATGAGTCCTCATTTTCAGAAACAGCAGTGGGTTTCAGAAAACAGTGGGTATTTTAGAGATATTTTCAGAGAAATACTTAATTGTTTCATGTATGCTGTTCTGAATCTTACTGAAAATACATTAATTCAGACAATAACAGCATGCATTCAAAAAGGATCAACAATAATGTCTGACAAGTGGAAAACCTATGATGGTATTTCTCATTTGGATGGATATAATTTTCAACATTACATTGTAAATCATTCAGAAAATTTTGTAGATCCCATCACCGGAGCTCATACACAAAATATCGAAAATTTGTGGGCTTGTTCCAAAAAACGTAATATGAGGGAAAGTGGAACTGCTTGGCTAATGTTGGATTCATATCTGTGTGAATTCTTATGGCGTAATAGGCATAAAAATGAACATTTATTTAATATTATATTAAAATACATTGGTGAATCCTATCCAGTGAAATGAAATTTTTTTTTTTATTTGATGTTATTTGTATTTCAGTTTAGTAAGTTAGTGTGTTTATTTTGTTTAAACCAAATATGTTTGGTTCAGTTATGTGATATATGTACGATTCATCAGTAACCAAATTAATCTAACCAAACTTAACCTACACACGCTTTGTTCCCTAACCTTGACTAATTAACAATAAGTTTTTGATTATTTAAATAATAAATTCAGTAATGATGGCTAATAAGCTTGTTATTTTATTAATTTGTAAAGTATATTAATATGGAGAATGTTTAAAATGACCAGTATAAAACAACACATTAGTGTGTTTCCTCTAATGTTTCATTCATTAATCATTATAAAACGTGCTATATTAAGTAATTTTTAAGTTGAAAATTGTGAAAAAAGTGTGGGGGGAAAAGGAAAAGCATACCGAACAGTTTTCGTGTAACTTAACACAATACTTCAGCTTACAAGAAAGGGCTTTAATACCCTTCAAATAAATTACTGAACCATTTAAAAAGTATATTAATTTATTTAAAATATAATTAAAAAACTTTATTTTAAAGAGACAATATTACTGTCGATGAATTTTTAAACGATACTATTTAAAATTAAAAACCCTGAACTTTTTGCAAACCATTCAATGTGCATGTAAACGAGCCTCAAATAATTTTTTTTTAACGTTTTGTGAATTGTGATTTATTTTGTAGTTATTACTTGTATGATAATATTTAAATTATTATTCTTATATGAATACCTGGAAGTCTCCAGATATTCCATGCAGTTTTCTGCATTCGGAGACCATACACAGCTGCATCCCTTTTTTGTGGCGTGTGAGTGAGGTGTCTTGTACAGACTCAGGTCGACCTTATCTACCCACCGGGTTGGTCTAGTGGTTAACTCGCCATCGCAAATCAGCTGATTTTGAAGCCGAGAGAGTTTTAAGGTTTAAATCCTAGTAAAGGATCTTCATACGACCTGAACACTAGATCGTGGGCACTGATGTTCTCTGGTGGTTGGGCCCCAATCAGCTGCACATCTCAGGAACGGTCGACCTGAGACTGTACAAGACTACACTTTATTTACATTAATACATATCATCCTCTGAAGTAATATCTTACGGTGGTTCCGGAGACTAAACAGAAAAAGAAGAGGCCGACCATATCTGAGACGTGGCCAACTGAAATCCAAACATCCAAAGAACACCGGTATCCACGATCCAGCATCCAAATAAATGCAACTACTTTTATTAGGATACAATAATTCTTGACTTCAAGAGTAGCTGATTTATGACTACGAATCTCTACCACTAGACCAACCTGGTGAGTTATACTTAAAATATAAATTTGGATGCTAATCAGATGAACTTTTTATTTTATAATTAATGGTATATTCTGTAATATTTTTGTGATCAAGGTTTTTCTATGGTTTCTCTTGAACTAACCAGCCAAATGATGGGAAAGTTTCTTTTTTTATGCGTGAAGTAGCCTACATACCCATTTCTGAAGTGACCATAATAAAAGAAACCTCTAAAATTTGAAATTGGATCCATTCACCTTGAAAACAGTCTACAATTCAAATTAAAACTGAACTTAAATAACTAGGATAATTCAAAATTATTGTGAAAGTAATAATTGATAATACATAAAAAGCACAAGACCTAAAAGGAAACGTAAAATAATCTTACTCTGTGACAATTGTGTCACACGTTAAAGTAAAATGTATGTGTAAAAAATAGGCTACACCAAATTTTCCACTCGTGTACCAGGAAACAAGAAATTCAAAATAATATACAGAAAAAATAAATAATAAGAAAAATTATTTCTCACTTCTTTGAAGACAGGGAAAACTCAATATTATATATTAAATTGAAGACTGTGCAAACGGTTGACAAGGAACGGACAAATATTATTCTGATATCTATGGGTAATTGGTTTTCAAATTATAAGATTATAAAAAAAAATTAAAGAGAAAGCATAGAAAATTGATAACAAAGTAATTGATTGAAGATGACATCGATAAGTAATAATATATTTAGAAAAATTACAAAAGTGATAATATACATTTCAAAGTTTTGTTCAATTTGATGATGAGATTCCCGCTTCTGGATCGATGAAAGGACAGAAGATGGCATAATTAATAACAAAAACACGGAAGACATAAAAAAGTAAAATGCTAAGGAAGGAAAATCAGCAACTCCGACAAAGAAAATCAAAAACTACGTTAAAATGCTACAGACGTTCTAGAAATCCAATGATTGATATTTCTTTCTCTTCATATGTAGAACAAACACAAAACTGGCAAGATTTCGAAAAAAAATTATGACAATTTTTTAAAACAAGTTTCTCTTCAAAAAAGAAAAACATAAATTTGAGCCAAACAAAATTTATTTTGAGCCACACTAATCTGAAATTTATTTCTTGACTTCGTAATTATAAAAAAAAACTCAAATAAAAATCTCCACGACTGGAA
Source organism: Lycorma delicatula (assembly GCF_047948215.1). NCBI lineage: Eukaryota > Metazoa > Arthropoda > Insecta > Hemiptera > Fulgoridae > Lycorma > Lycorma delicatula. The sequence continues at coordinate 68,551,536 of NC_134465.1, read as the reverse complement.
GGAATTTTCTCTTACTTTCAGATTTGAATTAACGAGATTCGACAGGTTATTAAATTTAATCAGGTTATTAAAAAAAATATATATAACATGTAATACATTCAATTTTTTGGATAATTAATTACTTTTCTTAATATAATTTATAAAATTTTCCCAAGTACTTGTAATTTTGGGACAAAAACTTAATTTTATATAATTCAATAAAAAAGTATTTGTTTATTTAAATATTGAAATGTTAATTTTAATTAGAATAATAATAAAATACAAATTAAAAAGGTACATAAAAATTATATGCGTAATTAAAAAATCAAGATAAAAATAATTTGGATAAACGAAACTATGTAATATAGTTATAATAATAAAGCAGTAAATAGGTCTAATCTATTTCAGCAGAATAACCATAAAAAACAGAATAAACAATATTCAGATCGCTAACTTATTTGGCAGAGGTAATGGATTTGTTACAGGATAAAAGAACAGTTAGTTACTAATAAAAAAAACCAACGAGCCCTTATAATTTATTACGAATGAAAAAATTAAAATTTTCACCAAGAATCTAGATTCTGTAAAAGGGGAGAGGAACGAATGAAAGAGATAACAAATTTATTAAAATATAAAATACACACTGTTGTCAATATTCCTGTACCCGCCAATATTATAATTGGCGGGAAGGCGATTGCCACGAACTGGTCACTTGTTCGGATCTTATCTCCCAACAGGGGGAAAGATCCAGCCTCGCACCAAATAGCTGAGCCAGTAACGCTAAATGTATTGGAGATTCTGGAGCACCGGAACTAAGCTGGTTCCCATGTACTAAGCTGCATTGTAGAATGGACATACTCATTTCAGTTTATGATAAAATTATCTATAATAAATCAATTCTGCATTAGATATTTCAAAATAATAGTCACGTAAAAGCAATAACGAAGCATTAATTAGAAAGTAAGTTCATATGCTGGATAAATTTTCCACATAATAAACATGACAATATTTATGAAAAAATTATAAAAAAAAGTATTTTTAATAATACTGTATTAATTAATTTTTTTAATACAAATAAAACTAATTATTAACTATTACTTAATATTATAAATTCTACTACATAAAAATTCATATTAGGTTATAAACCATTTCATTCTTTACCTTTAACAGTAATTTCAAATTTAAACAAAGGTACAAAAAAATAATGACAGTTCGACAAATAATAGTTTGAATAAAACATAGTAGTCGTCTGTGCAACAGGTGGTAGGGGTTACTTAACCTACTTTGAGACAACGTTTGGAATTCCAATGTATTCCAGACATCCTATTGTCACTGAAATATATAATACAATCGCTGAATTAAATCATCACAACACACAGATGAATTTCTACTGGAAGCCACGTGTGAATCTTGGGTAAAAAAATAAAAATAAATATTACTTCAGACACTGTATTTAGAACTACTGTGGATCTACATATTTATGCTTTATAAACTTTAATGTGTAATAGTTTTAATAATTATGCAATTTTAAGTCAATTTTGAATTTTTACTACTTAAATTTTTATTAGTTATTAAACCATATGTTTTATTATATAAAACTTATGTCCACTTATAAATATAAATCATTATTTGTGTATACTATATAGTAATATATTTCTGTTTACTAATATCAGGAATGAAATGGTTTTAGGTCATTGAAATACAAGTTTGTTTTCTTTAAAATATCTGTAAATTCTAGGACACTGTTTTAATTTTAGCTTACTTGTTAAATCAATGAATAATAGTGACTACAATGAATGATTTTTAATTGGTGCTGGAAATTGATCATTTTATAAATTAATAACACAAATTACATTTTTTAACTCCAATTTTATTAAAAAAACTAATAAAAATTACTTTTTTTTAATATATATATATAAAAAAAAAAACAGTGGTACTAACCAATATCATTAACTGTCATCTCTTATATTCTGTAACAGTAGAAAGTTACTGAATAATAGTTCATTTTTTTATCAGTCTTTTAGTGATGCTACATTATGTCGTGCATGGGTTGATAAAGGTTATTCATTTAATTTTATTAAAATAACAAAATTATGTTTTACTTGGATAACTTTTTTTTATTTTACAAGGAAGTTGGTAGTTATTTTATGTATTGCCGAATAATGAAATTAATAATAACAGTATTGTACTTGTGACTGTGGGCATATTTTTCTTTTAAGTTTAAAATAACGAACAATTCTTGTATGTTTTTCAAATTATAATTTATTGTAATTTCATTTGATAGATTAACAAAAAAATTAAATAAAATTATAGATAAAGGTTAAACCTATTTTTTATTATATGGAAAAATGTACATAGCAAGCAGTTGTTCCAATCCCATAGTGCATTAATTAATGATATAACTCATTGGCACAATGAGAAAAATTAAACATAACTCATTGGCACAATGAGAAAAATTAAACATAGTACATACTGGTTTTGCTTATGATTAAATTTATCATGCAATAATATAAATTTATATACTAGCATAATTACAATTAATTTTCCATAATGCTAATAGTATAAAAATTAAATTTATATATATATATTTAAAGATTTTTTAAACGTCTTTTCTTTTTGAAAGCAAGAGATTTTTTCTCCTCAGTTTTTATAACTGGTTTGACTTCAGTTTTACCAATTGGAAAATAAGTTTCATCATCGCTTTCTTCCTGAAACAAAAGTATTTATTTAAAAGAAATAATAAGACATATTTAGAAAACTATGTAATAAATTATGAGAGCTATTCAGAAATTGAGTTCTAATTGCTTGTTTATAATAAATATATATAATATTTGTAATTCAACAAGGATATTGAGATAGTGCATGAAAGAATTTCTTATAAATACAGTTTATTACTCTTAAATAATAGATACAAAATAGCAATTCAAATTAATCACAAAGTTAATTTAGTAATAATTAAATTATTAATATTAAAATACAATTCCAATTTACTAAAAACTTTACATTAAATAATAGAAACTAATATTGAATTAACAGTAAGATAACTATAAAAAAAAATCAACAATTCACTCAATGCAAGAATAATTCATTTTTACTGTTTATAAAACAACTACTGTACACTTTATAAATTAATAGAATACTCACAGATAACTCATCAGTTGTTTTCAACTACTGCCCAAAATGGAATACTTGTAATGCACTCATTCTTACCATTAACAAGGTTCAATTGTCAATGGATTTTGTAGCCATTAGGTACTAAACGTGTGAAAAATAAATCTTGTCATGTGCCTTACTCTTGGTAGAAATGACAATAATATTCTATTTTACCAGTCTTTGCTTCAACAGCACAAAATAGAATGACAGTAGATAAGCATGTAGAAATTACTGGTGGTTATGCACTGTGTTGTTAGCTACAGATTTATTTCTAACAGTTAATTGGAAGTTCATTTTTGGAATAGTTCTGTAAAGAGAGCTTATGAAAAAATTCAATAATTTATTTGAAAAGTATAAAAAAAATTCTACACTTTTTGACTAACATATCAACGTGTCAGATTTTATAATTAGATGTGATGGCTTTGAAACTGACTGCTGTTTAAAAAATACCGTGATAATAGGATTGGAAGGCTCTAAATGTTGATAATAACAACCTTTCAGTTTTATGATTATCAATGTAGAGGCTCCTGAAAATGTCACAGCCCCCTCTCAAGAATATTAAACAATCTGTATCAGATGCCCACTAAGTAAAATTAGGAGTTAAGTGGTTTCATGTTCCCTTTTCTGAGACAAATATACTATTACACATTAATATTCCAAGTCTATATAAATGCTAGTGATGATGTAAAATTTTACAAGTAAAAACTTTCTCAGTACAGTACATCACAGTTACTGGTTGACTGTATGTGACCATTATTACTCACAGAGAAAGTGACTCCAGTCGGTACCTCTTTTGACATAATCTGACCTCAGTTCATATAAATATATTACCTTAAATCATTATTCCCTACATATTCACATATGTCGGGTTATGTTATGGTGAATTAATAATCTGTTAAAAATATATACTAATGTCTGTTTTCAATTAACAAATTATGCACGCTGTTTCTAGTAGGTGTAACACAATACATTTTAATCAGTTAAGAGGTTAGAATAGGTGTCTTGATATGTTGTATCAAATATTGAATCCTATTGTAAAAATTACTTACCTCTTCATCATAAATAATTTCATTTGCTTTCTTTGATTTACTTGTTTCTGGTTTTACTGTAGTCTTTACATCAGTTAGTTTTTCTTCTTTCATTACCTTCTTTTTTGGTGTTAATGCTTCTTCAAACACTCTTAAACAACAATAAATCAAGTAATATATTATGAATGAAAAAATTTTTTTTGTCTACTTTAAATAATAAAATTCTATTCTTTCAAGTGGTTACCTTACTAGCACTTTGTTTATTATCAATAAATACAAATCAAAGAACATTACAAGTAATGAATCATAATATCCATCTTCAGTTATAGTAGTAAACATATTACTTATACTGTAATAGTAATTACTAATTACATATATATATATTATATTAATCCGATCAAAATAACAGAATTAATAAAATAAAATAAGATGACATCTACCTTATTCCATAATCCAAGCAAGAGCGCTTTCACGAGTACCTTGTGTCATCAGTTGCTCTATAATTCTTCAAATCTTTCCTTGATTTTAATTTTTTATTAATGACTTCATATTTTGTATAAATGCAATTTTTAATTTTAATTAACAATTTAAAATTTTGAATATAAAAAAAAAGTTTAGTTTTATTTCTGTCTTGATTTAATTGGAAAAGGATCTTTTAACAATTTTAAATCTCAATTTGAATTTTAATGTGTAATTTGCAACAAAAGATTTGAAAAATTATAAAGCAACTGATGATGCGATACTCGCGAAAGCGCTCCTGCTTGGATTATGGAATAAGGTAAGTGTCATCCTATTTTATTTTATTTTATTAATTCTGTACTTGGGTTGATCGGATTAATATAATTTGTATAGTGCAGAGGAATATAATTCCCTAAAGGATCAATTTTAGAAAGAGAAAAATATATCTAATGTTTAATATAGATTAAATATTTTTTCCTAATAAATTAATAAAAAATAATTAATCTTATATGTAAGTACACAAGTAATGAATTACGTAAAAAAAATTATTCTACTTTTAAGTACAATTCTGATTTAGACATTCTGATATATGGGACTGTACCTCTCTACCGCCTTGACCGGTTGTAACCAAAGTTAAGTCACAACAGTGACCCATATTCAGAAGTCATTGTACAAAATTTCATTATAGTTAGTCAGTAGATATCAAACAAAACAATAACTGATGAAAAAAAGAAAAAAAAAAAGTATTATCCCCACCCCTGAATGAAAACTCCCCTACTACATAGCTAAAGTGACATACTAATGTAGTAGAATCATCTAATTAGTATAAGAATCTAAGTTTGAGTTCGGAAACTATAAAAAAGGAAAAGTTGTTAACCCCCCACCCAATTTATTGCCCTTTATTGGGCTTTGAATAAGACCAAAAACTATCAAAAAATATCTTTGCTACTTAAGGAACATTAAATTATGTAAAAAAATACATCTATCCTTTGAGCAATATTTTGAAATATGAATCTCCCTGCTCCCTTGATCGATTGTGACCATAATGAATTGGCATCAATGCTCCATATACAGAAATAATCATGCCAAATTTCATTCAAATTTGTTCATGAAGGATGAAGATGTCAAGCAAAAACAGACCAATATACATACTTTTATTCTTCTGGAGTTTTTCAATTGTAAAATTGTTTACTTTTTTCTTAAAGGGGTCATGAAATTTCAAGATTTACGTGTTCCTTCATTAAATTTTTAGCATACTTTACTTTATATAGTATACTGTACAGCTGCACAGTATAACTTTATAACTGTGAAAGTTAATATATATTTTTTGAAAAATTTTAAATTTTTTTAGTGTAATTTAATGCTTTTATTACAATTTAAGTTTTATTACCTTGCCTTCAACAGCAAAACTGTCATTTGGGTGATGGTCTTATAAAATTATCTGCTAACTACTGCAGACAGTGCTGATAACTGAATCCTAATGAACAAAATCGTACACACTGTTATTACAACCTCACAGTATTATTTCTTCTTTTTTATTTTCTACACACCGGTTTGAAATTTTTCTTTTGGATATTTTCTTTTTCTGAATAGAATTTATTTTTGTTAAAATGCTAAGATGGTTTTTTTGTTCAGAAAAAGGGCCCATTTTCCAGATTGTTCACCTATTAAAACTGAAAGATAAAATAAAATTTAGTTTCCTCTTGAATGGGGAACTTTGTACATAATGGGATTTAATTACCTATAACCACAGCAGATGCTACTGATATAATTTACAAAACAAATCCGATAATATCCTTGAGCTTTTGCAGTGAATAATCTTCTAAAATTAAAAAAAAAAGTAGTAATAATAAATTAACCAATTTAATAATTTAAATAATAAATTTAAAACGTACTTTTTTCTTTTGGCACATTCTTCATAAAGTTCTGCACATGACTCTTCAAAATATAAAAATGGAAACTGTAAATTTTTTAATGATCTGCTTTCTCCATTAGTAGAACAATTTTCTAAGAATTTCTGTTCATTGAACGGTTCAGTAATGACACTTTCTGAAAATTAAAGCAATCTTTAGGAAAATTTTAGTTTATTTGCTTATTATTATACAATGAAATAGTGTTAAATCTTTATTTTGATCACATGAATACATTATGAATGGATTGATTATGGTAGACCACTGCTCCAGTAATTTCCTGGGCAGCATCACAAAATATATAATTAATTATAAAATAAAAATTGTTGCGATTCATATATGAAATTAAATTAAATTATGAAGTAATTTACATACTTGTATATGAAGGTAATAAATATAAAAAATAATACAAAATTATTAACAATTTATTTTGTAAAGTATAATGAAAAATATTTGAGTACATATTGTATATATACTTTGAACAGAAGTATAGAAAATTCCGAGCGTCTTTAATTAGCATAATTTAAAAAATTCTTAGAGAAAAAAAACTTTTTATGTATTTTAAATAAACTGAAGAAACATTTTTTAAATACTGTAGTTCGATAATAAATTGATAAAAAATGGCAATGGCAGCATAATAAGGCCTTTTCTCATAAGTGATGTGTTATATTGAGTTATATGAAAACAGCTCTGTTGTGTGATTTGATGGAAGTGGATATTGTTTGTTATTTCTTAATAAGTGGTTATTCTTTTTAGCAAAAATAACACATTCAGTTGTTATTACATGAATAATTTTTTTTACATAAAGAATCATTAAACAAAACTGTTTTGAATTTGGGTGAGATTCAAAAGCTGTATACGTAGTCTAAGTTAGTAAAGTTTCTAAAGAACTCTAACATAAAGCATAACTTTTTCACATTAATATTTTATAATGGATTATAAAAATAATATTCTGCCAAACAGTTTACATAAAATGGCTAATCATTTAGTAATTTTAAATATATTTAAACAAATTTTATTAACAAATATTGATAATAATAATAATTGCCATAATGTGAGAGGCAAAATAATTTAATAGTTGAAAAAAATATGGCCCATTTGTTCGAAAATATGCTATACAGTAATTCAATAAAAGCCACTTAAAATTGATTTATGTGGATTTTTTGCAAGAAAAAAGCATATTACAATATTGTTAGTTCTTAGATTAGGTTTTATTAGGAATAAGAGGCTTAGCTTTAACAACTGAGCAAATTGGCTTTTAGTTAAGACTTTGTACAATCCTCAATAACAAACAAAAGTACTTGGAGTTCAATAGACAGAGTCACTATCCCACTACACCCAAGAAAGCAGTGGAAAGTGGCTACCCTATCAGCTATTAGAATGTAATGTTATTGATGGAATGAAGATGGTAGCTGACCTGATTCCCATTGAAGGGATAAAGGATAAGTAAAGGAGATGGAATATGAAGAGATGAACAACCCACAGAGGAGCTGCATTAGACTTGTAGATTAGAGAAGTAGGAGTAATTGGAGGAAACATTGTAGTTATGATAATATTACACATACACATGAATTATAATCAGGAACATAACCAGTTCAAAACGGAAGGGGCAGCTTTCTGAATGTAATCTCCTTCATTGGGTAAGGGTAGTCCATGAGGAGGGGGGTTACTATGCAATAATATATAATAACAAAAGGAAGAATAAAATATTTATTTTAAAAATCTAATTTTGTAACAATAGTTTGCAAGGATTCGATGCAAATTGACTGGCTACAGCTACAACTAATTGCTCCTCATTAGTGAAAACCCATTGTTGGAAAATGCTTAACATAGCTAATCCATTTAACCTGTCTTCACCAGCGGTGCTTCTTAGCCGTGTTTTAATATGATGAAGGGAACTAATTGAAGCTTGATAGTACTTAATGTGCAGGACTGTGAAAGTAATATCAGCACAGCCTTTCTAACAGTCATATAAAACGATTTGCTCTTTTATAACCTCAATTATGTCTGGCACTTCCTCTTGCATCTGAGAAGCAGCAGTGGTATGTTGCTATGAAGTCCAGTGAGTTGACTTTGGATAAAGTTCGAGAAATTGAATAACATGCCAATGTCTTGTGGCAAGTTAGATGGGATGAGACAGAGTGTGGGTATTACATGCATGATCTCTTTCCAAATGTTGTTGGTTTGCGGACGCCTCTTGGGTACACTCTAATAAATATGTGACAATTTCTTTCTGGTCATGGTACTTTTAGGAACAGACTGCAGAAATTCGGCCTGGTAGATTCTGAGATGTGTTCTCAGTGTGGACAATTGGATGACACCTACCATGTTTTTTATGAATGCTAGAAGTACGAGTTAATGCGCATGGAGACCATCTGTCAGCTTGATATTATCGGCTCGATGTTGGATCTGCGTGTAAACTGGAGGAGCCAGGCCAAATGGGGCAATAGTGGAGAGTTTTATAGTATACTTAGCAAAAGAAAGGATCACTGAGGAGATGTAGAGCCGTGGTTGGATTTCTCTTGTATTATGTTTTGTTTTATAAATTGTTTTTGTTGTCTTTGTTTTTTGTTTTGTTTCAGTGTTACTGTGATGTTATTGTCCCATGTAGTATTTTTATGTCTCGTGTTGTGTGTTGAACTCACTTTTACCTTTTACGGATAGGTAGTTTAGTTCCTTTGTTTAGTTAAGTTCTTTCAGTCACTTAAGACTCTGTAAAATGTGTTTTGTTTTGAGTTCATTAAATAGTAGTACACCGATGTAAATGTCACTCGTCGCATCGGTGGGATCCTGGCAGAGACGGACTGAAATATGTCAAAAGCCGAGGTTTTGGAGATGACCTCTGGTAAAGCCATAAGGGCTAGGAATGTAGGGGGTGGTGGAGAATGTCTTTCCCCTATGGGGGGTCAGCATGTACCTCATTCCACATTTTGAACCACAGTTCCTTTCTCCTTCAACTTCTAAATTGTAGAAAGTTACACAAGATGACTTCATCTTGTGTAATGAATGGAGTGAAAGTACTTACTTTCACTCCATTCATCCAATGAAACGATGTTAATTGGATAGAAATTTATCAGTGGAAACGCAGTTAATTTTTCTGCAGAAAATCTTACTTCTAAAGATGATATGGAATCTTTTCTAAAATTTGGATGGATTTTTGGCTGAACGATTGCTTCTATGCTTCTGTTGGTCAGCAATGGGGGTGCTGGTTATATCAACATTCAAATACATTGCAATGTCGCCTGTTTGTTTAAAATGGTAGTTGTGGTGTTCTCCACATTTTCCCGATTAACTCCTAGCATGTCAAGAATAGTTTGAATGTGCTAGTTGGCTTTGACTGTGTCAAAAACACAAAGGCAAATGTTCTTCAATTGAAGGGCATTTGCTATGGGTTTCATTATAGCGGAATACTTAGCAATTAATGCTAGTGACACAATAAATGAAAATCTACACACTGCTGCATCTATTTGATAAGCATTTTTTCTTAATGCTGCATTTCCCTCTTCAGCTAAGGTCTCTAATGCATTTACAATACCAACGAAGTGATCCTTAAAAACACAGATGCTCTTGTTTTTCTCTGATCACCTAGTCACAGAATCTAGAAATGCTAACAATAAGCTTGTGTCCTAAACGGACTTGTGCAAAACTGTTATATCTCTTTGATAGTTCTAATGCAGTTTCAAATTTCTGGAAATGTTTAAGTCATTCATAACAAGGTTAAGTGTGAGTAGGGCTATGGAATTAGAAGTTTTTTTTGTACTTTTGTCTCAAGATCCCCTGCACACCTTCTTTTCCAGACATGGTGGAACATCTGTTGAAGCCTAACCCCACACGCTTATCACGGTCTAGTTTTAAGTTTGTCACAAAATCTTCAGTGGTTTTGGCAGCACTCTTGGTGTTAAGTACAAGCTCCACAAAGTCTAAAAATTCTTCTTTGATTTTGTTGGCCTTTTCATTGAAGAAATGTAATCCAGCTGTTATTTGCCAGGAATATCCTTGGTTTTGTCAGCCAAAATGCTATAAACATTGTTTCTTTTTTGTCTTCAGTAATTTGACTGGTTTGATGCAACTCTCCAAGATTTCCTATCTAGAGCAGTCATTCCTTTTTGGTATAATCCCTGCATCCTACATCCCTAACAATTTGTTTTACATATTCCAAACATGGCCTGCCTACACAATTTTTTCCTTCTACCTGTCCTTCCAATATTAAAGCGACTATTCCAGGATGCCTTAGTATGTGGCCTATAAGTCTGTCTCTTCTTTTAACTATATTTTTCCAAATGCTTCTTTCTTCATCTATTTGTCGCAATACCTCTTCATTTGTCACTTTATCCACCCATCTGATTTTTAACATTCTCCTATAGCACCACATTTCAAAAGCTTCTAATCTTTTCTTCTCAGATACTCCGATCGTCCAAGTTTCACTTCCATATAAAGCGACACTCCAAACATATGCTCTCAACAATTTTTTCCTGACATTTAAATTAATTTTTGATGTAAACAAATTATATTTCTTACTGAAGGCTCGTTTCACTTGTGCTATTCAGCATTTTATATTGCTCCTGCTTCGTCCATCTTTAGTAATTCTACTTCCCAAATAACAAAATTCTTCTACCTCCATAATCTTCTCCTCCTATTTTCACATTCAGTGGTCCATCTTTGTTATTTCTACTACATTTCATTACTTTTGTTTTCTTCTTGTTTATTTTCATGCGATAGTTCTTGAGTAGGACTTCATCTATGTCGTTCATTGTTTCTTCTAAATCCTTTATATTCTCGGCTAGAATTACTATATCATCAGCAAATCGTAGCATCTTTATCTTTTCACCTTGTACTGTTACTCCGAATCTAAATTGTTCTTTAACATCATTAACTGCTAGATGCATGTAAAGATTAAAAAGTAACAGAGATAGGGAACATCCTTGTTAGACTTCCTTTCTTATTAAGGCTTCTTTCTTATGTTCTTCAATTATTACTGTTGCTGTTTGGTTCCCGTACATGTTAGCAATTGTTCTTCTATCTCTGTATTTGAACCCTAATTTTTTTAAAATGTTGAACATTTTATTCCAGTCTATGTTATTAAATGCCTTTTCTAGGTCTATAAATGCCAAGTATGTTGGTTTGTTTTCCTTTAATCTTCCTTCTACTATTAATCTGAGGCCTAAAATTGCTTCCCTTGTCCCTATACTTTTCCTGAAACCAAATTGGTCTTCCATTAACACTTCTTCCACTCTCCTCTCAATTCTTCTGTATAGAATTCTAGTTAAGATTTTTGATGCATGACTAGTTAAACTAATTGTTCTGTATTCTTCACATTTATCTGCCCCTGCTTTCTTTGGTATCATGACTATAACACTTTTTTTGAAGTCTGACGGAAATTCCCCTTTTTCATAAATATTACACACCAGTTTGTATAATCTATCAATCGCTAACTCACCTGCACTGCGCAGTAATTCTACAGGTACTCCGTCTATTCCAGGAGCCTTTCTGCCATTTAAATCTTTTAATGCTCTCTTAAATTCAGATCTCAGTATTGTTTCTCCCATTTCATCCTCCTCAACTTCCTCTTCTTCCTCTATAACACCATTTTCTAATTCATTTCCTCCGTATAACTCTTCAATATATTCCACCCATCTATCGACTTTACCTTTCGTATTATATATCGGTGTACCATCTTTGTTTAACACATTATTAGATTTTAATTTATGTACCCAAAATTTTCCTTAACTTTCCTGTATGCTCCGTCTATTTTACCAATGTTCATTTCTCTTTCCACTTCTGAACACTTTTCTTTAATCCACTCTTCTTTCGCCAGTTTGCACTTCCTGTTTATAGCATTTCTTAATTGCCGATAGTTCCTTTTACTTTTTTCATCACTAGCATTTGTATATTTTCTACGTTCATCCATCAGCTGCAATATATCGTCTGAAGCCCAAGGTTTTCTACTAGTTCTCTTTATTCTGCCTAAGTTTGCTTCTGCTGATTTAATAGAAAAGATAGATTTTTAAAACATATTGATTTTCATAATGAAGAAACGAATTGTGTAAAATTGTTTTCATAAGATTGTATACATATAATTCACCTAAGATTAAGATATGATGCATGATTTAAAATTAGTTATATTTTTTTATTTTAAATAAATTTTCGTATGAAATTAGTGTTTTATTTATATATAAGTCATTCATTTTGTTTCTAGGAGTTATTTATTAAATTTTTTTCTACTCTAATACATACAAATTCTGTTCAAAAACTAGCTGTAGGCCAAGGAAAAAATAATTTCCTTAACCAAGTCTTCCATTGCTGGAAGTTCTCCTTTGGTAACGTTGTTAATTGTGCTGTCACGTTTACTTTTGTCCTCTCAGCCCTCAAATTGGAACACTTTCATAGGGTTCTTTACCTTGGGGAAGAATCAGAAATCATATTTGAAAAGTAAGGAGCCCACAAAACCGAAAGAAATTTTTGCTTGGCAAAGAAATCATGAATTGGACACTAGGAATGGAGAGAAGCATTGTCATGATGTGACAACCTGAAGTCCAGTTTCTTACAATGAATTGTATCTTAGTTTTACAAATAAATCTTAGTTTTAATGCTATTTTACTAATATTTTAATGTCCAAGAAGGAGCCTCGTGTTATTATTTTGACTCAGGTGATGATAACGGAATAGCGTTTTTCGCCCCCCCAAAAAAAAAGAGTTCTGCATTAGATTATGAAGTAGCCATTGTTCTTAATACATAATGTGATGTGTTTTCATAAAGTCATGGGAACATAAATTTTTGTTTGTACATCATATTACATTGTATGTAATGTTCTGAGAATGTTTTTGATTTTATGAAAATATTTATTTTTTTATTAAATACTCATTTAACACTAGAATGATATGACCTTTTAATTAATTTCTATGATAAACCTTTTTTAATTTTATAATTATCTTTATTTCTGATTTTCCAAATTTACTCTTGCAAAAAGTCAACCCAGGTAATCGGTGTTTTTCTGTGTGTGTTTTTGTATATATATATATTCGCACTTCTACAGTCTATATAAATTATATATTAATGTGCTTGAAAATCTTCTAGAACAACTCTGACAGTTGGTAACAAATAAAAGCCATTTAATAATAACTTGTCTTCTTCTTAAAAAGAAAAAAACATGTTCTAAATGAAAATTAATGACAACACATAAATATGAATTACTCTATTTTGCGGTTTCAAAATGCTATTGAATAGGTTAGAACCCCAAATAGATCACAAAATAGGAAGTATCAAGGACGTTTTTGAAAGGGACAATCATTTCTGGAACAGATACAAAGTTTCTAGTTGATGTAAAATACTTCTTTTTTTCCTGTTTAGCCTCCGGGAATTACTGTTCAAGTATAACTTCAGAAGATGAATCAGGATAATATATATGAGTGTAGTCTTTTACTGTCTCAGTTCGAGCATTCCTGAGATGTGTGGTTAATTGAAACCCAACCTTCAAAGAACACCTGTATCCACAATCTAGTATTCAAATCCATATAAAAATAACTGACTTTACTAGGACTTGAATGCTGATCTAAAATACTATATATCCAGGAACAAACCTATCTTTTATCAAGTTTCAGAAAACAGAGTGACGACTCCTTTTCAAACTTTTGAGAGAATACAGGGTTGACTGGAAAACTTTAAATCACATTAAACTCACAATCATAGTCTAAATTTAAATTTATGGAAAAAATAAGCAAATCTTTTCTAGCCACAACAAAGTTGAAACAAGATGATGCACTGTCATTGATCCTCTTTAATTTGGTTTTGGTAGATGAATGATATGGGTGCAGGAATCGAATCCAAAAACTGAAATGTCAAAATAAGATGCCTAGTCTTTTTGATAACCCGGCTGTTTTACTTGAAACAAAGAAACATACAGTTAACAAAGATAACCCAAAAAAACAGGCCTACAGCCAAGTTGAAAATCAAGTTGAACATCAACTCATTAACAATAACGACAATAGAGATTAAATACAGAATGATAAATGTCACAAACTAATTTTAGTAACCAGGAGAGATTATAAGCAGAATAGATAAATCATCAATTGAAAATAGAATATTAAAACTGAAGAAGTCTAGATTTATCACCAAAAAAAATCTAAAATAAGAAAAATCTCTCTAAGATCACAAAATTAAGATGTATGCAACTGTACCAATACCAGTAATCGTATATGGCACTGAAACATTGCACCTAACTGACCTTGAATAATTGTTCAAGATCAAAAGAGGATTACTGAGGAAAATCGATGATTCATAAGAACTGAAAAAAGATACAGACTGAAATCTAACAAGAATATTACTGATATCAAGAAACAGGGATGAAGAAAAGAAGGTTAAATTTCTTGGAGCATACAATTGGGATCAATCCAAATAGATTAAATAAGTAATGAGCTATGGAATGTAAATTACAAATCAAATTACCTGAAACAGATTGAAGGTGACTTTCAAAGGATAGGCTTGAAAGAAGAGGACTGTTGTGATTGAGATAATGTCTGAAGAATAATTTACAGTATAGAAGTTCTTGTGGCAGAAGAAAGAAAAACAGGAAGAAAATGGACAAAAACAAATCCAAGCCAAAAAAATGAGAAATGTATATAGTGATACTTGTGTGGTCCTAAGTTTGTCTTTTTACGTAAAAAAAAATTATCTTCGTAGTCTTGCTGGATGGTGAGTCATCATATGACAAGGAAGTAACTCCTTGTCATTACTATGATGTTACTAAAAGGCTTCGTGTAGAAAAATTGTGCCTTTCAACTTGATACAAAATTTAGAAATTCTTCGTCATCCTTTTTACTCTTTGTACTGATATTATTATATGTAGTTCACCAGTCTGTAGCAGTTCTTTCAATTTCACACAAGCCTTTTTTTATTTCTTACTTATTTAAGTCAGCTGGTAAGAATTCATGTCAAAAAAATTTTTATTCCTTTTTTTATTAATGAAACTTGCTGCTTCCACATTAAAAATTTGGGAGCTTCATCGTCAGCATAGACTACATTCTTTTTTTTAACTTAAAACTCCTCCAGTATTTTCCTAATAATTTAAATGTTCCATGTTCTTTAAGAATGTTGTCATAATTTGGTGTTAGAATATTCTCTTATGTGACGTAAAATCTTTCTATTCTGCCAATTACATAGGTAGTATAAAACTTTATCCACATAAAGGGAAAATTTATTAAATTTAATTAAAAGCTACACTTTGTTGATATAATCAAGTAAAAAATCTGTAACAGTTGAATTCTTTTTCTGACTCAAAGTGGCATCTGAGAAGAATTTCAGTTTCGTTGGAGTAGAAATACTTTTTGCTCTGAAAAAAGTAAGTGAACATTTTTAAATTGCAATGAAAAATTAGTAATTGAAAAAAAAAGTAGTGTTTGGAAAGTAGCAGAGTATTTTATGACTGGTAAAACATGGCTGAATTATTACAAAAGAAATTTTTTTTAAATATTCATGATATAAATTGTAGGTGTAATATGTAAGACAGAAAATTCCTTTTCTAAGCCATTTCTTAAAAAAAGGGCCCTTGATGTTTTTAAGGAAAAGTGACTTCAAAGAAAAATACTGAAATAGGCATTTTATTTCTTTTAAAACAATGTCAAAGAGAAGCAACTGCAGTAAAAATGTAAATTAATGGGTTAATTACACACCAAAATTGTCAGAATACTTATCTGGAAATGTTTTTAATGCAGACAAAACAAATGCTTTTATTGGAAAAAAGCATTATTGCATTCAAAAAGTTTAATTTATATTAAGAAAAACAGTGCAGTATAGAAAATAAGTTTTATTGTCATAAAAGGTTTTAACAAAAATATTTTTCAAAAAATACAAAAACATCTTGCAGCATAAGATTTTGTGAAAAAAAATGTTCTTCAGAAAAGAGAATGGATTGACAAAGCATGTAGGTCATCACAAAAAGTATTGTTGGTAATTGCTTCAGAAAAACAGAAGTCTGTAAGGAGACAGAGCTACCTGAATCAAAATCAGCTACATGATGACTTAAGAATTTGAAAGTTATTTTAATTCACACAATAGTTTTTAAGATATTCAATGTAAAACTCAAAATTCGGTGTCAAAAAACAAGGTTTTTTTTTAGGTTTGTAGTACAATAGCTTTGTTAAATGACTAATAAATGCGGAATATTTAGTAACAAACCAGAAAATTTAATTCTGAGAAAATTAATATAAATACACCCAATAAAAACTTTTAAAAATTTATTTTTTATTGATGTAAAATAGACAGAACATCGTATTATTCTTTCTGTACCTAAAAACCATTTATTTTAAAAACAAAAAAAGTTAATTACTGAAAATAATTTTAAAAGAAACTCAAACTTTATAAAACAATATTTTATCTATGTATAATCAATAATTTACAGAGGTAAAATGAAATAAATAGATAAAAACTAAGTTGGAATGTACGGGAATGTGTACTGGAATTCATGGGAAAGCTGGTCAACAATGAAAATTGTGTACTTTGTTTGAATCAGTTGTCATAAATTATCATACAGATTAAAGAAGTGTAGTTTTATCCTATCATAGTGTAAAACCACTACGATGGCCATTTCAATTTTCTAACAAGGAATATGCCAATGTAAGTTTTGTTTATGGATTTTCTAATGGAAATTCAGAAGCTGCTCAACATGTATATTAGGAGAGATTTCCTGAAAGGGAAATTCCAAATATGAAAACCGTTTCTTCAGTATATAAGCATTTGTGAACAAAAGGGTTTCTAACATGTTCATTTTCTGTTGAATGCAAAGTAAATCACATCATATTATTGATGAATATAGTGTGATTAAGTGCAGCCCAGGCGCTAGTACAAGGTGAATTTCATGTTGTACTGGTTGGCCAAAAAACAAAGTGTGGTGCATCCTATAAAAAGAAAATTTTTATCCTGTCTGCCTCCAGAAAGTTTAAAATTTGCGGCCAACAGGTTACCCTCAGCAATTAAACTTCTGTTGTTGGCTTCTAGACAACAACACTGATAAGGTAAATTAAGTTTTATTTACCGATGAAGCCACTTTAATGAGATGCAGTCTTCAATTCTAAAAATAGTCATTTATGGAGTGAAGACAATCCACATGGTACTGTGGAAACTAGTTTCCAATATATATATTTATAATATATTAATATATATATATATATATATATATATATTAATGTTTGGTGTGGCATTATTTATGACAAAATTCTGGGACCATTTGTTTTCAATGAAAACCTTACGGAAGATGCATATGTTCATTTCTTGAAAAATTATTTGCTGGCTCTTTTAGCAGATGTACCTTTACAAACTCGATTGCAAATGATTTTCAGTATGATGGTGCAACACCACATTTTTCTTTAATAGGTAGAAATCACTTTAATGCTAATATCTTAAACTGGATTGGACATGCTGGAGTAATCAATTGGCCATCATGATCAGCTGACTTAATGCTACTAGAGCACTTCATTTGGGGCTATATAAAAACGATAGTATACCAACAAAAAGTTAATTCTAAAGAAGTTACTTATTAAAATATGAAATGCTATTGAATTTATACCAAATGATCCTTAGCTAATACGGAAAGCCGCCAGAAATATTAATTGTGTGCTGTGCACATTCTGATGGAGGGAATTTCAAATAATTACTGTAACTGAGGTTTGTTATTCTGTTATCATTTATAATTCATGTATTTTAGTTTTTTGTTTTGCTATATTAAGAATAATGCTTATTAGGTGCAGAAAGAATAATACGATTTTTTGTTTGTTTTACTTCAATAAAAAACAAATTTTTAAAAGTTTTTACTTACTTTTTTTGGTTGAATTTACATTAATTTTCTCAGAATTAAATTCCCTACAAGTTTTGTTAGTAAATCTTCCACATTTATTAGTCATTTCACTAAGCTACTGTATTACATACAAACCTAAAAAAAAAACTTGTTTTGAAATAGAATTTGGAGTTTTACATTGAATATCTTATAAACTACTGGAGTTACAGTTCTGGAACCTGTTTTATCCTATATCCCAGCCCAATTTACCTAAGAAACCACCAATTTTACTCCTTAATTTGGATCCCAAAAATTATACTAGCACTTCTTTTTATTAGAAGAGCTGAAATACAGACGAATTCTTTCGCTAGTCGTAACTCAAAAACAAAGCGTTTCATACCTATGTATATATAAACTTTTTTCATTATTTTCACCAGTAGAACATGTCCTGAACTTTTCTCCATTTCTTTGTGGGACACTTCATATTTTAAAATTCAGTACTGTAAATGTCTGTACTTATTTTGTTTATTGTAATTATACAGTAAATTACAGGACTTGTTTTTCTTTCTTTATGCGTAAATTTTTAACTTTTGTAATGGACTCATCTGTTGACAGTGATTATAAACAGGAAGAGGAAGGAACCAAAAATAGAATATGCTAAAACTACTCTTTTTTTAATTAGAATTATAGGCAGGCATTATTGGAATTAATTATATTTATGGCATAAATACAGTAAGTAAATGCTCGCTGAAAAACAAATTTTTAAATTAAATTTTTCTGAACAAACAATGATGATGGAGTTTTTTTTAAACAGCAATAATTCTATGAAAGATATGTTATAAACTGAAAATTATTTATACAGTAATTTTTAAGGTTAAATTATTTTTTAAATTTTACAAATTAACACCTTGAAATTTAAAAACGATAGATAATTTTTTAATAGTTTATAAGTTCCGGTAATTAAGAATTTCATTCTCCACAAAAAATGATGGTGCATGGGTTTGTTTGTTGTGTGCTCAAATTCTTGTTTTAGCTGCTATTGGCGCAGAGTAGACCTCGTGGTGCACCGGGCAGCATGCACAGTGCACAAATGATTAATTTGTTTGAATGATTTATACTTTTTGAACGATTCATTCATTCGAACAATTTATATAAAATTATAATTGTATTTTGGGAATAAAAAAGGAAAATACTGGGGTTAGAACTATGTTAAAAAAAATCACAACCCAAGAAACAGTTTCATTACACATCATGTGTAAAGAAACATAAACCATGTAATATTTTTGCAGTGCCTTTTTTCTAGTATTTAATAGTTTTGTGGTTATATTTTCAGAGAGTCTCTAATACAGCTTTAATTAAAATCTTAATCTATAATTAACTACTTTCCTTTCTTTTTCTTGTTTTAGCCTCTGGTAACTACCATTTAGATAATACTTCAGAGGATGAATGAGGATGATATGTATGAGTGAAAATGAAGTGTAGTCTAATACAGTCTCAGTTTGACCATTCCTGAGATGTGTGATTGGTTAACTGAAACCCAACCACCAAAGAACACCGGTATCCACGATCTAGTATTCAAATCCGTATAAAAATAATTGACTTTACTAAGACTTGAACGCTGGAACTCTCGACTTCCAAATCAGCTGATTTGGGAAGATACTAGACCAAACCGGCGGGTTTGATTATTATTAACGAAATTGACTATTATTAACTAAAATAGTTATAAATAACTAATTATTTCCAAAGGTTAGACTATATAGTTAACAATTTAAAGGAATGTATATTGATATTACTGTATTTTTAAGTACATAATAAAATAAATATTTAAATTGATTAAACATGGGTGAGACTCCATACCAGATCTCATGGCAATCAAGATATTTAATATCAATTATCCCCTTTTTTAACAGGATTCTTCAACAAAAGATTTGTTTTCGTTTCTATTTGGTATTTACAGCAAAATGAAATTCTTCTTGTTGTAAATGTTATGTAATGTTTTGTTTTTTTATTTTGCGTGAATATAATATACATTTTTTATTTTAGGATCTTGCTGATGAGACAGTTGATGATTCAATTTTAGAAAATGTTAAGGATAATATTCAGAATGCAAAATATATGGCACTCAACAAGTGTAAAGATAGTCTTATATGTAGTCGCCTACATAAAATATTCAATGAAATCGACAGTACCAGTAGTGATGGATTTAATAATGATAAAACATCAGTATTTGAACATGATATAAATGATAGATTAGTGGAGTATAATAAACAAAATATTAATGACGCTAAGAGATATATATGTAATCATTGTGAAAAAACATTCAAGTCAAAATATAATCTGATGCATCACAATAACATTCATATCGGAAAAAAAAGTTACCATTGCACATTATGTCAAAAGTCATTTTATCGGGGAGGTGATTTAAACAGACATTTTTCTATTCATATCAGAGAAAAAAGATTTAAATGTAACACTTGTGACAAATCTTTTAATAATAATTGTAATTTGAAGAAACACCTTATAATTCATACAGGGGAGAAAAAGTTTATGTGTAGTACATGTTTAAAATGTTTTAATAGTAGTAGTAATTTGAAGAAACATCTTACAATTCATAATAGAGAGAAAAAGTTCTTGTGTAATATTTGCCTGAAATCTTTTAATCGCTGCGATACTTTGAAGAGACACCTTTCTATTCATACTGGTGATAAAAAATTCTCATGTAATTTTTGTCAAATGTCTTTTAATGAGAATTATCAATTGAAAGTACATCTTCCTGTTCACACCGGTCAGAAAAAATTTATGTGTGTTTTTTCATAAGTCTTTTAATAGAAAAGATAGATTTTTAAAACATATTGATTTTCATAAAAAATAAAAAAATTCTGTATAATTGTAGTCATAAGATTTTTATTCGTATAACTCATCCAAGATTAAGGTATGATGTACAGTCTAAAGTTAGTTTATATTTTTTTATTTTAAATAAATTTATGTGTGAAATTAGTGTTTTATTTACGTGTAAGTAATTCATTTTGTTTTTAAGAGTTATTTATTTATTTTATTCCTACTCCCAGTTAATACATATAAATTCTGTTCAAAAAACAGCTGTAGGCCAAGAAATAAATAACTTACTTGTTGACTTTACTTAACCCACTTCTTCCACTGCTGGACGTTCTCTTTTGGTAAGGTTGTCAATTGCGCTGTCACATTCTACTTTTGTCTTCTCAGCTCTCAAATTGAGACACTGTCATAGGGTTCTTTACATTGGAGAAGAATCAGGTATCATATCTGAAAGTAAAGAGCCCAGAAAACTTAAGAATTCTTTAGGCAAAGAAATCATGAACTGGAAATAAGGAATGGACAGGAGCATTGTCATAATATAGTAAACTGAATTCCAGTTTCTTGTAATGATTTGTATCACTGAAGCACTGGAGTTTCTTTGTTATACTATTAATGAATATTTTCTTTGTAATAAACATCTCTGCGTTGTAAAATCCCAGCAAAAAGTTGTTATATTTTTGAAATTGCTCTTTACTTTTCTTGCTTTCTTTGTTAAGCCTTTGTTTCTGAGCCTTATACATACAATCATGCCTTATTGCTAATTACCATAATCTTCATGAAGTCAGTATATTTATAGGCCTAACCCAAGCAGGTTCTCCATTACACCTTGGAGCTATTTTTGTTAATACTTAATGTCACGTGAGCTCATAAAATTAAGGTAACATATATTTCTGTTTGTACATGATATTACATTGTATGTAATGTTCTGAGAATGTTTTTAATTTTATTGAAAACATTTATTTTTTTTATATTTGCATCGTTTTATTAAATTTGATACCGATGTAACATTAGAATATGTACTTTTAATTAATTTCTATGATACAGCTTTTTTAATTTTATAATTATCCTTATTTCTGATTTTCCGAATTCACTCTTGCAAAAGGTCATTCCAGATAATCAGTGTTTCTCTCTCTCTCTCTCACTCTCTCTCTCTCTCTCTCTCTCTCTCTCTCTCTCTCTCTCTCTCTCTCTCTCTCTCTCTTGTGTGTGTGTACACTTTTACAGACTATATAAATTATGTAATAATGTACTTGAAAATATTTTAGAACAACTGTGACAGTTTGTATCACATAATCAGTAGTAATTTGTAAAAATTTACTGAACCAACTAACTGTTATCATTTAAAATAATAATGTTGCATTTTGAATTATAAACTTACTTAATTTTAAGTTAGATTATAAAAGTCATACTATAGTAATACCTGGTCTACTTCTTAAAATGAAAAAAAAAAAATGTATAGTTAAAAGTAAACAAAACGATAACATTCCAAATAAAAATTAATGACAAACAAATAGATCATAAAATAGGAGAGAATCAAAGCAGGCTTTCAAAAGGGACAATCATATCCAGAACAAATATAAAGTTTGTACTTGATTCTAAAATACTCTATATTCAGGAACAAACCTATTTTTTATCAACTTTAAGAAAGCAGAGAGACTTTTTCAAACTTTGAGAGAATACAGGGTTGACCATTCTGGATCAGAATGGTCAACCCCGTCATGGTGGTCATCCACCATGTGACATTAACGGTCGCCACACTACCCCCTCCATACCTCCATACCTTTTTCTTTTTCCTGTTTAGCCTCCGGTAACTACCGTTTAGATAATACTTCAGAGGATGAATGAGGATGATATGTATCAGTGTAAATGAAGTGTAGCCTTGTACATTCTCAGTTCGACTATTCCTGAGATGTGTGGTTAATTGAAACCCAACCACCAAAGAACACCGGTATCCACGATCTAGTATTCAAATCCGTGTAAAAATAACTGGCTTTACTAGGACTTGAACGCTGGAACTCTTGGCTTCCAAATCAGCTGATTTGGGAAGACGCATTCACCACTAGACCAACCCGGTGGGTTAATACCTCCACACCTAGCCCTGATGGGCTTTACTGGAGGTCATTTTCAAAAACCTTGACAGCAGGCATATTGCAGTCTTGCCTCGACCAGGATGCCACCGATGCGAATGCCACAAGTAACATTCCTATCGGTGTACTTATAACAAAGTTGGACACATAGAAACAAAACACATCTCAGTTAGTCCTACAGAAGATTCAATCTGCAATTTTTAAGTGAAGGAATTGAAATTACCTACCTACACCTACCCGAGAAAGTAAAAGTGAGTCCAAACAACTTAAACTTGAACTAAAACCATAATATAATTAGTGAAGAATTAACAAAAAAAAAAGAATAATGAAAACAAAAGAGACAAAGGAAGCCCAGTCGGGACTAAACCCCCTTCGCTATCCTTTCTTTTGCAATACAAATCATGAATTCCTTAACTATAGTCCATTTTGCCTGGTTGGATGCAAATTCAGCACTGACCCAAGAATGTCCAGTCAATAAATGATCCCGTTATGATATTTCAAGCACTCATATAGCACATAAAAAGCATTATATCTAACACCCCCTACTGCGGGCATATACCCGTATCAACCAGGCCGAATCTCGCCAGCTTGCCTGAAAAGCACCGTGTCCCAAAAGAAACTGTGATGTATTTGTTTGAGGAAATCTAGGAGGCACGCCGAAAACACCTAATATCTGAGAAGAGGTCGTGCGTATACCGTCCGTCTTCTGTGTCTCATCCCACCTAGCTTGCCATAAATTAAATCTATGCCGCTCGATTTCCCGGATCTTTTCGGAAGTCAACTAACCCAACTTCCTAGCAGCATAACGTGCCTGCTTTCTACTGCAAGAATATCGATTGGTTTCACTCCCGCAATCACCAAGATCGCCTCTCATGAAATAGTTCGGTAACTGTCCCGTTACCGTCGTAACATAAGTCGTTGGGCCCTCAGTAAAATATTCCGGTAACTTTGAAATCTTAGCCTCCCCGCCCAAACAGTCGCTGCATACAGCATAATAGCCTCACATATGGATTTGTACAGCATGTTCATGGTCTTAAAATTAAGACCCCCAATCAAGATTGACCACACGTCGAATTTCGAAGAAGGCACTACAAACCTTCTCCGTGACGTATTGAAAATGCTTTTTGAATTGCAACTTCTCATCCAGAAACACCCCAAAGTACTTCTAAGCCTAAACATATTTAATACGTTGACCTGCCATCGAAAGGCGGGCTTGCCGACTCAAAGCCAAACAGCCGTTGAGGAACATCATAGTGGTCTTATCCGGGCCGAACGTTATCTTGTATTGATGACTCCGCAGCTCCAATATTCTCCATGGACGAGTGGCCCTGAGCTCAATCTCCCTCCGCGAGCATCCTTCGATCAACAGAAGCCTGTTGTCGGCATAAGCCACCATGCAACACCCACTGGACAATCTCAGCCGCAGAAGAGAATCAAACCTGAACATACTGCCTTGGAGACAACCCTTAGACAATGTCTTACCAACCGCATGATTACCCTCGCCGAGCAACACATCGCTATAACTGAAATAGTATTGCAGTAACAGTAATTCGCTTTCAATACAATCAATTGCTGAACAGTTGGTAAATAGGTGAAGGCCACCGCAGATTATTAAACACCGGAAATGTCCAGAAAAATTCCCAAGACATATTCTGCCGCGGTCGTCGATAGCACACTCATCATATGGAGTGTGCCTCCCTCGATATCTTTTCCGGGACGAGACCCATATTGGTTTTCCATCAATAACCCACGCGCTGTCAGTCTTGTGGGATCCTTGTCGCTTCCTTTAAACAACAATTTAACAATCTCTTTCCTCCAACATACAGGGAAGCACCCGCCAAACAACAATTTATTAAACACCCGTGTGATAGTTCTCACATTTACACCTGCCGAGCGAACAAGGAGCTCTACCGTTATCGTCAAAACTCCGGGCCTTACCTCTGCCTATACTACAAATAGCCTGACGTACTTCTTCCTCAGCAATTCAAAGGCAATATACCAAGCGAAATAAAGCGACCTCACGCCTCACTCGCAGATGGTATGCGGTCTCCCCACTACGTTGTCGTCAGGCACAAATCGTGTAATAGTCTGCGTAAAATTTCTGATACATCTGATATTACGCCAGAGTCGAAAGAGCAAACAGAAGAACATCCTTTCTACGTTTGTGTCCTAAAACCCTATACACTCTATATACCCCTATACCCAGGGATCCTTTTTCCCCTGTTCACTAACAAAGGAACGCCAGGAATTCCTCTTCGCCGCGCAGACCTTAAGAAAATAATGAGATCTTCGATCTCTGTACTCTGCAACCAGGACTGCCCGCCTTTCTGGATCATTCTCACGCTGAGACGCTCTCCGTAAACAACAGACAGCCTGTATTCCAGACTTGTTAATCCTTTATTCCACCATAGAGCAGTCCTCTCTCAACCTAAACTTCTGGGAATCGAATATTCAGCAGCATCAATGAAAGCTGCTGACAGCCTAAGTGCCAAGTCCTTCTCCAGACTCCGATCAAGAACACGAAGCCTGGCCGACAAGAAACCAACAAACCTCTTCTAGTCAAGGTGTTTTCTGCATGTATGTAGAGAAACGACTCTGCTGAACTGGAACGTTACATTGGTAACCATCACTCGAACCACCAGCAATCTCATAAACAATCGCTAGATGATCACTTGAGCAATCATCAACCACTTTCCAGTCAGTAACATTGGCAGGAATAAACCTACCAATGATGACATAGATGTTCATTCCACAAAACAACCGATCTACCATACCAAAGTAAGTGGACAACTCTCCAGGCATATTAAACACCTATAAGTCATGATGGGTTAAAAAGCCCTCAAACAATTCACCGTTCATAAATGAATCCGTTATGCCACAACAGTGACTTAGCGTTAACATTCGGTCCAAGAAGGATTGAACTATGACCAGAGAATCTAAGAATTTAATCTCAGACTTCAAGATGACGATCAGCAGGATTCCTGAACTGAAAATTTGAACTTGCCACATACAGATGCAAAATCTGAACATCTACGCGAACAACAACATGATGATTATCTGAGATCTTGAATATCTGTTGTTAATATGTTAAACTGATAAAAGAGTAATTTAAATATAAAAAAATTAAAGCAATTTTGGAGTCTCTTCATTACAGTACAGCAGCTATAACGGAGCTTGTTCAATCAGGATAGAAAGATTTGGATAACGTTGCAAGAAGAAAGGTCAAACGCGCTGACCAAACCGTTAGAAGCAAAGTACGTACTAAAATTTATGTCCTACTCGTCATGACCGAGATACTAGACGTAATTCTAACGAAATGTTAATACACGGATAGTCAGTCATTATTATAAAGACCCGCTATATTCCTCCTAACTTCTCAGAGGCATGAGGAACAGATTATTGATAATCTTTACCAGTTCATGTCGACAGCCAAAAGTAATTCTCAGACTATTAAAGGAATTCAGATGTAAAAAAATATTTTTATTCAGAAATCCCATTAAGCGTAAATTAGTTAAAAATTGGATATACTGATTTTACTCTACATGGATAATCTTTTACTTTACTTTGTACATGGAGAAGAAAGAAAAATTTTTTTTCTGAAAAGTAAAAGTACAACTTAAATACAGGGCAAGTTACAGAAATTTTAATCATTGTCTGTGCTGGATTTTATTCTGTGTATTAAAATTTACTGTCGTCGATTTTTTAAACACTACGTCATGGATTTCAAATTATTGTTAACTGGTGTTTGTTTTAATTTGCATTGAGGTATATTGGCATCACTGATAGTGTTTTCATTACTGTGACAGTTCATGTTTAAGTAGATCGTTATGTGTTTATTTTCAACTGTTTTTTTTTGTACGAGTGCATTGTCATTAATTTGTAATTTTTTATTTGCGGGTTATCCTTTAACTTATTAGATTACGTTTGTAAGTATTTATGTTATAAAATTTTTGTATTGATGATATCAACCAAACAAGGTATGAACTACCTATTTGTCATGAGATAAGTCAGGCCCGTTAGAATAACCGTGCTATGTTAGTCTTATTTATATACAGGTATTAATTTAACCCAGAAATGTAGGAGATAGCAAGTCCAAGGATAGCATTTTATTCTCTTCTTCCTCTTAAAATAAATGTATTACTAAAACATTAAAAAATAAGTTAGTGAGTGTAAAAATTGTAGATTTTTTGATTGAAATTTGGCAATCCCTATAACAGGATGTATATATACATCACAAAATTTTTTTAAAGATATTGGAGTAATTAGTGCGAGGAATTCATTATGGATTAGAATAGAATTACTGTCAACCACGTTTTGATTTTATGACGTTTAGAAAAGAACTTTCAATTTTTTGCTTTTCATTGTAATTTTTATGCCAGTTTGTAACTTTGTATTAATAAAATAAATTGTCGACTTACTTATACTCTTTTTTAATTGCGATGGTGTTATTGATTACACATTATTTTGGTACATACATCTTCAAAATGCATCAATCATCTTTTTATTACAGATTCCATAAAAAAATTAAAGCAACTATAAGTTTAATGAATTTGCTAATTAAAACCAATTTACCATTGATAAAGTTATTTATATATTTTTTAGATTTATTATTTGTACTATTTATTTCAGTAGGCAGTATATGTTAGTAAGTCTGTATGCATCAACAGGTAATTTTGTAAAATTTTTAGCTATTAGTTTTTTTTTTATTTTGATATTAATCCCACTTTTAATATCCATCCATATAATCTTCCAATTCAAAACTTCTCATTTACAGATTCTTTGATTTGTAAAAATTAAGATAAACATTTTTTATACATCATTACATTTAAGTTTTAATGAAAATAAAAATTAGTTTAATACATTGTGCAATATTTTCTTGTTTTGTAAATGAAACAACTTCAGTAGTGCTTTGTTTTCTTTTTTACAATTTTATCATTTCTAGGAACATAAAAATACAAAAATAAATAAAGTCTCATTAAATATTATATGTAATATATTATTTAACATTCTTCCTAGAAATATTCTAGGATTCTGTTTGAATAAATAAAAATATTTGTTGATGTATAAATAGACTGTAACCATTTTATTTACTTGAATTATAAAATATAATACTGCGGGATGATAGAATTAGTGTGTGAAATTACTTATGAATATACGCTGATGTGATTGTATTAAGATATAAAAGATGTTCACCTTACGAGTTAGTAACAACGAATGAAAATTATTGCATGCACAATAATGTGAAAAGAATAATCAACTCAACTGATGGCTAAAGCCAGCTGGTCAAACGATCATAAAGGCCCTAGTGAGTAATAAGAAAATTAACGCTACGATCGTACAGTTTTAAACTGATTAATAGTTTTTAACACATACTGTATTATATTATGTAAGTATATAAATAACTTTTTAACGATATAGTGTCGTATATGATCAGTCAGCACTTTGTTGAATTATTGTAGTTTATTGTGTAGTACACAAGGGTACTTATGTATTAACGCCACCGCAGCTACAGCTTTATTTAAAGAGAAAGTAATCAATCGGATTTCGATGGAAAATGAACAGTCTCATTATTAATTATAATAAATGGTTTTATTTATTTTATAAATATAATTTAACCAAACTTAATTTATGCTCGCTTCGCTCGCTAACCTTGACTAATTAACACTGTAATTTTTGGAGTATTTATTTAATAATTTCAGTTATTATTGCAATTATTTATTATTTAAATAATCAAAACACTCCTGTTAATTAGTCAAGGGTTAGCGAGCGTAGGTTAAGTTTGGTTAAATTATATTTATAAATGGTTATAAATAACCATTTATTAAAATTAATAAAGAGACTGTTTTGAATCTATGTTAAACTCTATATCGGCCCATTTTCCACCGAAATCCGATTGCCTACTTGTCAATCAGATATTAAATAAAACTGTAGCTGCGGTGGCGTTAATATGTAAGTATCTATACAAGTCAACTGTAAAACCTAAACCAATGCAGAAGTTTTATTTATTTATGTCTATTCATAAAAAAAAATTTATGTATATGTGGTAGAATTCCTGTTCTTTTTAAATTTGTATTCCGTTGTAACTATATTTATTAATTAACATTAAGTATTATTTATTTTGTTAAATGAAAGAGAAAAACTATTAATACTGATCAATTGATTGAATTATGTTTAATAATTTAGTTAGGTATTGATTTTTTTTTATGCTACTACATAATTTTCACATGTTCTCTCATACTTATGCTCAAGTTAACATCTGTCATCTTAGTAAATTGCTTTGTATATGAAATATGTAGCCATTTTAAATTGGACTGATGATTTTTAAATTACTCGAAAGATTAAACCAATTTATGTTATTAGGATAGACCATATATTTCTTATATTAGCAATCCTAATGTTAAAGGAAGCAAACAAAACTACCAAATAGATTTACATTTTACATTTAGTTATGGACTATTGTATATAGCCATTTAAATGTGATGAATTATATATTATTGTTATCTTTTTTGTGGTTTTTGTTTCTTCATTTTATTAGAAAAATACAATTTTATAGAGTCCATCATACCTTTTAAAAGTAAAATAATTAAGGTAAAAAAGAAGGCTACTGTGTTAAAAGCTCAAAACCTGTGGAAAAGTTGTATTCAGCGTAGCTATTGTTTGTATTTTTCAGGTTTAAGTGAATAAAAATTTGGTTATTTTATTTTATTATTTTTTCATTTTTTACAGAAAATGAATGCATCCATTAATAATACATTTTTTGATGAAGTTCCATTAAACACTTCTATTGATGTTAAAACAGAATTAGAAGAAAGCATACCTGATGAAACAGAATGTTTATTTTCACAATATAATGAAGACATGAAGTATGATTGTGTAAGTAAAAGAAATATAATTAAAATTTCACTGGGGGAGGGAAAAATTTAGTTTTTGGTTAGTCATTTGTAGCTGATGTAAAAGACACTTAGTTATTGACTAATTTCTATTCTTATTGTATAATTTAGCCCAACAGGTTGGTCTAGCGGTTAACTCAGAACAGAAACTTATTTTAATATTACTGTAGTGTATGAAATCTTTCTGTTGCAGGGAATAGATCATAATAAATTATACACAGTGTTTCCTATAAAAGAAGAAAATGATCCTTTAAGTTTAGATAAAAACTGTAACTGTGAAGATTTGATGTTTATAAAAAAGGAAGAACAATATCAAATTAAACAGGAAGAATTTGTAAAGTTGTTTATTTAAAAATATAATGTGTCCAATCGTTTTTAATTTAACTTATTAGTGTTATAATTTGGATTGTTTGCTTAATTCTTACTCTTAATTACACATGTTTTTTTAATCTAAACATTTCCAGGTTATCAACCTCTGGTAATACAGAGTGATTAGAATTGAAATATACACTTTTGGTAGCTTATAAAAATTAAACTGGTGTATCTGAATACAGAAAATGATATGGTTTTACAGGGAATTTTTTTAAAGTTTATGTTTGTATATCTGCTCAGCTGCTAATGTCACTGATTGATGTGTCATGTTACTAGACTGGCAAGGTGGCCACTACTGCAGTAGAGTAAGTTTTTTGTGTGTTTGAATTAGCCAAAACATACTCTGTTACTGCTGTGTAATGGCATTTCAGAACAAAATTTGGTAAATCACCATACGGTAAAAGTGTTGGCCACCAAGTAGTCCAGACTTGACACCTTGCAACTACTTTTTATGGGGTTATGTAAAAGACAAAGTTTTTTTTTGTACCGCCCCTTCCTGTTGATATCGGCGACTTAATATAACGTATTAGAAATGCTGTTGCTACCATTGACCAATATATGCTTCCACGTGTTTGGAATGAATTCAACAACCATGTTGATATCTGTCGTGTACACCATTTGTAACATTTATAAATATGAACTTAAAGTAATCATCTCATCTCTTAAAAATAAATTTTTAATAAATCTGTTGAAAGTGTATATTTTATTTGTAATCACCTGTATATAAAATAATGCATGACAATTAGAAATATTTCTGTATTTATTTTGATAAAATAGTGGCAGAAACTCGCACAATGTTAGTGCAGATATTCAGTTATGATGCTTTTGGCCAAACACAGATCTAAGATTGATTTTTAAAAATGGTCAAGTATGTGCTGATGATGATGAATGTTCAGGATGACCATCTATCAGCATTAGACCAAATATAAAAAATTTATAATGAAAGAGATGAAACAGAATTTAATCTAAAATTCCTGTTTCTTTTACTTAAAATATTATTTACCTAGTTAAAATGTTTTAGCAGAAATATTTTTTTAAACATGATTTCAAAAGTAGAGTTGTGCAAGCCAGGAACGTATGAAAAAAATTAATTTTATAATAACTGAAAAATTATACTTAAAAATCTGATGTGGAGTACAATGCTGCACTCCTATAAATATGAAGTGCTGAAAATTATGTGGATTGATGTATAATTTTTAATATAAATTTGAGAAGAGAGTAGTAAGTTGGCAAGAGTGGTGGGTTTTGTCTATATTTAGGAATGTTGTTGGACATTGAAGATTAACAAATTGAATTGATTTTTCCTCCCCAACCTTGTATCGAACAAAAATAATACAAGCATAATTTATTGGAAAATCTTATGTTTTGTATTACTTTGTGGAATTATAAGTTAATTAAGCATTGTTATTTAAGTTTTTGTGCATAACAGATAAATTTAATATTTTAAGAAATATAATTTAATTTTTTTGTTCTCATAATGTGTGTGTATTATATATATATAATACACACACATTATATGCATAAATTAAGTTTGTATCTCCTTTTTAGATGATTAATGGAGAATTTTATCATCTTAACAGTCTTTTTGGTACTGTTTATAAAAGTTTTTGATGTCCTTTTTCTGTTTATTTTTGGTGTTTACAGTAAGTTTAATTTAGATTGATTCATCTTATTCTGTGTTATTCATTGCTTATTTTTACTTTTTTTTTCTCTTGAATATAATATATATCTTTTATTTTAGGATCTTGCTGATAAGACAATTGACGATTCAGTTCTAGAAAATGTTGAGGATAATATTCAGAATACGAAATATATGACTCAGGAAGTGTAAAGATAACGTTTTACGTAATCGCCTACGTAAAATATTCAATAAAATCGACAGCGTTAGTAGTGATGGATTTAATAATGATAAAACATTAGAATTTGAACACGATATAAGAATTAATAATAATGATGTAAGCGATAGATTAGTGGGTGTAATAAACAAAATATTAATGACGCTAAGAAATATACGTGTAATCATTGTGAAAAAACATTCAAATCAAAATATAATCTGATGCATCACAATAATATTCATATCGGGAAAAAAGTTACCATTGTACATTATGTCAAAAGTCATTTTATCGAAGCGGTGATTTAAACAGACATTTTTCTATTCATATTGGTGAAAAAAGATTTAAATGTAACACTTGTGAAAAATCTTTTAATAATAATGGTAATTTAAAGAAACACCTTATAAATCATACAGGTGAGAATATTTGTTTAAAGACTTTTAATAATAGTAGTAATTTGAAGAAACACCTTACAGTTCATACTGGAGAGAAAAAATTTAAATGTAATATTTGTTTAAAATCTGTTAATAACAGTAGCAATTTGACAAAACATCTTATAATTCATACTGGGGAGAAAAAATTTACATGTAATATTTGTTTATAGTCGTTTAATCAGAGTCGTGTTTTAAAGACACATCTTTCCATTCATACCGGTGAGAAAAAATTCTCGTGTAATTTTTGTCAATTGTCTTTTAACCAGAGTTGTCATCTGAAGTCACATCTTTCTATTCATACTGGACAGAAGAAATTTACATGTGATTTTTGTCAAAAGTCTTTTAATAGAAAAGATAGATTAGAAAAACATGTTATTGTTCATAAAGAAGAAATTTCTGTAAAATTTTCTCCATAATAGTTTATACTTATATAACTTATAAGATTTACTAATGGTACGCAGTATAAAATTTAGAAGTGTTTGTATTGTTTTTTAAATGTTTGTATGAAGTTAGTGTATTATTTGATGTACAGTATTATTAAATTTTGTTTTTAAGAAGTACTTATTTAGTTTTGTTCTACTTGTTAGTAAGTAACCTGTACTCGTTACTTATGTACTTTTAAGTACATACGTACTTACAAGTACTATAAGTAAGTACTTATTTAAGTACTTTTACATAAGTACTTGAGTAACAAATTCAGTTGTTCTGTAATAATTCTGATAGTTAATCGCCGGTCATACCGTATCAAGTCTCTGATTCGCTTAACATTGTCATCACTTTTTGACATTAATGGTCTTGCAGAGCATCTATCGTCCGCAACTGATTCCTAGCCATCTGAAAATACTTTAAACCACCTAAAAACTTGGGCCCCTAGCAAAGCGTCATCTCCATATGTCCTTTTCAATTTTGAAAAAGTTTCAGTAGCATTCTCACAGAGTTTAACACAAAACTTGATTGCACAACGTTGCTCATAATTAGTGTCAATCATTTTTGTAACGCACAGCAAAACTTGTTTCACAAAAAGTTTGTTTACATCTTCATGTGGCAACAATAAACCAAAAATAAATCAGCTGTTCATATAACAATTTGTTTAATGATAACACTTTACAGTGTTATTACTTTGGCTGCAAAAAAAAAAAATAGTCTCATTACTTTATTTACAGACCTCATTTATGTTTAATAAGTGTAAATGACATTATTTCCCGATCAATAACTTTCTTAGAAAAGAACAAAATTAATTAAAAAGTAAGTTTCAAATGTAAATTTTGTTACACATGCTTGTTTAAATCAGTTGTAAAAGTAGTGAATCATTAATTCATAAAAAGATACTCCATATTTCAAGTGTAATTTTATGATTGCAAGTGTGAAATATCATTTAAATGAATATCACATGAAAAATCAGTTTTAAAAATTAAATATATTCTGTTGAACATTTATGCAAACATCTAAACAATATTACAACCTTTTATTGACTTTTCTTTTTTTAGAAATTTGAATTCTAATATAATTCAAAGTCAAATGTGAATACCAGCTGTTAACATCAATTTTAAAATAATATGAAAATTTTTTGAACTTTCTTAATAAAAATATTTCCCAGCTTAATTTCATAACTTTCCTAGCTACAGTCAATTCATTTTTCAATTCGATTATTTTAAGCTCTATTTTTTATACTTTTACAATAAATTATTTTTTTTATTGATAAACATAACCAGAATTATGAATTTTTTTTTCATATGTTTATATAAAAGTATTTTTTATAATTTTTTATAGTTAAATACAAAAAACTGATTGATTGCTTATACATGTGAAAAGTTTAACGTTGAGACTGTTTTATGTTTTTGTTCTTTTTCAAGAGCTATAAAAGTTATTGTAAGAAATTTTAATGTTATTGGTTTTTTTTTAAATAAATATTTATTAAATTAAAATTACTTGTTTGATTATTCTTAAATCTTTTAAATTTAAATTTTAAAGCCAAGATGCTCAACAAAAGCAAGGAATAACCAAACAAAGTTTTTAATTTTAGTACAGGATTATTACAAATGATATTTCCGATAACAAACTTGAATTATTTACATTTAATAACACTCGACACATGAAAGTAGCATCAATGGAAAGGAAAAGTCAAAAATTTCCAGTGGTTGGTACAGTTGTAGTGTAGTTATCAATTTCATTACTAGGATGATAAGAAAGAAAATAGCTGCCAATGAATACAGGAAGATTGTGTATTGGATTTTCACATCTGCTAGTCTGTTATCACTCTGCAACAATTTTAGAAGGAAGTTTGGTGAAGATGCATCCAGTGAGCTGCGTATCCATAAGAGTGGTATTCTATCTTTAAAGCAACGGGATACATCTATAAGCGAAAGTCAACCAGCCATTTACCAATAAGTGAAAAGTGTAGAGTGTGTGCAAAATTTTTGTACAAGTCCACAGAAATCCATCATCTGGAACAGGATACACGAGGTTTAATTTTTCAGCAGGATGGGCCGCCACCCTACTTACAATTGAATATCAGAAGTGAACTGAATGGGTTCTTTTATGACTAACTCTCCTTCCTCTTATATAAAGCTAAGGCAGTGAGAACATTTCTCTTGCGTTTCATTTGACAAACGTTTGTGTTAAACTGACATGATAAGCACAATTTTCTAGATTTTAATTTCATAAGAATCGACTGTTGTACGTTCTCATTTGTGAGAATCTACATTTTTGTTGTTGAGAAGTTTGTGCGGAAATATTCACGGCATTTCTTTCTCTATTTTTCCTTAAACTATCATTCCTTCTTGGCAACTTTTGTTTAAACGTCGTCTCATTTGAGTAGCATATTTAGTAGGCTTACCCTTATTTTAATTATATATATATATAAAAACATAATGTGTGTGTGTAATATAAAGTACTAGATGCCACTAAAACATATTGTAACTTAAATATATTAAATAAAATATATAACTAAAGTAAAAGTATTTGCAACAAATATTTATTTTTGAAGTCTGTGCCAGTCAACACAATTTAAACAAAAAAAAAAAAACTAGAAATTCTGGAATTAAAAAATCAGGAATTAATCAAGAAAAATTATAAATTTCTGTAAGAAGTTTTCTATGAAGAAGAAAACAAAATAAAAGTAGTAACAGAATAATTCAAGGAAAAGACCAGTTAAAAACTTAAACAGGAAAAGGAAAGAGTATAGGACATTAGAAAAAGTGTTAAATGTCATTCCGTAGTAAGCTGAAACAAAATAAAAAAGTCAGGATTAAAAAAAATCTGAAATTGCGAAGACATTTTTTCTTTTTGGGGCCACCATACTCAACATAATTTTTAAGATAATACCTAAATGATGATAATAAATTAAGAAAAGGTTTTTATACAAAGATACAACCATAATTTTAAATAAAAAAGTGTTGATAAGTTTTGACTAATAAAATTTTGAATTTTAAATGCAGTGTGTAACATGCAAGATAATTTTTTTTAAATTTATTTAAAATTTAGATCCATCGACCACTAGAGATGGGTTGAGAAAAAATGTTTTATAGTGGTTTGAAGGATTACGATATAATAGATGCAAAAAACGTTTTTCTGAAATATGATTTATCTAGTCATTTATTTTTTTTTTTTGGAAAGGAGTGAATATTACATGAATATTTTTGGAAAACAATAAACATTTTGGTCAAAACACCAATCCCCACCCCCACCTCTTTTCCCAATTTTTGCAAAAATTTAATATTTGCCTCCAGGGGATAAAACCTGTTTACAAATTATAAAGAAAATCTGTCAACATGGCTTCAGAGTTAAAATATATATGTTACAGGCCAACATAGATACATACCATACATCCGTCTGACAAAAATTATTTTTTGGATTTTAGAGCATTGATTTTTTGGTTACTCTTTTCACAGATTTACAATTTCTTTCTTTTTTTTTTTTTTTTTTTGCTGCCAGAAGGACCAATTAGTCATTTATGTTTAGTCTTTCTTATCTTCCAATACTCTTCATTTTCCTGGAAAAATCCCTTTTCCATTCCTCTGTCCAAACCGTCCCCGTTCTCTTTTTAGGCTTTTCTGCAAATTTTAACACTGGGCAAGTTGTTATAATTTCCAGATCCTGTTCTGAGATCTTGCAGTGCAATGCATGCTTCTTTGATGTCTTGAAGCACCTCAGTGAGCCACACTGGTTGTGTTTTTAGCTTTAGCAATCTTTCCAAGAGTTGTTTACTTTTCTTTGATTCCTCCAAATGCAAGAGGTGGCTAAAGAATTTTTTTCTCTTCTTTCTTATTTCTTCTGTAATTGGTGTAACGACCTCATAGATTTTATGGTTTAGGAGTAATCTCCACTTTCCTTCCATCAAGTTTACCCCGCCAATAGAGGACCTTACAATCCTTCTTTCTATTTTGGCTAATTTTTCAGTTCTCGATGCTATCTTGATTTGACCCAGTGTTTCACTTCCATACATTACTACCGGTTTGATCACCGTATTATAGTGTCTTATCTTGGCTTGTTTGGAGATGCATTTCTTGTTATAGGTGTTTCGTGTGACCACTTGTGCCATTACTAGTCTGTGTGCTCTTTCTTGCCTTTCTTTATTTTCTCGTTTAGATTCCATGTGATGGATTCATCTAAATATTTAAATTTTCATACTATTTTAATTCTGCGACCATTGATTTCCAAATGTTTCTGCTGTATCTTTCTAGTGAACATTGCTTCTGTCTTCTTGTACGAGATCTGAAGTCCAATTTTCGCTGCGATAGAGGCCAATGATTCTATCTGGTGTTCAGCCTCTTCCTCTGTATTTACAATTTATTTAAATCTATTTTTTATTTTTTTGTTTTGAGAAACATCAGGAAAGTATTCTTTTATTCATTCCCCAGCAGGGAGACTCTTTTATAAATACCTAAAAGGAATAACTTAATTTTATTATGCAATATAAAAGGTGATCTTTGTTATATTATAAATAAAAACTAAGTTTATTTTTTTAATGTCTTATTTAATGCATCATTTTTTTTTTTGAAAAAACAATTATAATGAAAACATAGCAAAAAGCAGAAACAAATTTAACAGGAAAGAAACAACAAAAAATTAAGATGAAAATAAAATAAGAAAACAAAATGAAATTATTTACAAAAATTAATACATGACGAATGGTGAACCTGGATCAGAATTATTATCTTCTTTGAAGTTAGGTGTGCTTCCATCAAAATGAATATCTTCTTCGAAGCCTGAATCAGAAGATTTATCTTCTTCAAAGGTAAATGAATCTGTAACAGTATTTTTAACTTTTTTGAGGTCAGGATAGCCTGGATGGAAAACCTGATCGTGCAGCTGAAAGCTTAACTCTAAATCTTCTTGTATTTTGAACTTATTCATGATTTCATTTCCATTATAGTTAAGTCTTCTTAAATTGAAAAAGAACTTTTCACTGGTAGCAATCTCTTTATGTGAATTATTAATATAATTCTTTATAATTCCATTTTCCTGGTTTAGAATTATATTATTTTTCGTAATTCTTCTAACCTGTATTTTATTTCATCACAGTTTTTGTGCACAGTGAAAAACTCAAGATATCTTTTTTCGTTCAGCTTCATTTCATCAATTAGTTTTTCACGTGATAAGATTCAAGCGTGTAAGTCAGGCGTAACAGTTCTGTATAATGATACTTGCTCCTGTAATTCATCCGACCTTTTATTGCTAGCCAATAAATCGGAACTTAACTTCTCTACTTTTTTTATTAGCTGAGAATTACTTTTATTAACTTCGACTACTTTTTTAGGCTTCCTGACTTTTTCCTTTGTTTCTCATTTTCAGACTTGCGTTCAGATATTTCCGACTCTAAAGCCATTACAGTCTCTTGGTAGAGACTGTATTTTTGCGGTGAGATTCAAAGTGAAACATCTTTTAGACATGATTAATCATTTCAGTTTTTTAATATCCAGTTGTAAATTTTCATTTATATCCTTTTCAAAATGATACTTATTTTTAATATAAGACGGCTTTCAGTTCTTCGCAGGCCTTTTTTCTTTTTTAAGTGACGTTTGGAATTATTTTTTTGTATCTTTTTCTTCACAATCGCTAGCTGTTTTAAAACAAGAAGAAGTTGAGTTTTTAACGAATACATCCATTTTTGGCTCGCCTATTTATAAATTCTCGTCGTTAAATAAATACCAGAAGGATGCGTGTGACATTATTATAAATCTTAATGGTCAAATATTCCATGCATAGAAAAATGTAAAAAATATTATTAATTGTACAGTTTATGCTTATTGTAGAATAATTTTTAATATTAGTAAATTCTTCATGTAGTGACCACGAATAAAGCGTTTAATAATATGAATTCAATATAATTCAAATTTATAATATTTGCATCACTCGGTAACCGAATAAAAATCTGATGTGGGCACTACATGAATTCTTTGTATGCCTATTAAATTACATATTCACATTTTTTTTTAAAAGAAGTACATAAAATTTTATTTTATTAATCTGGTTTTTTATTAATGAATTATTAATTATTTTAAACGTTTTTTTACAATCTGAGGTTTAATTATTCTGAATTTAAGGGGATATGGAGTAACAATAACAAATGAAGATATCAGCTTTAATTTTTTTTTTTGCGTAATCTTCATGTGAATATCTAAAAACCAATTTCTAGATTTTTTAAATTCTGAGTTTCAAGGGTTAAAATGGTTTTTTGAATTTTTGTTAAACCTTGGCTATTTTTTTAATATCTCTGTAACAAATGGATAAATCAACCTAATTTTTGAATGAGTGTATAATCTTCATGTGAATAAAACATTACTAGATTTTTTAAATTCGACCTTGAAAGGAGTGAAGAAATGTAAAAAAATGTTTGAACAATGATTGTAAATTTTACCAATCGTGACCATATTAAATGAGATATTCAGTACATTTGGGCTTGGAAATACTCTTCAGATAAATATTTAAAAACCGTTTTTGTGTTTTTTTGAATTTCATTTCTTTTCAGGGGTGCGTAGGTATATGGTGCTGTGGCTCAAACAACACAGCCACTGCCACCGTTAATGTATGTGTGATTGGCTGCACTTGCTTGACTAAAAAACAAAACAAGAAGATTGACCGCCACAGGAAACGCAAATAACCACATAGCGCAGGCAAAGCTGTGACAGGGAACTAGTATAATACATATATGTACTAGATACCACTATAAATTGTGAAGTAGAATAATTTATAAAAAAGTAAAAATAAAAGCTGACTTTAAAAAACAATAGTACTAAAATGTTACAAATAATTATATTTTTATTTATTAACTAAAGTAAAAAGTATTTACAACAAATAACTATTTTTGAAGTCGGTGCCAGCTAACGCAAGTTAAATAAAAAAAAAACAACATATGATCTATATTATACAAGTACTACTTGAAACAATGCAAAATTGGTATTACAAGTTTTACTATAATAAAATGAGATCTACAGAAATGTAACAAAAAATATGTGACATACAAATATATGCTATAAGAATACTTTATACATGCTTAGGTACATACGAGGTGTGACAATAAAGTAATGAGACTGATTTTTCTTTGCAAGATGTGGCAACCCTGCAGCTTGCATAGGCACACCATCTTTGACCTTGGTCTATAAGGTACTTCTAGTCCAAGCGGCACATTGATGCAACTGCTCGGTTGT
Organism: Lycorma delicatula; assembly: GCF_047948215.1. Classification (NCBI taxonomy): domain Eukaryota; kingdom Metazoa; phylum Arthropoda; class Insecta; order Hemiptera; family Fulgoridae; genus Lycorma; species Lycorma delicatula. The sequence continues at coordinate 68,511,144 of NC_134465.1, read as the reverse complement.
GAGTTGTGCTGTAATAAATGAACACGTGTTTGTGTCTCTCGTCACAGAAATGAAACCGCAAAATATTGCGCGACGGTATACCGTTTCTTTTTGCGTTAAATCGGGTGAAAACGCGACGACAACTTACGGTAAGCTTCAGAAGGCTTTTGGAGAGGAGGTTATGTCAAGAGCTCAAGTTTTTCGGCGGCATAAAATTTTTAGTGAAGGCAGAACGGATGTTGAAGATGAAGACCGCAGTGGACGACCTTCAACCTCACGGACAGATGTCAACTTGACCAGGGTGCGTGAAATCGTACGATCTGATCGAAGATTATCCGTGAAAATGATCGCAGAAGAACTCAACGTCGATCGAGAAACGGTTCGTCTAATATTAACTGAAGATCTTGGTACGAGAAAGATTTGTGCAAAACGGTCCCCAAAAATCTCACACAACAGCGAGAAACACGGAAAAATGTGGCAGCCGATCTGTTAGAATAAACGGAAATCGATCCAGATTTGTTGAGCCGTGTTATCACTGGTGATGAAGGTTGGTTTTTTCAATACGATCCAGAGACAAAACGCCAAAAGTTCGCAACGGTGCTCAAAGGGATCACCCGGACCAAAAAAAGCTCGCATGTCAAAGTCAAAAGTGAAACGCACGCTTGTGTGCTTCGTCGATTCCAAGGGAATTGTTCATAAAGAGTGGGTGCCTCCTGGACAAACAGTTAACCGATATTTCTGCAAATAAATTTTAGAAAGACTTCGTAAACGAGTTCTTCGTGTCCGTGCAAACATTGCTGATAATTGGATTCTGTATCACGATAATGCGCCATCCCATACTGCTCTGTCAGTACAGCGATTTTTAACCTCAAAACAAATTTCAGTACTACCACAGCCACCTTATTCACCAGATATCGCTCCGTGCGACTTTTTTCTATTTCCAAGAGTCAAAATGGCGGTCAAGGGACACCATTTTCAAACAATACAAGATGTCCAAAAAGCTGTGACGAGGGTCTTGCAGGATATTACAGAAGATGAGTTCCAGGAATGTTACCATCAATGGCAGAAGCGCTGGAATAAATGTGTGCAATTAGAGGGGAACTACTTTGAAGGAGACAACACTAAACATGACTAAAACGGTAAGCAACATTTTTTTTTCACGTCAGTCTCATTAGTTTATTGTCGCACCTCTTATATTGTCAGCAAGTACATTTGCCTTAGCGAACTCAAGATGAGGTATGGTCGTAAGATGCTCTCTTTTATATGCTCTTGAGATCCCACTTTACATGTGGGAATCCTGTTTAGCTGCCTAGCGGTCGGTTGAGGTACTAACTTTACATAATTTTATGTTTAACTTGTGCTGGCTGACACCGACTTCAAAAATAGTTATTCATTATAAATACTTTCATGATTAAAATATTGAATAAAATTGATTTTAAATGAATTAAAACCGAAATTAAAAAAAAAAAATTATTTTGGATCTCCCCATCAGGCAGAGGTATTAAGTCATTTTAAAAAAAATCTTCTTTATATAATTCAAATATTTTAACGCTCAAAATGTATTTTGTTAAACAAAAAGATTTATTTTTTCATTTTCGGGGCACCTGCAAGAGGAAGCATTCGGGTAAAATTAATTTTTAAGAAAATAATTCCTATGTGGTGATAATAAATTTAAAAAAGTATTTTTTTAAATTGTGCAAACAATTAGTTAACAGCCATAATTCTAAATGAGTAAAGTTGTAATTTTCTAGGAAGAAGATGAAAAACCCACCGGGTTGGTCTAGTGATGAAGGCGTCTTCCCAAATCAGCTGATTTGGAAGTCGAGAGTTCCAGCGTTCAAGTCCTAGTAAAGTCAGATATTTTTACACGGATTTGAATACTAGATCGTGGATACCGGTGTTCTTTGGTGGTTGGGTTTCAATTAACCACACATCTCAGGAATGGTCGAACTGAGAATGTACAAGACTACACTTCATTTACACTCATACATATCATCCTCTGAAGTATTATCTGAAAGGTAATTGCCGGAGGCTAAACAGGAAAAAGAAAGGAAGAAGATGAACATTTTCCACTGTTTTTTTTCTAGAGATACTACCGTAAGAGCTATCAAAAAATTAAGATTTTCACATTTTAATGCAGTGGGTAACTTGCAAGATGGTTTTACATTTATAGCCCAAAGAGGGATTAAAACACGCGTAAGAAAAGATTGGCAAAAAAACCAAATTTTTGATTGGAAGCTATGACTTTCACATAATCTTAGATATCTTCTTTCTTTTTCCTGTTTAGCCTCCGGTAACTACCGTTTAGATAATACTTCAGCGGATGAATGAGGATGATATGTATGAGTGTGAATGAAGTGTAGTTTTGTACATTCTCAGTTCGACCATTCCAGATGTGTGGTTAATTGAAACCCAATTACCAAAGAACACCGGTATCCACGATCTAGTATTCAAATCCGTGTAAAAATAACTGACTTTACTAGGACTTGAACGCTGGAACTTTCGACTTTGATTTGGGAAGACGCGTTCACCACTAGACCAACCCGGTTTTTAATCTTAGATATTTGCATCGTTTAATTTAAGAGTGGTGTTTTAAACATTTTTTTACATACTTTTTATTTATTTATGTTCATAAAGTAATGAACTCTAACCAAAATGTAGGCACCGGAATGTACCGATCACTAGCGGAAAATCCTGATTCGTTAGTATCAATTTCTAGTTAGATTTCTTATTTAACTTTCATTATATCAATATTCATCATTCAAAAAAAATATTTTTACCCAAGAGGTAATCAATTTTGGACACCTAATAATCCAATTCCGAGACGCCGTACGCCAGGGCAACCCGTTTGGAGGGTCTAGATGTGGAAGGCGTGCCATAGGCACGCCTCTGCATCTAGTATATTCGCTAAATTGGGGCGACGGAAGCGAAGAAGAAATATAATCACCGAATCCTTATTACAAAAAAAAAATGTGTAAATATATTGTAGTTCGAAAAAAAGCGTGTGCGCACGCACGCACACATGTATAGATCAATATTACGGTTCCTGTACAAGATTGAAAGAGCATGTGAAATGCAGTTATAAGTGTTATATACAGAGTTATATTTAAGTATGGAAACAGCTTATACTGCATACCTGAGATGTCTTTGGAGGGAGAATGAAATGGGGTTCATCACAGTTAAAAAAATCTGCATTATGGTGGGTTTTTAATTTTTTCCGCCATATTGAATCAAACTTAATTTTAAAATAGGAAGGTTGACGTATGACACATCATTTCGGTTTAAAATTTTACAAGAAAAAGAGTGTTGAACGCCGTTTTTCTGTTAACGCCTTCGTTGTCGAGCACTCAAATTTGGAACGATGGAAAAGTAGTGTTAATAATAAAACGCGATGGATGCATGATCAATTTTATTGCATTTTCCATTCATAATACAGACAATAGCAATGCTGTAATATTAGTAATAATTAACAATGAAACAACAAATCATATCAACTGTCATTTTCTCATTAAATTTTTTCATTATTTAAATAATAAATAATTGCCATAATTACTGAATTTATTATTTAAATACTCAAAACATTACTGTGTTAATTAGACAAGGTTAGCGAGCGTAGGTTAAGTTTGATTAAATTATATTAATAAAATATAAATTGTTATATTGAGTGAGTTACTAAGATGTTCAAACTTGATTAGCGAGGAAAATAATATTTTTTTCATTTTAAAATTATTTTTCTGCCCAAAATCAAGGAAATATAATGATTGTTCAGGAGTGTTGGGAGGGGGGTAGAGCCCCTTCGATTGTTACAATATAAGGTCTAAATGTAAAATTATAATTTTACCTTCCGATAATTTAAAAAAAAAATATATAGAAAAAATCGAAAAAATTTGTTGACAAAATGTTTTCCATTTTTTCTAGACTTAAAATTGGTTTTTAACATGATAATTATTTTTGAGTGATTTGGTAAAGAATTTTTGGGTGGCATATAATGAAAGTACCGAACATAATCGCCAGGTATAAATGACTAGTAAATTTTTACGCGGACTTGAATACTAGATCGTGGATACCGGTGTTCTTTGGTGGTTGGGTTTCAATTAATCACACATCTCAGGTATGGTCGAACTGAGAATGTACAAGACTACACTCATACATATCATCCTCATTCATCCTCTGAAGTATTATCTAAACGGTAGTTACCGGAGGCTAAAAAGGAAAAAAGAAAGGTATAAATGCAATGTTCAGCATTTTAAAAAGTTTACGGTTGAAGTGTAGAGAAGAACAATTGCTGATATTTACAGGAACCAAACTGCAACAGTAATGATTGAAGAACATAAGAAAGAAGCCGTAATAAGAAAGGGAGTCCGACAAGGATGTTCCCTATCTCCGTTACTTTTTAATCTTTACACAGAACTAGCACTTAATGATGTTAAAGAACGATTTAGATCTGAAGTAACAGTGCAAGGTGAAAAGATAAAGATGCTACGATTTGCTGATGATATAGTAATTCTAGCCGAGAGTAACAAATATTTAGAAGAAACAATGAACAGCATGGATGAAGTCCTACGCAAGAACTACCGCGTGAAAATAAACAAGAACAAAACGAAAGTAATGAAATGTAGTAGAAATAACGAAGATGGACCACTGAATTTAAAAAATAGGAAGAGAAAAGATTATGGAGGTAGAAGAATTCTGTTATTTGGGAAGTAGAATTACTAAAGATGGATGAAGCAGGAGCGATATAAAATTCCGAATAGCGCAGGCGAAACGAGCAATGATTTGAGTGCATCGTCTTATTGAAGTTAGGTATAGGAAGAATTTTTGTGTGAAACCTTCGCTGTTAGCAAAGGCGGGACCAAATATATCCCATTTAATAAAAAATATTATGTCTGGAAATTAATTTATAACAAAATTCATTTTATATTTAGTAATTTTCACTGATATTAATTAACAAATTAATACCTTATTCTGTCTTAGAGAACATAATATTACCAATTTTTTTTTCTTAACTGAAAAAAAATATATGGGTGCAAAAAACAAAATTTCAGTTTTGTAAATTACTATTGAAAAAAAATGTCTGTTAATTTTCGACTACATCGGCAATTGTGATGACGTAATTTGTTTTTATTAAGTAATATTTTGAAACAGGTAAAAGTAAAAAAAAAACGTTTTGAAATTGCTTCCTTCTTTTATTTTAAATTCAAATATATATTTTAAAGCGATTATATATATTGAAGATTACTAAGTTACGTCAGGAGGGATTCATTAGAACAATTAAACAACTGTAATACAATTGACTAATCAGAAACACAGAAAAGTAATTAACTTGTTTTTCAACTCTTATAACAAACAAAGTTGTTTGTCAAAATGTTAACGTTGGACGGATAAGATATGTCACGAGGGAGTCGCTCGGGTCTCTAACGAAACACTCCGATATGATTGACCAATCAGAAACGCAGTACGGTAATTAACTTGTTTTTCAATCTTCTAACCTCATACGAAGTAAAGACAGTGTCGTCGAAATCGTTGGACTATGAACATCTCCTTCATGTGGTAACCTGAACAATCTTCTAGACTGGATAACCACATAATTTAGGACATTATTTTAAAGTGAGGGACATTTATTTTATTGCATACAACATAGTTTTATTTTTTTTAATATATCGGTTTTAAATTAAACATTTTTTTTCTTAATTACAGTTTAATGAAAATTAAAATTTAACGTAGATTTTTTAAAGCACGTTGCTACAGTTTATATGATCTCTTTTACGAAAAAAGATTTTCTTTTTTTTTATGAAATTTTGTTTTTTAATTTAAAATCTATTCTAGATAAATAATAATCTTCCATTTTACAAAATTTGTTTTATTCAAAAAAAAGAGGGGTGATGTAATCTTTTTTTGAAATGGATACATCAACGTGGCAAAATTTTTATAAAATTAATTACCGATGAATTTTATGTAGGAACTAAAATGAATTTTATTCAAGAAAATGCTATAAAATGTATTAATATTTTCAATAATTTTATAGGAATTGCCAAATTTTTAAATTACATCTGGATACTTGTATAAATAGTTAAGTGTAATTTATATGTACTGAATAGACATGTTTTTTCTTGCGCTTGGCTACCTTTAATGTCTACTGAAAACAAGTACAATACCTTGGTACGATGAATATCTTGCAGGAACTATCAAATTTTATTGTTTGATGTATCGAACACTTTAATTATTAGGAAATATTTTTTAGAAACTGTATTAAGATAAGATTGTAGTTTGAATTAAAAAACAATAATGTGCAGTTATGTATCATATTTAAAATACTCTTATTCTTTTTTAGTTTATTTCAGATCATAATAATTGTGTTATTTCCCCGCTTGAACAATCTTAATCTTCTTTCATACAAAATCATTGAACCAAATCTTATTGGACATCCTCACATTTTTACATCTATGTTATCAATTTCTTTTTTCAGTAATTCTCTAGAAAGTTCTAGAAATAAAAGCCAATTATCACTTGTACAAATATTTTCAATTATTGCAGAGGTACTCTTTCTTTATTTATCAAGAGTTTATAATAATAAGAAATTATCTTTTATCTTGATTAAAGATAATTTAAAATTTATTTTTGTTTCCCATATTTCTAAATTTTTCCTGGACATCAGTTGTAGTTAACTGCATTCATTTCTGGGTCTCTCGATTGTAACCTGGAAAAGAAATCTTTTGTAAAGGTGTTTTATTGTGTAATCAACCAAACCTGTTTTAGCTAAATTTATTTTAATTTTTTTCAGCTCGCTAATAAATAAAAACTGAATATTCAATACTTGTTCTAATCCATTTTCAATATTTTCATTTGATCCATTACCATTTGTAGTGAATTGCCAACCGACACACAAATTTCTGACTACTGTAATACAATTAAAAAGGTTTTATTGTATTTTTTAATTATTTTCAAGCAGGTGCAATTTTTTTATTTATTCTGATTATACAGATGACTAGGTAGAAAAAAAATAAGCACATAATTTTTTTAATTACTCATTTTTCTTCTAAATGAATTTTAGTCTACGCTTTAATATATTTTTTATGTAATTCTTAACTTTGTTTGATTAGGTACTTTGGTGGTTAAGGTACTTAACCACCAATATGTTCTATACCTCCTTTGTCGCTACATTCATATCAAAAAGTTAGCCAATTATTTCAAATAATTTCTTCATTGAAATCATTTACAATGTTTTACTCTGTATTTTCTTTTCAGTTACAATTATTTTACTGAATTTATTTAATTATGTATAGCCGTTTGTAAAACTTCATACAGGAAGAAAAATACAATCCCAGTTTATATTCATACCTTTATGGATTTAACTAGTCAAATGACCACATACTGTAAAGGTTCCATTTATTTTCATAATAACAAGTAGTAGTAATATAATCTTGTTCTTTATGTGAATTCTCTGTTTTTTAATGTAATGCAAACAATACAATTTTTTCAAAATATTAATAAGCATTAGTTTCCTAACCTTTTAATTAAATATTTAAATTTAACCTCTTTGGAGAGAGATAAATGTTTTTACTATGTATATTTTGTATACAAATTATGTTTACACGGTTTTGTTGCCTCAAATACAGTAATTCTAACAATATACATAAAATAATTAGGTAGCTTGTAATTGCATGTCCTTGTTATGTAGCTAGTAATTTCATGCGGCTTGTAATTGCATGTTCTTTTTATGTAGCTTAGAAATATAACTGTTTTATCATAAAAAATTGTTTTACTAACATCGAGTAACTTACTAACATTAATTACACTAGTTTAAGTTTAGTTGATGGGTATTTTATGTATATCATTCATTCTGCTGTATTTGAGTTGAATATCTAAATTTAAATGTAATATAAATCGATTATCAATTATTAAATTATAACTGTTTCTTCAAAGAGGTTAAATTATAATATAAAGGATTTTAAGGAACAGGGTACATAAACCACTTAAAGGCTGTTTATACAATTTCTCCAGTTTTGTATAAATTTATTATTTTTAAATAAGGAGAAATTTGTGATTTACTAATTCATAGTATTGGCTTTTTTCAATCGTATTTGATCTGTTTATGTAAAATAGCTTCGCGTCTTATTTTCTTTGTGGATTTGCTTTTATTTTATAATTATCCTAAGTAATTTCTTAAATAAATAACCATATTTAACAACAAAATTAATTCTAAAATACCCCATTGATTATCTACATATAAACAAATTTAGGAATACAACACATCATCAGTTTTTTGGCATTCATTAAAAAAAAACTTTTCACCCTAACCATCTAACATTACATAAATCTATTTTTGACACCAACAAACAGTATTTGAAAGTATACTGGACTTCTGCAGAGAACCATCAAGGAACTATTACAGTATATCCATCAGGAATCCGTCAGTATTACCTTTGATCATTTTTACAACCTAAAAATACACTACATTAAACCTTTCGTATGAGCAAACATTATATACAAACCCCCTGGTTTTAGTCTTCTAGAGTAGTATATGCCATATGCTGCCTGGTGGTTATCCACTGAAATTATTAGTTTATTTCTATAAATGTATATTTTTTATAAACCACTTTCCAAAACCATGTAAAACTGAAATCGAGCACATTCTCTTTCTTATACGAGATTAGAATTGGAAATGTAATCGGTACCTGTCGCCTGCTATTAATCACTCTGCACCTCCCACTGTTCACATATAGAATTTCTTTGTAATTATATTTCATATTGTTGATGAAAAAAGACCTCCTTATGGATTACTGAATAATAAAATTAAATTTTTTTCTATAATCCTACAGATAAAGGTAGCTTCAATATTACATTTAGTAGTTGCATTATTTAATACCCCCTTTTCACTTGCATTGTCATCAATCACAACTTGATTTCATTTGCTATCATTAACAACTTACCTTTTTTTCAATAATATAAATTATAGACTTTTTTTTAATTCCAACCAGGATTGGCCATATTATGCTGTGAAAATGCGATCTTAAGAGAATCTTGAAAGGGGTAATTAAGAGGTCTGGATAGTAATGCATACACCTGCACAAGTACAAAAGGGAAAAAAAGAAATATGTAAAATACAAGTAAATTCATTATTATTAAATACTCTCTGAGTAATTGATTTCTTTGAAAAATCTTCTATTTTTAATATTGAAAATAATAGAAAAATCCCTTAAGTTATGTTTCTTCAAATCCATAATATTTTTCTATTAAAATTATAAAACAAAAATCTTCTGGTTAATATTTCCTAGTTCAGTCTTCTAATTTTTTTTAGAAATACGGCTTCAAATTATGTAAATGTAGAAACACACAGATTACACTGTATTATACAGACAGAAAATTTTTATTATTCTCTGACGCAGTTCAAGGTGTATCATTTTAGATTTTTGTTCAACATGTGGCAAATCTGATATGCTCTGACAGTTCAGGGTGTGTTATTTTAGACTTTTGCTCAACAGATAGCAAATCTGATATGCTCTGAAACAGTTCAGGGTTTATTATTTTAAATAGATTTTTGATAAACACATAGTAAATCTGATATGCTCTGAAACAGTTCAGGGTGTATTATTTTAGATTTTTGCTCAACAGATAGAAAATCTGATATGCTCTGAAACAGTTCAGGGTTTATTATTTTAAATAGATTTTTGATAAACACATAGTAAATCTGATATGCTCTGAAACAGTTCAGGGGGTATTATTTTAGATTTTTGCTCAACAGATAGAAAATCTGATATGCTCTGAAACAGTTCAGGGTGTATTATTTTAGATTTTTGTTCAACATGTGGCAAATCTGATATGCTCTGACAGTTCAGGGTGTATGAATTGTTTTAAATTTTTAATCAACACATAGCAAATCTGATATGCTCTGAAGCAGTTCAGGGTGTATTATTTTAGATTATTGCTCAACAGATAGAAAATCTGATATGCTCTGAAACAGTTCAGGGTTTATTATTTTAAATAGATTTTTGATAAACACATAGTAAATCTGATATGCTCTGAAACAGTTCAGGGTGTATTATTTTAGATTTTTGCTCAACAGATAGAAAATCTGATGTGCTCTGAAACAGTTCAGGGTGTATTATTTTAGATTTTTGCTCAACAGATAGAAAATCTGATATGCTCTGAAACAGTTCAGGGTTTATTATTTTAAATAGATTTTTGATAAACACATAGCAAATCTGATATGCTCTGAAACAGTTCAGGGGGTATTATTTTAGATTTTTGCTCAACAGATAGAAAATCTGATATGCTCTGAAACAGTTCAGGGTGTATTATTTTAGATTTTTGCTCAACAGATAGAAAATCTGATATGCTCTTAAACAGTTCAGGGTGTATTATTTTAGATTTTTGATCAACACATTGCAAATCTGATATGCTCTGAAACAGTTCAGGGTGTATTGTTTTAGATTTTTAATCAACACATAGCAAATCTGATATGCTCTGAAACAGTTCAGGGTGTATTATTTTAGATTTTTGCTCAACAGATAGAAAATCTGATATGCTCTGAAACAGTTCAGGGTGTATTGTTTTAGATTTTTGATCAACACATAGCAAATCTGATATGCTCTGAAACAGTTCAGGGTGTATTATTTTAGATTTTTGCTCAACAGATAGAAAATCTGATATGCTCTGAAACAGTTCAGGGTGTATTATTTTAGATTTTTGATCAACACATTGCAAATCTGATATGCTCTGAAACAGTTCAGGGTGTATTGTTTTAGATTTTTGATCAACACATAGCAAATCTGATATGCTCTGAAACAGTTCAGGGTGTATTATTTTAGATTTTTGCTCAACAGATAGAAAATCTGATATGCTCTGAAACAGTTCAGGGTGTATTATTTTAGATTTTTGCTCAACAGATAGAAAATCTGATATGCTCTGAAGCAGTTCAGGGTGTGTTATTTTAGACTTTTGCTCAACAGATAGCAAATCTGATATGCTCTGAAACAGTTCAGGGTGTATTATTTTAGATTTTTGATCAACACATAGCAAATCTGATATGCTCTGAAACAGTTCAGGGTGTATTATTTTAGATTTTTGATCAACACATAGCAAATCTGATATGCTCTGAAACAGTTCAGGGTGTATTATTTTAGATTATTGCTCAACAGATAGAAAATCTGATATGCTCTGAAACAGTTCAGGGTTTATTATTTTAAATAGATTTTTGATAAACACATAGTAAATCTGATATGCTCTGAAACAGTTCAGGGTGTATTATTTTAGATTTTTGATCAACACATAGCAAATCTGATATGCTCTGAAACAGCTCAGGGTGTATTGTTTTAGATTTTTAATCAACACATAGCAAATCTGATATGCTCTAAAACAGTTCAGGGTGTATTATTTTAGATTTTTGCTCAACAGATAGAAAATCTGATATGCTCTGAAACAGTTCAGGGTGTATTGTTTTAGATTTTTGATCAACAGATAGAAAATCTGATATGCTCTGAAACAGTTCAGGGTGTATTGTTTTAGATTTTTGATCAACACATAGCAAATCTGATATGCTCTGAAACAGTTCAGGGTTTATTATTTTAGATTTTTGCTCAACAGATAGAAAATCTGATATGCTCTGAAACAGTTCAGTGTGTATTATTTTAGATTTTTGCTCAACAGATAGCAAATCTGATATGCTCTGAAACAGTTCAGGGTGTATTATTTTAGATTTTTGCTCAACACATTGCAAATCTGATATGCTCTGAAACAGTTCAGGGTGTATTATTTTAGATTTTTGCTCAACAGATAGAAAATCTGATATGCTCTGAAACTGTTCAGGGTGTATTATTTTAGATTTTTGATCAACACATAGCAAATCTGATATCCTCTGAAACAGTTCAGGGTGTATTATTTTTGATCAACACAGCAAATGTGATATGCTCTGAAACAGTTCAGGGTGTATTATTTAAGATTTTTCTTCACATAAAGCAAATTGCTGTGACAGTTCAGGGTGTATTATTTAAGATTTTTCTTCACACAAAGCAAATTGCTGTGACACAGTTCAGGGTATATTACAACTTTTTCCTTAACGGATAGGAAATTCGATGTGCTCTTACACAGATCAGGGTGTATTATTCACATTTTAGCTTATTAGGTACCAAATAAGATGCACAATTATTTTTAATTATAGTTCTTGATTACATATTAGAAATGTAAATATCTATGTTGTGTGCAATGAATAGTTTTCGGGATAGCCGGGTACAGAAATCATTCGTACCGCGTCAACCGCGTCGCGACCGTATTTCATCATCCCGATATCGTTCATCAGGTTTCGGTTGGGGGTTGCTGTGTATATAAATGTGTCTATATATTGGGGGGTGATATATAAATATGATAATGTTAGAAATATTTTATTCATAATATTTATATTTATTCTATGTTTATTATGTTTCTTTATATTTTCAGCTCATCACTTCGCTACCAGTGGCTGAAGTCCTCCTTCTAAATCAATTTAAATTCATAAAAAATTAAATGTTATAATTTAAATTTATTATTTAATTTTAAATTTAATCACATAAAAATTCCTTTGTATAGTTTAAATTGATTTATAAAATTTTATTTGAAATATTAATGAGTGGGTTTTTAAATTTCCTTTTTTATAAATTATTTAAAGTTTATTCATTTCATTGATAAAATTAATAATTTAAATAAGTTCAAGAAATTAAAAAAATAAGTAAATATATAGAGGCAATTTCTTAATTAAATGCAGCTTTTAAATCTGGTTCATGTAGGATATATGTTTATTTTTATATATATTTTATATATATATTTATTTTATTTGATATTTATTATTTTACATAAGTTTTTTCTTAAATTGTTTTGGTAGGTGTTAATCAAATTGAAGGTTAGAGCATTTTTATATCTAATTACAGTTTTAAAATTTTTTTTTCTCTTATTTGAAATATTTTAAATTTTGAATACCCCTTTGCTTTCCTCAATCAACGTTCAGCCAGCCACCTGCTTCAAAGAAGATGCATGCTTGCATGTTAGTTTAATTTTTTCAAACCAGGGTCAGCTGATTTTAGAGGTGCCATAATAAATTATTTCACTTTATTCGCTAATTTTTTTTATTAAAAAAATTAACTTACTTGCAAAATTAACCATTTTTTTGTGGTAAAATCTTAAGTAGAATGTGAAAAAATTCATCTAGCATAACACTGTAATCCAAATTACTTCAAGATTTAATCATTTTTATATGTAATATATTTGCCTTGCATATTAAAAAGGCATGAACTGACCCTGGTTTTTAGTGTGTAATTATTTTATCTTTCACATATTTTGAAATTGTGGGGGAAATAAGTGATTGGTGTAAATAAAGTGTGAAATTAAAGTGCGATCAAGATCAAAGTGTGAAATTAACGTTATCTTCCTCACTACAAAAATTTACAAACTATAAATAAAAATGAGACTAGAAATAATACAGATTACATTCCACATCTCATCAACTCTTCACTTCATGCTGCATCCTATTTCTTCAGAGTACCAGATCGACCGATTTTTTCAGCTGCTCGATGGATTTGATCTTTGGATTAGTCGTGGCGATAAATGTAAAGCTGTGTTGCCAAATGGTAAAATATTAAGGTACTACTAATTCTTTACTACACCATATAATTTCATGATAATACTAGTATTTATTAAGAGTCCATCAGTTTATGTAATGTTTAGCTTCAGTTAGAGCAACCTAGTAATGGAGCTACTTGCTCTGTGAATTCAAACAGCCATTATCACGGCATTAGCCCACTGTGGCTAGTCTAGTGGTTAACTCGTCATTGCAAGTCAAGAGTTCTACGGTTCAAATCCTAGTAAAGACGTTTAAATGGATTTGAATACTAGATTCTGGATATTAGTGTTCTTTCATGGTAGGGTTTCAATTAACCACACACTTCAGGAGTGGTCGACGTGACGCTGAACAAAACTACACTTAATTTGCATTCATACATACCATCCTCTGAAGTAATACCTAATGGTGGTTCCAGAGGCTAAACAGAAAAAGAGGGTCAGGCCATTAGTTTAGACTCCAGTTTACATCATTGATAGGTAACTTTCTCTTTTGATACTGCAGTTACTTTTATTTTTTAAATATTTTATTTGAAATATAAACCACCAAAACACAGTAATTAGATAAGTTAAACTTGCCACATTAATTTCCACCGACTGTTTTTTTGCAGTACCCTGCATCTCCAGTATGTATTAAATTCTATTTTTATTACATTAAAAGTTATTCGTTTTAATGATATCTCTGTTTTATGATAAATTATAATGTTATTGTGAAATTTTAAATGATGATATGAACATAAATAGGGTATACAACGTATCCTATTCTACAGGTACAACGTATACCAAAATGAAACAACTAGCACTAGGTAGGGAATCTCGGAGAGCTCCATCAAAAACCAGTCAAATGACAGAAGACAAAAAAATGAACATAAATGTACTTGTGAAAATATTTATAATTTACACAAAAATAATACAAATAAATTAAAAAGGATAAGATAGAATTTAATAGCAAGTGAAGGTGCAAGATACTGCACAAACTGGTTATTGGAAATAAATAAGGTAAGTATAAATAATCTAATTACTGTGTTTAGGTGGTTTATATTTCATATAATGTTATATATATATATATATATATATATAAATTTGTATAAATATATATATATATATATATATATATATATATATATATATTTATACAAATTTTTATGAATTTTGTTAGTTACAGCAATGAAAATTCATAAGCTTATTATGTACATTTCTTGGCTTACGATATTTCAAGACGGCTGTTCATATTTTTTAACCTTTCTAATAGTATTTTGAGTATTTATCAGTTAACAGTACATCATTTGATTTTTTTTCATCATTGTTAATAAAATTGAAATGCAACATTTACTTATAATTTAACTCAATTATTCTTTTATAATGTAAAGAATAGCCATGAAAAGCAACTGATTTTGTTTCATAGTGTAAAATAAATGAAATAGAATCAAATTATTGTCGTGACAGTCATCTTTTCACTTAGATACCCCCAAACTTTTAATCATAATAAAAATGAATTTTATGTATGTTTACAGATAGAGAATGGGTTTTGATAGATGAAACAAAGCAATATCTTCATTTAACGTATTATTTTAATAGAAGATATACTGTGTAAAAATTTACAAGTGGTTTCACAAGTTATTTCTTTTTTGACATGGAAATTCTGTTGAGTCCTTTATTGTTTTGCTTGCTTTGGCAATGAATCTCTTGCCTGACAGCGGTTTGAAAATTGAATGAAACCATACTTGCACCTCTTTCTCAAAATTTGTAGAATATACTTATAAAGTAGATGGTACATAAATATTTCATGAATTTCAAATACCAGAGCAATCAAAGCAAGTGGAAACCTATATAAAATTGTAAAAAATAATAAGAAAATAAATGATGCATTTCATTCTATAAAAATATTACGTATGATTTAAAAGAAAATATATATATAAAAATTAGTAAAAGGATCAGGTAGTAAACCGATATCCTGTATCGATTTTTGTTACCATTCAACATTATTCTTAGCTGAAAATTTTAGCTCAGCCAAGTAAGTTCATATAACACACATTTCTGGATGCGATGTAGATCTGTTACCATCTATATCGGTGAACCTTAATTCAGAATAATGTTTTTGCATCTATTCTTGGTAAAGCGCTTTGATCTTGTACGAGAGGAATCCTTGCTGCCTTAAAAGGCGCTTATAATTTTTTTGAGCGAGTTGTCTTGTTTAACAATCTTCTGTGGATTACTCCTTTCTAACCTCCACTTTTTTCCTTTATTTTCTTCCACCTTGATCTATTAAACGGGTGTTTTTCAATGATTTGTCAATGGATATCTAACGATGCGGGGTCCGTAAAAAATTCAGTGTTCTTTGTATCTATCTAGTCTGGAGGAGGGTATAGCTTTTCTTGTGTACCTACTTAGCTAGTTATTCTATTTCTGTAAAAAATGCCTATATAAATACTTCTACCTCAGGTTAAATATTTAAGGAGTAAAAATGGACCCCGTAATCATTCCTAATAAATATTTTTGTTAGAAAAAGTTCAATGCTACCATACATGAAATAAATTTAATAACTAAAACAAAGCTATATTAATTTCACAACCGCTAATTGAATTTGTCTTACTTTCTTTTGTTTCAGGTAACTCAACGGTTCATTTAATATTCTAAGGGAGAGCTGCCATGTAAGTGGCCCTCCTTACATTGTGGTACCCCCTTTTATTGTAGTTTAATTTTCTACTAAAGGTACTTACTTTTGTTATTATTGTTTAATATTATAAATTTTCATGTTAAAAATAAGTTGTGTAGTTTTTAAGTTGATAGTATAATATTCTTATAAAATCGTGGTAGGTGCCTTGTCCCAGTAGGGTCCCCTGATAGGAACTTTCCTGTAGGGAATTTTTTATGTCTATTTTTGTGTATGTGTATGTTTCTGTTTCAGGTTTAACATAAATTTTACATTAAAATTACTTAGATAAGCAGTGTAAATTAAGTTTTATGAAAATAGATATAAATTTTGTATATGCTGTGTATGTTTTTTCAGGTACAATGTAGATATTATTTTATTATTAGTTAGTTAGGTCGCGTCCGCGATCCCAATCCCTAATAGGGTCCTCCTCCCTAAGGGGGAGGTTTTTTAGTCGGTGAGAGCCCGACACTACCGTCTGTTGCGGGCACAGACGGTGGCTGATACAGCTTTTTCCTCCTCCTACGCAAAACAAAAAAAAAAAAAAAAAAAAAAAATTAACAGTTCATATTACGTGCATTACTAATCTTTTTGCAAAGTGATTTTGAGTTGTAGGTGCTGTACTGGGAGTACTTTTAAATTCATGGAAGCTGTGACAAAAAAAATGGTTACTGATTCTCAAATGTAATATTGAAAGCGGAAAATGATTATGGAAGATAAAGAAAATTTTAGTTAAACTGACTATCAACCTAGTTTCAAATCTGGATTGAATAAAAAGTAAGTACCATAAATGTCTAACAGAATTTTTAAAATGCAGAAAAATATTTAAAAAAAGACTATAATTATTGCAGTCCCAATATGTATATCTAGAATTGTACATGGTGATTTGAACAAATACTGGGTGCTGAATTGAAAAATTATAAAATTTTGTGTAATACATTGCATTTTTAGATACATACCATTTATTTACCAATAAATGCATAATCAGTGTCATGCCAATATTTCAAAAAAGTTATTATTTTTGTGTATTCATTTATAATTTTTTAAATCAGCTAAGTTTTTGTTATTCAAATACAGATGAATTGTAATATATTCAATACAGTTTTTAAGTGTTATTTCAACGTTTGACAATATGTTTAAATTTAAACAATGTTTTATTTAAATTTAATTATTTAAAACAAATAATTTTTATTAACTATTTTACATCTGCAATGATATTAGATTATAAGAATTAATTACATTTTTAGTAAGTAGAAGCAAAGTATATAATGCGCTAACACAAATCAGCTATGCATAATCTAATTACATGTTCCTTCATTTAATGCTGGTAAAAGAGTAATCGATGAAACACATGATGTTACTGTTCCCAACTGTGAGGTACATTTCGCGAATCATCTTCTGTGACGTAGCAGAAGTTGTAACTTCTGCTACGTTATTCTGTAGTAGTCTGCTAACAGTTATTGAATTACATAATCTGTCATAATCACAATGTAGTGATGAATATAAAGCGCAAAAGAGATAAGATGTACAATTGCTTTCTATTTCATTAAGAATAATGATTTTCATACGCGACCAGTCCCAGTGGTGAATGGAGCGAAGGTGTTGCTTGTAGAGCTGAAAGATTTCCTGCCTTTTAGTGGGATTTCCTGCCTTCATGTTTTAAAATAAATATCTAAATATCAATCCGGTTTAAGTAATTATTGATTACAAACCATTGTTTAGCTGTTCTTCTGCAATGTTAGGGCAAATTAATAAAAACAGCCAAGTTTCACTTTAGTAAAAAAATCATGACTACGTCACTCATAATGTTAGTATAAACATGAGATTATAATCTACAGATTTTAGTTTCACTGTATGCTTGGTCACAAAAAATGATCACAAAACACATCTCACAGTTGGAAACTGCAATATCATCATGTCTTTCATCAATTGCTCCTTTACCACTAAACAGAATGGATAAGTGGTTGAACAAGTCATTACATTGGAAATTCCTGATCTGCGACTTCTGGGCTATACAAGTCATACCATATAAAGTTGATTTCTTTAAATTTATGATGACACTATACAACCAGTCAATGTGATGAACAGAGTGAAAGGGCCAATTTCAGGGCTGAATATCAGCTGTAGTTAAGTCAGCTTCGTGCTGGTATGCAATAATTTTTGTGGGAAAGGCATCAAGAAAACCATTAAAATAACCATTTTCCTCAGAAAGCCTAACTATTGATGTTCAGTTTTTATTAAGATTGTTCAGCGTTTTTTTGGAAGTAGATATGTCATGTCAGGTTATCTGTTGAGTTATGACTCCTTCAGAGACATAAAAATATTAATTATTATAGTGAACTAGATTCCTTGAGTCTATTAGAATCCCTTATTCCCCAAATAGATTCCACGAATATCGATTACATCTTTGAGCTTTGTCTTTGATAAAATTCTGGATTTATCTCTTAGGCTGAGGCAATAGCTACTTTCTTAATGGCCCCTTAACAGAGTGATATCTGTCTGCTTATGAGACTTATATCGCAGGCAATTATTATATTAAAAGCACAACAGACTAAACTTAGATGTCTTGATGAAATTATTTACACTTCTTATAATTTAATTCACCAAATTTCTTCATAACAAAAAGCATAAAGTTAAATTTTATCATTTTAAGGCGGATTAAATTATGTGTTAACTAAATATTGGTAAACAAAAAATTATACTAATACAACTTACAGACTTTGTTACTTATTTGTAATTTAATCATAACTAAACTGGTAAGTTTTCTTTTTCAGCAATATCAGATGGAGGACTTTTATCCCAGAATTTAATCATAAATAGAATTGTCATTTTCATCAAATTAGATTGGGGAGGAAACTATAAGGTGAGTTTTCAATTTAATTATTACAATGTATAAAACATGCAATAAGTAAAGCGGTAACATCAATGTACATTTAAGAATGTCCATCAGCTCTTACGGAAGGGAAGACATGTGTAAGGAAAGATTAGAAGGGCTCTAGCAAGAAAAAAAAAAGTTTCATAGGTTTTTTAAGTTGAAGCATTTAAAAGAATTAGGAAAACTTGGGATCTTCATGATTCTACTAATCTTTATTTATTTTATTATAATATTTAAGGCTTAGCTCTATGTAGGGCTTATGAATGTAATTAAATTCCATTGTATGAATAACAATTTGTCTTTAAAATCAATACAATATTAGTAATGAAGCAATTAATTTGGATAACATCTAAAGTTCCAGGTTAACTCTTTCAAATTACTTCATATAAGAGGTGAAGCATATTGTGGCAGGTTTTAATGTATCTACCAAAGAGATTAACGATCTGTTTAATTTTCATGAGAAAGTTTTTTATGTTTCTAACATACAACCATCTAACATAACATTGCAGATAGAATGTCCAGAATTCCCATTAATGATACAGATACTATTTTTGTTGTCCGTAAAGCAAAACGTCTGGGTTCTTTATTTGATAAATTCTTGTGGGATGATAAAATTGATTTTGTTTAACAAAATGGAGTGAACCGTTTTACTCTGAAGAACCTTTACAAAACACTAAGCTTGTAATCATTATGAATACATATTATGATTAAATATTTTCGCGTATAATGTGTAATGTCCAGTTTTTGGACTTCCTAAAAACATGAGCTTTTAAGAGAAAAAAAAATGGGCTTTTAGATCATTAGCGATGCATACTTTATGAGAAAGGTAACTGTACAATCAGTTTATTTTACAATTAAAAGATTTACTTTTTAAAAAACAATATTGTTCTGTTGATGAATTAAAAAAAGGACAAACATATGATTTATCTGCGATCACTTCAACATGTACAGATATAAGTATATGCTCGAAATAATTTTCAGTTAATTATTTTGTAGTAACATATTATTGATGTATTTACATTAATATTATTTCATGTGTTTGATTAAATAATTAAAATGAACTTGAAATACAACTATAATTTTTTTTCAAATTTTATATTTATTCAGATCAGAAAAAAAACATTTATTTATAAAGTAGCAAGTTAGGTTAAATAATTTGTTATAATAAAAAAATCACCCTTACCAACAATTCATATTATATCCCTAGGGCTTTGGGTTATTCGACAATCCTCAGGAGACATATTTTTTTGTAATTTAAAACGTTAAAATTAAAAACGTAAATAAAAAATTATACACTACCATAACCTACCTACGCGGGTCATTGTATAGGGAAATAAGTTAGGCAACTTGATAATTATTAATTTAAATAGAAAATCATCTTCAATATTGTTATTACAATAATGTTTTGAGATTGCTTGTTTTATAATAATCGGTGGAAAAATCTAATATTTTAATAAAATTATTTGTAATTATTTTTATAATAATTAGTTGTAATTATGTTTATTTTATAAAATGTGATTAGCACAATTGGATTTATCGAAACAGCCGTTCTTTATATTATTAATATGTTCTTTAGCTCCAATAGAAAAATAATGGTTGGTCATAACAATATATTCAAGATGGAAGTTTACACGTTTGAAACTATAGCCAACTTGCCCTTTTTTTTTTTTTTGAAATTGACATTACACCCACGGGGTTGTTGTAGTGGCGATCTTCACAAATCAGCTGATTTCGAAGCCGCGAGTTCCAACATTCAAATCCTAGTAAAGACGGTTAGTTTAATACAGATTTGAATACTAGATCGCGGATACCGGTGTTCTTTGGTGGTTGGATTTCAATTAATCACCCATCTCAGAAATGGTCGACCTAAAACTGAACTAGACTACACTCACATATCATCCTCAGAAGTAATACCCGACTGTGATTCCCATTAGCTAAATTTGATAAAAAGAAGAAAAAAGGAATTGAAATCAAGTTGTATACAGAGTGTATAAAAAAGTTCTCCCGGGATTTTCATAACATATTCTACACCTTAAATTTATGGAAAATTTCATATAAATGTATGCCCTAAAATGCTTCGTTTGTGAGTAACGGCTAATGACAGATTTCACTCAGACTTCAGCAACCCCGGTGAAACAGGTCATACTGAAATTTTTTGGACATTGATTACGGGGCAGAATTAGTGATTTCAATGGTTTTTTATCTTAAAAATTAAATAAAATACCTACCACAACTGTATCTGCAGTAGTTTTTAAGGAATCTGGGATGAAATTCAATAAATTAGGGTAAAAACCCCGTTTTTATGTTTGACGTACAATTACTTTGTTAAATGTGTAATAAACATCTAAAACCTTTAAATAAAACTTGTAGAGAACTTAATTATGAACAAAATGGTGTAAGATAATTCGAATAAAACAAAAAAGTTTAGAAAAATTAGAATTTTATTTAGAAGCAATACAGAAGATCATACCTATCAGTTTATAATAAACATTCAAAAACAAGCCTGCCAGTTTCAAAACATTTCTTGGCTCGCTTCTGTACTGCTTTTGTAGCTGCTATTCATAGTTCTTCAGGGCTATCCTTAAGTTATTAGGCAGCATCCATAATGCGAACAATTAATTCCTCATTAGAATGTATTTTTGTTTTATATACAATATTTTTCATGCATCCTGAAACGCAAAAATCTAAAAGGTGTTAGATCAGGTGATCTTGGTGGCGAGGAATCTGAACCTCCATAACCGCTCCATTTCTCAGGGAAATGATGGATACATTATCCATTACGTTTATTTTATCAATTTTGATTCTAACACAAGTATTTAAAAGACTATTTATATATGTTTGCAGATTTCATCAAATATATAAGATAATCATGACAGAGTGAGTACAGCACTTATAGTTAAGATTTCATTATATGATAATCGGGTTCAGAAATTAAGGAACCAAATCGTCGAATAACATGTGTTAACTAAACACATTCATATGACAATCGCAAATTTCATCAAATTATAATTATTTTTGTTACCTTCATCAGTTTGTAAATATCAATGGTATTAAAGATTAACTAAAAAGCTGCTTACAAGGTACTTAATATAAAAATAATTTACAAATTAACTAACTTAAGAAGATGCATTAATTTAAGAATGCAGTGTAAATTCAAGTGAGTTGTATTACAGTAATATTATTTATATTTAAAATATTGATTCTTTTGAATACTGTTGTCGATGTATTGAAAATTACTTCTTTAAAATAAAAGATTTGTTGGATGTTTAAATTCACTGAAATTGATGAGGCAGACTTAAAGACTTGTTGGCATACTCTACATTCCAAATACTATCAATTAGATATTTTATAACCGCAGATTTACCATCTTCTAAAATATTTATTCAGCTCATGAAATTACAAAAATGTCATTTACGACTGTGAAAAGGTTCTGTACATTAAGTTAAATGAATTTTTATTCCAGTAACAGGCTGTACTCTTCTTATCTGTCTTACTGAGATCATGATTATAAACTTTGAACAAGGTTTATCATTTTGAGGTTGCAGAAGAATATACTTTCAAACTGATTTCATATCGAATCGTTTTCTATGACTTTGTGTCACTATTAAACATATGGGCATAACATAATCTTATGTAAAAACATTAGCAAATTATTTAAATATAAAATTATTAGTAAATAATTTTTAAAATTAATACAGAAAATCAGATTTTCAAGTAAAATGAAAACAAAATTCTAATTTATCTTTTTAATTCACATTGTTTTATTATTAAATGTATTGTAATGTTATAAATCCTTATTTGGAAATATTGTGCAGAAATTTTTAATAAGATTATAATTCTTAGTTTTATATTATGTAAAATTAATTTTTTTTTCGACAGAGAAGGTAATATTGTTAATTATTATTTCAAGTACAATAATTTTTTTATATTTATTTGGTTACTTTCTTTCTGATTTTGTTGTGTTAAATTTATATTAACAATTATTTTATTACTGAAAAACTTTTTTTAATTTAATTACTTTTATACTATTTATTTATGTAATTGTGAAAATGGTTATTTCTTTTACAAAAGAAAAACTAAAAATATTTAGTGTTAATTACAAATATTATGAATAAAAACTTTCATGTTGCCCAGTAAGTATACATTAAGGTATTAAAACCTAATTTCATGTATATCAAAACAAGGGTTTATTCTGAATTTGTATTTATAATCGTGAATGATTAAAGACAATGTAAATGTTTGATGTTAACTAATGTAGGGCTCCTTCCTGACAAGAATATGTTCAAAAAAATATGAGATTTTTCTTTCTCAATTTATTTTATTTCAGAATGTAATATAATTGGAAGAACTTACAATTATTTCTGATCGTAACGTTTATTTTTTCATAATGCTGTACGGTTTAAAATATTGTAGATGTTCTGACCAAGGTTTTTCCATGGTTTCCCTTGGTTGTAAGGCAAATGGCAGAACAGTTAATTTTGCTTCCGTGGTTTGTGCTTAAATTGTTTTGTGAGAACATATTACAGTTTAATCAGAATAATCAATTTTCTTATAACAAATATTTGTTTGTAAATATTTAATAATAATAATGGACATGTTATAAAACCATACAAGTATTAAGTGAATTTATTTATCTTCCCCTACTACACCTTTATTTATTTACCTAATATAGCACAAATATTTGAAACTTATCTCCATTGCCTACGACATCTAAAAGTAAATTGTGGGGGGGGGGGGCAGAGTTTTGGTCATTTCAACATTGTTGTGAGAACACCAAACAACTTTGTTCAAAGTCGCCATTGTACATACAGTACAGTAGCACCATATGAAACATTAATGACTGCTGTGTTGTTTTATTTAAAACCTTTTTTTGTCTTCAGTAATTTGACTGGTTTGATGCAACTCTCCAAGATTTCCTATCTAGAGCAGTCATTCCTTTTTGGTATAATCCCTGCATCCTACATCCCTAACAATTTGTTTTACATATTCCAAATGTTGCCTGCCTGCAAAACTTTTCCTTTCTACCTGTCCCTCCAATATTAAAGCGACTATTCAAGGATGCCTTAATATGTGACCTACAACTCTGTCTCTTCTTTTAACTATATTTTTCCCCAATATTAAAATTCTTCTACCTCCATAATCTATTTTCTTCCTACTTTTATATTCAGTGATCCATCTACATTATTTCTACACCAGTTTATATAATCTACCTATCGGTTCCTTACCTTCCTGTGCAGTAATTCTGCAGGTATTCCGTTTATTCCAGGAGTCTTTCTGCCAATCAAATCTTTTAATGCTCTCTTTACTTCAGATCTTAGTATTGTTTCTCCCAACTTTTCTCCTCTTTTTCTTATATAACACCCCTTTCTAATTCATTTCCTCTGTATAACTCTTCAATATATTCTACCCACCTATTGATCTTTCGTTTCGTATTATAAATCAATGTACCATATTTGTTTAACACAATATTAGATTTTAATTTATGTACCACAAAATTCTTAACTTTCCTGCATGCTCCGTTTATTTTACAAATGATCATTTCTCTTTCCACTTTTCTTTAATCCACTCTTCTTTCGCTAGTTTGCACTTCCTGTTTTAGTATTTCTTAATTGTTGATAGTTTGTTTTACTTTCTTCATCACTAGCATTCTTATATTTTCTACGTTCATCCATCAGCTGCAATATATCGTCTGAAACCCAAGGTTTTTCTACCGGTTCTCTTTGTTCTGCCTAAGTTCACTTCTGCCGATTTAAGAGTTTTCTTTTTAACATTCTCCCATTCTTCTTCTACATTTTCTACCTTATCTTTTTTACTCAGACCTCTTGCGACGTCCTCCTCAAAAATCTGGAGTAGTTTTTAAGGAATCTGGGATGAAATTCAATAAATCATGGTAAAAAACCCGTTTTTATGTTTGATTTATGTAATCTACCTATCATGCATTTTTTTTTTTTTTTTTTTTATAGTGGTGGGGAACCCCATTTACGGGCGCCAAAGCAGTGTCGGGCTCGCTAACAGGTTCCGCAAGCTGTAACAGACTGTGCGTATGTATTCCTGCGCCCTACCGACTAAACCACCACCCCTCGCGACCGCACGGCCTCGGAAACCGATTATAAAAGCTGTCATCTATCCGAAAACCGTAATTTACGCTCCAATGGGGTCAGGTCAAATTTTCGGGTCACCGGTTTGACCTGACCCCGACCTGTGACCTGACCCTAACTTGTGACCTCACCCCTATCTTTAAACCTAACCGAATCTAATGAAAAAATGTCAGTGTTATAAATGCAATTATGCATATTATAACGAAGCATAAGAACATATAATCCGAATAGTCCATAGCAGAGAATTTCCTTGGCATTTGATAACGGCGATTCTTTTTGCCCTGTAAAAGAAACAGAAAAAACACGATTAAAAGTAAAATAATTAGTGTTTATCGATAAAAACTAGAATTATAACAAACTTAACGTACACAAATTCACTTACAAATACTACCGCACGTTTTCCAAGACCTCGAGCGCGTTTGCCAAGTTGGCTTAATGAACGCAACGATAAAAGAATTAAGTTAATCTTAAATAATGTTCAACATTATTAGTTTTCTCCGAAATTCATAAACCAAAGACAGGCTACTCAAAAATATTACGTTTTACTAATTAAACATTTAAACTTCTCGTTCTATTGCCACCTAATTTTAATGCAACCCGGACTAATTAACCCATTTAGTCCAGTCCTCTCTGTTCAATATACAAATAATACTTTCTCTTTTAATTCATTCTGAGTCAGAAGAACCAGTATTTACCAACATGTACCTTGAACATTAGAAAGGCAGGATATATGTCAATCGACGTTCAAAAGACAACTTGAATAGGGAGGTCGAAATTTGACCCCCCTATTTAACCTACGGTTTTAATCAAATTAATAAAAAGGTCAGCGCACAACATACTTTTATGCGCATTGGAGAGATGTAATAAAATATTCTTGGGAAATTATCCAAAATTACACATTTACAGAAAGAAATAAAGTGGAAAACGGAAAATACAATGGATAAATATTAAATTAGTAGAATATTAATAAATTTCTTACCTTCTTATAAAATTTAGCGGGGTCATGAATGTCGATGTAATGAGACGTGTCTTGTAGGTTTGGCTGTTGCGGTATGAAAATGGATGTAAAATCTGGATTCTTGTGCGGATGAATGTCTTCCTCTTCCGGGTCTATATTAATAATTTGAATAATAGGAGTGATAGGCGGCGAGAGAGGAGGAGTGGCTGGAGGAGAATACTGTTTATAGAGGGTGGTCGAGGGTGTTTGTGAGAGGGGTGGTGGTAGAGTCACAGGTATTGGTGGAGGAAATAGATCTAATTTAAAAGATTTATTAAGAGCCAAGTTGGGCGGAAGAGGTCTACGTAAAATTCTATTTAGCATATCATTTATGCTATTGATGTAGGTAAAAGCATTCATGAAGGTATATTTGAAGTTGCTACAAAACGAATACGATTTATTAAACAAAAAATGGACAACGTTTTCTCTGCTCGGCCAAATGTTTAATAACATATATTTTGGACTATCGGATTTCAAATACATTTCTGCAACTTTTGTTTCGGTAATTTTGCAATTACCAATCGCTAAGTAATTTAATTTTAAGCCCTCCTCTTTGGGAATTGCAGCGAACATTTTTGTGGATGTAATATTTTTTTGTTTATCGGTTTGGGAATTCATTTCGGCAAGTTTTTTCTCTGCATTTTTAATCGCAAAGTTATTAAATTTAATGCCGCCCTCCTCTTTGGGAGTTGCAGCGAACATTTTTGTGGATGTAATATTTTTTAGTGTATCTGTTTAGGAATTCATTTCTGATATCAAAACAAACTACAGCGTCTCCTGAAAAGGAAGATCCATAAAAATCACATATTTATTCTAATTAATGTATATAATATTATAAGCTACTAAATTTATTCAGTAGATAAATTCAAAATCAAAAATAAAATAAAAAAAAAGAAATCTTGATAAAAATACATAATTTAAGATATAGGAATGTTTGTTTTTCAAATAATTATTATTAAAAATTAAATAAAACCCTATTGTTAGATTTCAGGTGTTTAATTAGTTCGTAACTTTTACTACATCTTTTAAATTTGAAGCATTAAAAGGGGACTTTTTGTAGATTAATCTAACATCCTTGCAGAGGACACCGACTTCTTAGCGACTGTCTCTCGATGATGGCTTCCTAGCCCTTTGGATACCGATCGACGATATACCTCCGATTACAACACATGTGAAAAAAAACTTTGACTACATACAATAGATAGTAAAAACATGCGAAAAAATCTGCCGGCGATGTGCGTCTATCTTTTTGACCTCATTTTTTCGGTAATAATCATTTGTTGTAATCAACGTTTTATTTAGTTCTGATTTCCATTTGTATGAGGTGCTCAGTCCATCCTTTTTTGTTTTTTTTTTTACCTTTCTATTGATTTCCGATCGGCTCTTATCAGGTTATATTGAAAATATTAATTTAAAATAAATTAATCCTAATGTTTTGTTTTTCACCTGCTGTTCTGAAAACAAAACAAGTTGTTTTGTTTTATTTGCCCATAAAAATCTGAATTAATTTGGAATATATAGTGAAATTTTACAATTTTGAGTCGTTTTATTTACTCAAATATGAAAAAACGATTTAGTTGTTAAAAGAATATTAGCGAGTCGGACCGATTTTTCCCTGCAGATCATATCAATATTTAGAAAATAATATTCATTAACATGAAAATCAAAACTTTGTAATAAAATTTACTATAAAAATATAAACTATTAAATAAAATAAGTAAAAACTTACAATAAGATCCTTAGTAGACCGTATAATTGAGCAATGTATTTAATCAAAAAAATATTTGACAAGAGATGGTAACTATAGAAAAGTAAAAAATTACTAATATGTATCTATGACAACGAAAAATATTCAATAAAAGAAATAATACAAGACCAAAATACTAAAAATTAAGTCTATTACGGGTGTAAAAATTCATGAATAGAAACTGAACAGTCAGAAGTCGCCCTCTGCGAGAAGCCACTGTTGCAAATTACTCGACAGATATTCGCTTCAGTAAATTCTGCCCTAATAAAGATTTGCCTTCTAATAAGACAAGACACCTAACTCTACCACGTAACCCTCAAAAACCGCTAAAACTAACTGCTTACCCTCGGAAGATCAAAGTACCCGCTTGCCTAACTCTATTACCGTTCTACCACCACCCAAAACCGTATGTACCTGTTTTACAATACGATTTGTTTCGAAAATTTCTATGCCACGACAGCATATGATAACAAATTTAATGATTGGAGTGCTCTTTCCTACTTAACATTATATAATACTTATTTTGTTCATTATGATTTATTACGTTATAAAAACAAACGATAAAGAATTGTATAGCCGAATATTTAAAAATAAAAAAATTAACATATCGTTGTTTATATAATTATGATGTACAGTCTTTGTCAAAAAAATTAGAAACTCGGTCTTAAATAAGAAAAAGATAATCTATTTCTACCAAATTAGATGAACAATTTTCACGTTACTAAAAATGCTGACAACAGTTGTTTCTGATTGCACGGCTTACACACACAATTTAAAATATTTATCATTTTACTTAAATGAAATATATTTTCGCTTATTTAATTCAATGATACAAACTAAAACCCCTGTGCATACCGGATTTTATTCGTGAGGGCGGGCGGTACTAATTAAACTATCGTAATTTCAAAATTTACATATAACAAATTTCGCTTGTACGGTAAGCAAGTTGGTGTAGCGGCGAGGTTTAACGTACCAAGTACCTAGTCGACCGTGCGATCGAAGTCAAGACCCAGTCAGACCGAGATATTTTAAATATTATTCATTTATGTACTTTTACCGGTAACCTGTGACGTCACAACATGTTGTTGTAAGTAATTGTGGGAACATCTGATGTATGCAATTTATTTATGTAATATTAAATTCCATAGATTTTAATATAAATACAGAGTACAATAACATAAGAAAGATACAATAGTAATACCCAAAGTAAATATACTCATACGTATGCTAAAGTAAATTATAAATAACATTTGCAGAGATGATAAAGGTCAAAGCTCTGTTGCTACTAAAGTAACTATGGCCCTCATGACCGATCTACTGGATAAGGGGCGTACACTCTGCACTGATAACCGGTACACCTCAGTAGCACTAGCCCATGAGCTACTAAAACGAAACGCTCACCTGGTTGGTACTTTGAAACGAAACAGAAAGAATAATCCCCAAGTGTAGTTAAAAAAAAACTTCAAAAAGGGGAAGATTTTGCTGTTGAAATCAATACAGGTGTAGTTGTGTTAAAATGGCATGACAGAAAAGATGTCCTAATGTTGACGACCAAACACACCGATGATATGATAGAAATTCAGAGAAGAAACAATCCTGTTCAGAAACCGAAGTGTGTCGTAGAATACAAAAAAGGAAAGGCATTCATCGATACTTCGGATCAAATCAAGAGTTATTGCTCGTCTCTGAGACGCGGAGAGAAGCGGTACAGAAAACTTGCTGTGGAATCGTTTCTTGGAACCGATGTAGTAAATGCGCTATAATTATACAATCAGCTTACGAATGGAAACATGCAAATCATCGCATTCAAAGAATCGACAGGAATCAACGTTACTGCCGTTGCTCCTCCTCCGACATCAGCAGACCAACCTCACCGCCTTGTCGATGTTGGCAGACAAGGAAGAAGGTGATGTCATAAATGTTATGAAGAAAAGTCAAAGGCCGAAGGCAGGAAGATTGCCATGCAAAAAACTACTCAAACCAAATATAAATGTACGGTGTGTGAAAAACACTTTTGCTTGGACTGTTTTTTGGTGTACATAAATATTTTGTCTGAAAAGTTTTTTTTTCTAGCAGATTTTTTGCAATTGCTTTTGTATAGTTTTTGTCAATAAAAATAACATCATTTTGTAATACTGATATTCTGCATTATTTCATTACATTTATCATACAGTAATATGCATGTGACACCAGTGTGGACTCGCTATCAACAGGCCAATAACAGTTTCATGACATACTGGCCATGCTCTTTCACTTGCCATGTGTTTTAATAGGAACTGTGAATTCAGAGCGGAGTTACACGGCCATATAACTAAACCTAACATGTGGTGACACATTCTACTCACGCGGCCATTAGATCTGTAACTCTGTGAATCCACGTTGGACTCGCGTGGCACTTAAAGTGCTATTACCGTTCTACCACCACCTAAATCCGTATGTACCCGTTTTGCAATACGAATTGTTTCGAAAATTTCTATGCCACGACAGCATATGATTGGAGTGCTCTTTCCTACTTAACATTATATAATACTTATTTTGTTCGTTATGATTTATTATGTAATATAAAAGCAAACAATCGTATAGCCGAATATTTAAAAATAAAAAAATTAACATATCGTTGTTTATATAATTATGATGTACAGTCTTTGTCAAAAAATTAGAAACTCGGTCTTAAAAAATAAAAAGTAAATCTATTTCTACCAAACTAGATGAACAATTTTCACGCGACTAAAAATTCTGACAACAGTTATTTCCGATGCACGGCTTATACGCACAATTTAAAATATTTATCATTTTATTTAAACGTAATATATTTTCGCTTATTTAATTCAATGATACAAATTAAAACCCCCGTGCATACCGGATTTTATTCGTGGCGGTATTGGCACTAATTAAACTATCGTAATTTCAAAATTTACATATAACAAATTTCGCTTGTACGGTAGGCAAGTTGGTGTAGCGGCGAGGTTTAACGTACCAAGTACCTAGTCGGCCGTGCGATCGAAGTCAAGACCCAGTCAGACCGAGATATTTTTTACATTTTAAATATTCATTTATATACTTTTTAAAAGTACTTTCAAAAACAAAATTTTTGACGAGTTGATGAACCCTTTCCGTTCGAAAAAAGTCATCCCCCACTCCATTTGAATTTTAAAGGGGATTTAACATGGGTTTTAGGTTATTTTCAAGTCGTGACGATATAGCGCTAGCATGTTTCATCACAAAACTTCAAAAATAACGTATATAAGTGTTTTTGGGGTCGGAGAACACGAATTTGAAGTAAAAAACTTATTTTGACACATTGTAACTGTCAAAATCGCTGTCAATCGATTGACAACTAGCGTTCTTATGAAGGAAAATCAATGTTAGACATTACAAACAACGTTAACTAGTATAATTAAAATCTACAAGATATCAAAATTACTAAATTTACAAGTATAATGAAAATCTACAACATCAAAATTCAACGTATGCATATTTCTTCAAGTGATAAAAATAGTAATATAATTTCATCATAAAAATTCTTGTATATATTTTTTTTTTAATAAAAGTTTTTGTAAAAAATTGTTTTGAATTCTTTTAAAAATAATTATAAAAATGTTTATGTGTATGTATACTGACTATATATATACGAGGTTAAGTCAATAATTATCCACAATTTAGTTATATTTTTCTTTATGTTGGTAATACTGTCTCTCGGACGAAACAGTCAAAGAAGCGGTGCATTTCTAGCTCGCAGCTCAATCGAAAAACTTATTTTATGAGGGCATCAGGAAATCTGTGCAAAGATGGACCAAGTGCGTTGAAATGCAAGGGGATTCTGTTAAAAAATGGTGTAAATGTAAGTTTCCTATTTGCATTGCAATAAAATTTATAACTACATTGCGGATAATAGACTTACCCTCGTATATTATATTATATGAGGTACAACTTATAATTATTTTCGTCTTAGGGGTAATATACCTTCGTATATTACTGAAATTAATGTTTTTAAGATTTATATTATTCCTCTGTACTATTAAATATACTTAAATTTCATTAAAATATTCTGTATTCTAGAATCTAGAATACAGTATTCTGTATTCTGTATCATTAGAATATTCTGTTCTACAGGTTGAGGAACACAAAACCGAACCCATATTGAAACCGCTACCCAACACTATTTATGAAAGACTCGTACAACTAGCGCGACTAGTGGATGTATATGTTACTACTGATTGTTGCTGCCGTTTGTCAGGTGGTTACGTTTCAGTCGGTACCCGTTTTGTTACAGTGCAGTATTGTGAGTGTAACCCACCGGGTTGGTCTAGTAGTGAACGCGTCTTCCGAAATCAGCTGATTTGGAAGTCGAGAGTTCCAGCGTTCAAGTCCTAGTAAAGCCAGTTATTTTTACACGGGTTTGAATACTAGGTCGTGGATACCGCTGTTTTTTGGTGGTTGGATTTCAATTAACTACACATCTAAGGAATGGTCGTACTGAACGGTAATTCCCGCAGGCTAAAAAGGAAGAAAAATAAAGTTTTGTTGGTGTAAAATGCTTTATTCAATCCAGGAGAGGATGGCTATAGTTGAGGCTTATATTCGTTCTGGATCATTTGAAGAATCACGTTAAGTATTCGTAGAAAATTTTCCGAATGCTTTTATTCCAGTGAAAAGTAGCATACACGATTTGGTTAAAAAATGATGTACCACAGGTTTGCTTTCAAATGCAAAACGAAATAGGGAATATTTCGTTAGGATTCCACACGCCATTGCCGATATTGAAAGGAGAATTACTGTCGGTCCAAACAATATCCCTACGAAAGTGATCTCAATAACCTGATATTAAATTCACATCTTGTCGTAAAATTCTTCATGAATTAAAATTGAAATCGTACAAATGAAGACAGACAAACCGAAACGACTGTATTGCAAATGGCTTCTCAAAAACATTTTTGGTGGACAGATAAACTCGATATCGTATTTCACGTCAGACGAGGCACGGTTTCATTTATCCGGCCATGTTAATTCGCATAACACCAGGTATTGGAAGGCGAGGAATCATCACGAGATAATCGAACGTCTACTATTTTTTTTGTCTTCAGTCATTTGACTGGTTTGATGCAGTTCTCCAAGATTCCCTATCTAGTGCTAGTCGTTTCATTTCAGTATACCCTCTACATCCTACATCCTTAACAATTTGTTTTACGTATTCCAAACGTGGCCTGCCTACACAATTTTTTCCTTCTACCTGTCCTTCCAATATTAAAGCGACTATTCCAGGATGCCTTAGTATGTGGCCTATAAGTCTGTCTCTTTTTTTAACTATATTTTTCCAAACGCTTCTTTCTTCATCTATTTCCCGCAATACTTCTTCATTTGTCACTTTATCCACCCATCTGATTTTTAACATTCCCCTATAGCACCGCATTTCAAAAGCTTCTAATCTTTTCTTCTCAGATACTCCGATCGTCCAAGTTTCACTTCCATATAAAGCGACGCTCCAAACATATACTTTCAAAAATCTTTTCCTGGCATTTAAATTAATTTTTGATGTAAACAAATTATATTTCTTACTGAAGGCTCGTTTCGCTTGTGCTATTCGGCATTTTATATCGCTCCTGCTTCGTCCATCTTTAGTAATTCTACTTTCCAAATAACAAAATTCTTCTACCTCCGTAATCTTTTCTCCTCCTATTTTCACATTCAGTGGTCCATCTTTGTTATTTCTACTACATTTCATTACTTTTGTTTTGTTCTTGTTTATTTTCATGCGATAGTTCTTGCGTAGGACTTCATCTATGCCGTTCATTGTTTCTTCTAAATCCTTTTTAATCTCGGCTAGAATTACTATATCATCAGCAAATCGTAGCATCTTTATCTTTTCACCTTGTACTGTTACTCCGAATCTAAATTGTTCTTTAACATCATTAACTGCTAGTTCCATGTAAAGATTAAAAAGTAATCTTTTTTAATCTTTATGGCCAATATTTCCAACATTGGCCATAGTGAATAAAAGTCAGTTATTACTTATACTGATCTTTTCATCAGTGAATACTGAAGTGTAAGTGAATAAAGAGTAAGGTATTGTTTTACATAATTACTTCCGTCAGTATTTCTTTTACTTACTGAAACTACACGCAATTACTGATTTTTTTCAGTACTTACTGGAAAAGTCATGAATAAAAGTTTAAAACTACTTAAAACCATCAGTAATTACTGAATAATTTTTAAGTAATCCAAGATCCATACTAAAAATTTATACAGAAGGAGAAACGTGCCTGTTTTTATGAGAGTACGTAAAACTAAAAACTTTAGAAAACATAAATGTTAAGATAACGTAGACTGGAATAAAATGTTCAGCATTTAAAAAATATTAGGGTTCAAATACAGAGATAGAAGAACAATCGCTAACATTTACAGGAACCAAACAGCAACATTAATAATTGAAGAACATAAGAAAGAAGCCGTAATAAGAAAGGGAGTCCGACAAGGATGTTCCCTATCTCCGTTACTTTTTAATCTTTACATAGACCTAGCAGTTAGGATGTTAAAGAACAATTTAGATGTGGAGTAACAGTACAAGGTGAAAAGATAAATGTACTATGATTGTCTGATGATATAGTAATTTTAGCCGAGAGTAAAAAGGATTTAGAATGAACGGCATAGATGAAGTCCTACGCAAGAACTATCGCTTGAAAATAAACAAGAAGAAAACAAAAGTAATGAAATGTAGAAATAACAAAGATGGACCACTGAATGTGAAAATAGGAGGAGAAAAGATTACGGAGGTAGAAGAATTTTGTTATTTGGGAAGTAGAATTACTAAAGATGGACGAAGCAGGAGCGATATAAAATGCCGAATAGCACAAGCGAAACGAGCCTTCAGTAAGAAATATAATTTGTTTACATCAAAAATTAATTTAAATGCCAGGAAAAGATTTTTGAAAGTATATGTTTGGAGCGTCGCTTTATATGGAAGTGAAACTTGGACGATCGGAGTATCTGAGAAGAAAAGATTAGAAGCTTTTGAAATGCGGTGCTATAGGGGAATGTTAAAAATCAGATGGGTGGATAAAGTGACAAATGAAGAAGTATTGCGGCAAATAGATGAAGAAAGAAGCGTTTGCAAAAATATAGTTAAAAGAAGAGACAGACTTATAGGCCACGTACTAATGCATCCTGGAATAGTCGCTTTAATATTGGAAGGACAGGTAGAAGGAAAAAATTGTGTCGGCAGGCCACGATTGGAATATGTAAAACAAATTGTTAGGGATGTAGGATGTAGAGGGTATACTGAAATGAAACGACTTGCACTAGATAGGAAATCTTGGAGAGCTGCATCAAACCAGTCAAATGACTGAAGACAAAAAAAAGAGACCTGTTCAATACAACTGAATTCTTAAGAGCATTAATAAATGCAGCTCTACTGCATTCAGTCTTTGTTATATCAAACTGAGTTTGATTACTCTCATGTGTTTCGGTATCACTAGACATTTTTGTCCGAGCACGATGAACTAATTACAAATATGAATAACTTAAATAACAAAAAGCTACTGACTTTCCGTACCGACTAAAAGGCGGTACCAGATCAGCATAGTAAAGAACGTGTTGACACAGTTCCGTGATAAATTAAACCCATCGGGTTGGTCTAGTGGTGAACGCGTCTTCCCAAATCAGCTGATTTGGAAATCGAGATTTCAAGTCCTAGTAAACGTGATGAATTTTAAACCGAAATCACGTATCGTACGTCAACCTTACTATTTAAAAAATTAAGTTTGATTCAATACGGCAAAAAAAATTAAAAAACCACCGTATTGCAGGTTTTTTAACTTTGCTGAACCCCGTTTCTTTCTGCGCGCGTGCACGCTTTTTTTCGAATTACAATATATTTACACGTTTTTTTTTTTTTACGAAGGATTTGGCGATTATATTTCTTCTTCGCCTCCGTCGCCCCAATTTAGCGAATATACTGGGCACGCCTCTGCAGCTAGACCCTGCGGACCGGTAATCTGTGCTAGCGCACAGATTTGAGCGTGTTTAGCGAAAGATCGGATCTGTACGTATTACGTCGGGTGAGTGCGATCAATACGCAGGGCTAAAAGAATTAATTTTCGGATGACCGAGATCCGGTCGATCAAGAGCGTACCCGATGAGTTAAACGGTTAGCGCTCGACCTGCCGATACTTACGCCGTTTGAATCGTAAAAATCGGACCGGCGGTTGCCGAGATATTACGGCGGCACCCCGTCGCACCCCCTCTCCGATTTCCGATCGGAGCCCCGGGGGCGCTTGAAAATATTATCTTCTGACGGGGACCGCCGGGAACGGATGGGGTTGCGTCGAGGGAGTTCAGAAAATTTTTCAGAGCGCTAGAACCAACCATTTTCGAGATATTTACGATTTTCTTCCAAAAATTCGGATCCTGTTAAAAATTACTAATTTTTTCCCAAACTTCGATATATATATATATATATAATATAAACAATAAATGTTTGTAATAATAAAAACAATTGTAAAAATTAAAATATATTTTTAAAAGAATTCAACTAAAAAAAAAAATAATAATTAAAAAAGAAAAAAGATGGTATTTAAATAAAGAAGAAAACATAGTTACGCGGTATTGAAATATTAAATCAACTTTGAGAGAGATTTAATTTTTAAATGAATTATGACGTTGTAGAAATAGCAGGTATTTAAAAATTAAATGTCCTCACCAGTCTTACATCGATAAGAAAACATTTAAACGCGGTTATTTAAAATTTAAAGAGCTCTTTAATTCGATTAATCCAAACATTCAATTTTCATACATATTTAATTTTTATATGTATTTTTAATAAGGAGGACGATTACGTATGTGTATACAGAGTGTTTCTAAAATACTGGGCTGGCACTACTTTTTCGGATTCTATTTGTAAAACTAAACGAAAAATATCCTTAGGAATGGCAATTTCTCCTTCGTTCTGCCACTGTCCGCAATTTTGTTATTTTTATATAAAAACGTATATCTCCAGTTCGGATAGACGAATCACTTTAATATTTGGTAAGCGTCTTAGTAATAAAATTTTAAAATTAGAAAAAAATCAGGAATTTAATACCTTCGTAAATTAAAAAACGGCGGCGATGTTTATTTTTCAATCCGTTGTATCTCCGTAAATGTTCATCTTTGTTTTATCTTTGCTAAAATATTACGCCTTTTATTGTGAACAAAATGTCATTTTATTTTTGAAAATCGGGTAACAAATAGTCAAGAGTTACGGGAAAAAATCGACGTTGTAATTTTATGTGGTAATTATTATGCGAGTAAATTATTACTTAATTTGATACGTACTACAATCGACTGTAAATAAAAGCAGTTAATCGAACTGAACGTAAACTGGAGAGACGCAAAATTACATGATTAACAGATCTGGACTAGAACATATTCTGTCTGCTGATTTAGAGCATATTTATGTTACAATAATGCTAACTTAATGTTATTAAATACATATATATATATATATATAAAGATAGCTAAATAAAAATAGTAAATTAACACTACTAAATATTACGATAAATGTTTATTGAGAAATAATCAGACAAAAGAATAACAGATACCTATCTAATCTGTACTAACTAATTTGATGCAAATAAAATAAATGTCGTGTGTTTTTTTTCTGTAATATATTCAATAATAAATTTCAGACCGACAATACAAATTAAGAGACATAATTTTATCGGTCTACCGATTGGTTTCTGCGAATAATGAAATGATGCTATTTTGCACCACGGTCCTCTACTAAAAGTAAGTAATGACATACAATTAATTTTCTTAATTGTACAAAATATTAATGCGAGTTTTTGAACCTGTTTTACATTAATTATTTACAGTTGCACTGTTTGTAAATGACGACAGAATATTCCAAGGTAACAATAACAGCGGTAGACAAAAAAGATTGTTTTAATGTTTCTCTAAGTGCGATACCACTTCTTGAATTGCTTTTTTGTGTATATTACAGATCTGTAAATACAATTTTTCTTTTAAATAAATAATGCTTCGATAGAATTAAGGGAAAATATTGTTAAAATGTATAATTTTGCACGGCCATACCTGTGTTAGAATAATTTTGCCGATGCTTTTCTTGTATAAATAGCATCAGGCACATCCTGAATTAATGTCTAATAGTAATCGGCTAGCATGTTAGTATTCCATTTCCCTTTATAACGACTTTCCATCACCTAATTGTCTTGGTGAAAACGTTTACTGTGTTCATTACTTACATCTCCGAGGTTGTCCAGGAAAAAATCCAGATGTGAATGGAGGAAATGTATCTTCAAAGATGTATTACATCCCATAGCTCTTAATAATTAAGACCTATGGAACGGTCAATAATAATTCTCTTTATCTTAAAGTAAAAGAAAGTAAATCCCTTTATATTAAAGTAAAATTATTATGGAATATTCTTTTGTTTTAATTAAAAAACAGAAGTTTAGAATTAAGAAGGAAATTTACTATTATAATAAAGCGATGATGTGAAGTAAGAAGTTGATTAACAATATTGTGGTAATTGTTGAATTTTTGTTTGCCGAAAAAATTTTTGTAAATGTCTTTAAATGAAGCCCAAGCTGCACTTTCTACATTATTTAACATCGAGTTAAATACATCATCTTTCACCGACTCTCTTATTTGAGGACCAACAAATATTCCATGATGAAAGTAACAAGGTGTCGCACACCCGGCGTTGCGCAGTGGCTCGTCCCAAAATCCTTTTCCCGCCATGATGTTTAAATTCGTTTATGCGGTTGGCCCACAAACAGAAGCAAGACATCAATGTGATTAAAGGCAGAATTATCAAAAATAAACAAACTTTTGAAACATAAAAGAATAAAATTTATTGACTTATATGAAAATTGGCGTCGAAATGTGGATTTTTACTCTAATATTTATAAATAGGAAGTGCCGTACTCACGTGTGCGTGTACACGCACTTCCAAATAAATATGGAGTGTAGGTTTTTTTGTTTATTTTATATAAAATTTAATCGACTGTATGTGGAGTCGAGAATTATGATCTGAATGATTAATTTCGTTTATTTCTTTACGATATAATAATTTCTAATAATTTTTCTTAATAAACAATTTACCTTGAATTAATTATTAATGTACTATTAGATACAGAGCGGTTCAGAAAATAATTAACTTTAATTATTTTAATTCAAAATGAAAATATAATGGAAACGTTTTATATGAAATAGAAAATAAAATAGTTTTCATTAACATAAAAACCAAAACCGAACCTTTTGCAAATATAAAGAAAAATAAAAAATGTTAACAGAGGACAAAACCGACTAGAGTTCCAAAGTATCCAAAATAATACAACTACATGTCTTATTGCTAATTTTTTTTGCATTTAAATATCAATATTTTTCCTTGACATAAAATTATTCATGAGGTATTATAAGAACATTAAATAGAAGTTGAAGTACGTTATTTAAAAAATTAGTCAATTAAATGAAATTCTATGATAACACTTCGTATATTTTCATATGTTGTAATACACATAAGATAAAGTAAAAACTCTCAGAAAAAATTCTTAGGCAAACTTAAATAAATTAATACTTCGACTAAAACATATATTAAAAATGAAACATCAAAATACGACGGACTACGAATTACAAGATAAAAATAAACTTTCATCGTGTTCAAATTTTGTAAAATTTTTATGCAACTAAAAACTTTTGTCCCAAAATCCCTTACTTATATGTTCAAATAACCCGGTAGAAAATGAGATTTTGGGACGAGCGTATACGCATGCGCGCCGAATACTGTGCGCAATGCGTTACTTGTTATTTTCATCATGATAGTAAAGTTAGTTATTTTTACACGGATTTGAATACTAGATCGTGTATACCGGTGTTCTTTGGTGGTTGGGTTTCAATTAACCACAAATCTCAGGAATGGTCGAACTGAGAACGTACAAGAAAGACTACACTTCATTTACACTCATACATATCATCCTCTGAAGTATTATCGGAAAGGTAATTACTGGAGGCTAAACAGGAAAAAGAAAGAAAAAGGTCCGTGAGAAGTGAATCATATAAGTAAATACTGAATATACTTCAGTACACTACACGCAACTAATGATTTCTTTCAGTAATTACTGATTAGTAAATACAAATGTTTATCCACAAAGATCGCAGTATTTATTATACTTAATCAGTATTTGTTATACTTGTCCAGTAATGGCTTATCGGTAATTACTGATTTTTATTCACTATGTCCATTATAATGAAATCTCGTATATATTGAAGTATACAATTGTATGTATTGGCATCACTGATTAATAATTCTGTCACACCTGTTGTGTCAATGAATTGTTAAGGAGAGATTGTATTTTAATTTCAGTTTTATTTATTTGTTGGTTTTCCTTTTGTTTAACCGACTAAGTAAGTAATTTTATAACATTTTAATATAAATTAATAGAATTTAAGTTTGAGTTTTTTTGTATTTATGATTTGTTTAGTGTGGACCTGTGATGTAAATTCATTTGAAACTGTTGTAAAATCGTTTATTTAATAATCATGTTAAAAAATTCATATTTCGTGGTAATATTATTATTAACGTTTTTAATTAGTAATTTTCTTTCTATTTATTGATAATTATAATATTTATTTTCTTTTTCGTTATTTTCCGATACTAATAAAAAAGAACAGTTGATAGTTGACAGTTTTGTAATTGTCAACTGTTTTGTAAATTGTAACTTCAACTGTTGAAACTTTCAATTATGTTACAATTAATGGAAAACAGAACTGTTTCATGATAAATCCTAGCAAATGTCAATAGTTTTTATTAGTGTCAAGTAGAACTCTTTAAAATACACGGAGATAGGTACAAAGAACTATCGTGACACTGAACAAAGGAAGAAAACCATCTTCACAACTAAGTACATATACTTACTCAATAATTTTGCAAATTATCGACTCTATTAAAAAGTCTCAGAACAATAATAATTCTAGATAATTTATGAAACAAATAAATAAAACATGAATATTGTAATATTGTATTAATACTTTTTAACCTTATTCGAGCTCTCAGAAGTCAATATTGAATTTTCGTACGTGTCAGTGTTTTCATTCCTTTGAGCAGATGATGCTCGTTTTGTAAATTATCTGTTGCCCGTTTTTCACTTTGAATGCTTCCTTTTTTCACTATCTTCCTTACATAATGGCATCTAGTTTTGATTTATTGTGTATCATTGGTTTATAATTAAGTTTACTGACACTGATTATGTAGAGTGTTGGCTTTGGATTGACATCAAGTAATTAACTACCTGTAACTAGATGTCAAGCCAAACCAAACATTTGGTTGCCTGTGTTGTAGTAACATATGCAGCTTCTATAGAAGAGAATGATACAGATTTCTGCAATTTACTTTTCCACGCAACAGATTTATCACAGTATTTAAGTAGAGTTTCACAGTTTATGTTTGAGTGACTTTGTCACAAAGGTAATTGGCATCACTGTATGCCTCAATTTGTCTAACAGTTGTTTTACTATAACTAATGCCATCTTCAGGAATAGATTTACAAATGTCTGAAATCTCTTTTACCAAATTAAAATGATGGTTGAATTTGTGCTCCAGATGCATTATTCAAGGCAAAACTTAAGTCTGGTGTTTTGCCTGAAGCTAAATAATTTAAGCTTCCATTTCCCTGTAATTTTCATCATTGGAGATTAGAGGAGAATTACCAGGTTACCAATCAAGTTCAGTTGGAAAGATTAAGGTTTACAGTCACTAAACCCATATTTTGGTCGAATTAACTTTGCATATACTGATTGGACCATCTCCATAAATTTGTCCATTACAATGTTTATCCCAAGATAATTTTCCACTTCATTTATTTTTAATTCAAATCAAGGATTTAACTTTGTGATTCAAAGGAAGATACTCATGATCATTGAAGAAGGCCCTGTAATAAGAACTGTCGTCAACATGAAAAAACACTACAATTTGTTTACTGTAGAACAGCAGAGATCTGTCTTGCCATCTTCTAGACCAGACTGCTATAAGAAGTGTTAGGTATTTATACAAACACTTAGAAACTTGTTTAAGGCCATACAAATGTTTTAGTAATTCATACTCATTTTGTTTTCCATCTCATTTCCTTGAGGTTATTGCATGAACACATTCTTGTTTAGTTTGCCATTAAGGAAAGTGTTCACATCATGAGTAAGCTAAAATTGTCCTGACTGTCTTTAAGTGGGTAACAGGGCTGAAATTGTCAAAATAATCAATCCCTGGATGTTTGATGATAGCCCTTAGCAACTAGTCTTGCTTTATAGTTTATGATGTCATCTGAATCAGTCCCGACAGCACATACCCACTGGTTATCCACCACTCCACAATCTGGAGGTTTCTTCTCTAGCCTGCCGTATTTGATTCTGATGAAGAGAACTTATTTTTTCATCTATCACTTTCTTCCATTTAGACGCCCTGTCACTCTGCATAGCCTCATGATAATTTGAAGGTGATAGATGAAGAAAAAAATATTCCTCCTCTTGATAGCTGGAATGTCCATTTGTCCCTGGTTAATTAAATAGTATATGTCCTCATTGTTACCTGTTGATTTTTCTAAAGGAATCAAACTCATAGCTTCTTAGACATATCAGTAAGGTCTTTACTCTGTATGGAAGAAAAATTATGAATTTTTGATTCTTGTAATGTTTCTGGTCTGAATTTAAGATCCCTGCAGACAACCTTTTACTTGTCTAGAAA
Organism: Lycorma delicatula; assembly: GCF_047948215.1. NCBI lineage: Eukaryota > Metazoa > Arthropoda > Insecta > Hemiptera > Fulgoridae > Lycorma > Lycorma delicatula. Next base: position 68,468,480 of record NC_134465.1, on the reverse strand, counting down.
ATAAACTCTATAACCGCAGTCTACATAACCAAACTGTAATGATTTTAAATCAAATTTTCATCTTTTATTGTCCAGAATCCAAGCAAAAAATTCTGTGACAATTGATATTCACTTACCTTTTCAGAAACAACTCAAAAGAGGTTTTTACTTTCACCTTCATTGGTGCTGTTCTATGTAATGTATATGAAGCAGAAAGGACTGCTTCATAACGTCACCCCTAAGCGATTTGGGTAAGTGGAGTGCAGAATGCAACCAGGATTTTGCCATCTCGCAAATGATTCTGTTTTCTGTGTCAGCTACTTCAGATTGTTGTGGAGTATAAGATAGAGTCAGAATGTTAACACTAGCATTAATTTTTCTAAGCCTGTTTTAACTATAACAGAATGTTTGTTATTACATGGACATTCATTTGATTTATGGCTCTTTAATGTGCATTTATAAGAAATAAGTCCCACTTACCAGTTTTTAGATGATGGCCTAATTTTCCACAAGAAAAACATTTCTTGTCATAGAGATTGGCCGTAGTGTGACTCCCCTTTATAGAATTAGATCTAGAAGCACACTTCTTGGGTTGAGAAACGCCCTTGAGTTAAAGATTTTTCTTGTCCTTTTAACCTCAATTCATAGTTTAAAAGTCGTTACTGCAATTTAGACCTTGTCTTCTGTTCTGTTGGCAAGTCATGCCATGTGATATAGATGGGGTAAAATTCTTAAGGTAATATTTGTAAAAGATCTGCAGATGTCATTCTCATATATTGTTTTGCCTAAGAGTGTCATCTCATTTGAAGTTCATCATATTTGGCTAGTGGAATGTCAGATTTTGTTTTAGTTTCAACCTTACTTCGTGGGCAGTGATGCAACTAGCTTCCCTAAAAATATTTCGGTCTAGAAAAAGAATAATTCTTTTCTTGGTCTCTACATTTGCTATGTTACATTAACAAGTATCTTCTGATAATAAGCACTTCCTGTCTCAGGCTTTACAAAGGTTCCATTAACAACTTGAAAAAATTATCTTTGCTTAAACATGTCTGCACAATAATATGCCTTATAAGGTTTTTAATTTTGTTTTTTTCCAACTTCAACAAATATTCCACAGATTGCCAACTAGACCAAATCGGTTGATAATTATATTTAAATTTAAGTGTTGGAAATACTTATCTTTCCAATTGTATATTAGAAAACCCATGTGGTCTATTCTCCATATCTAATTTGTTAATAACCAAAAACTGCCCACTACTTACTATGTCCAGTAAAACTCACTAGAATAAACTGAGATTGGTTACAAAAAACTATTTGAACACTCAACAAAATAACAAAAAACACAGACAGAATAAAAACATCATAACTAACTAATACATGTCTACTAAATAATATCACAAATTATCGATTTTATTAAAAAGCCTCGGAAAATAAATAGAATCTCACAAAAATTAGAATTAAAAATAATATTTGAAAGTGATGTTTATAAAACGTATGAACATTGTACATAAATATTAATACCCCTTTATAATTAGTTCTTCCTCTTGCTTATTAACATTTAATATCCAATATAAAATTTGTTGTTAGGAATGATTATGAATTGAATAAATCTATTATTGCTAAAGTGAATGTGCTAGTATTTCCTGAAGGGTGTTAGGAGACTTATGGTCATCTGGCCAGTTAAAGTTAAAGTTTAATAATTTATTTATTGAATTAAAAATTTTATATGTTAATTTGAATTGTATGACAATGATGGTTAGCAAAGTATAACCTAATGTCAAACTAAGATATGAATAAAGAAAGATGTACACACCAATATTATGAATCTGTTTCACAAACATGACAATAATATAATAAATAAGAGTTACATAAACTTGTGCTTATTGACATTTTTATATCTAAACAAGTTTGCATTGTTAATTTTTTTGAATTCTGCTTAATCTGATTAATATAGACGTTCTTTTTATCACAACTTATTTTAGTGATATTTAAATGTAATATTAATTAAAAGTATAACATGCTTATTTATACAAAAACTTGTTTGAGCCACATGCAGCTTACACAACTTCTTGATGTGAGCCTTAGAGGGATCACATGATTAATTTTAATATTGTTTACAAAGTATTCTTTATAAATTTTCTTGTAAAGGAAAGTTATGTTTATAACTCTAAGGAAACTACCTATTTCTGTCTCCTAGTACTATTATTATTATTATATTACTTACATAAAACTAAGTTACAAAAACAATATTATATAGAAAACAATAACATTACATCATTCTCTTCATCATTTCTGTTATTTAATTATCAATTTTGTTATAATTCAATTCAGAACATTTTTACACAAAATCATGATCAACAAACTTTCTATTGAAGGTTTTATGAGATAACAAAGTCAGTCAACAGTTGAAGTAATCGAGACAAAAGAAGGCATCACACAAAGTACATTTTGTCATCACCCTTTTGATAGTTTTTCTGAGGTTTCTCTGTCTTTTGTTAGCTTTATTTTGTGGCAGCCACTGCACCTCTGCCTTGCTGTTGACTTCTTACCTTCAGTGTTAATCAGCCTATTTACTGTTGCAGTCTTCTGTAGATCCATCTTGACTGACTTAAGTTTGCACATTATTGTCAAACGTCTGTAAAAAATATAAAAGCAATTCTTCCTAAATATTAGGATTTTCATTGGAAGTTGTTGTTTGATAACAAGGTCCTTCCCTCTTTTCTGTTTTGTTACCATTTTGTCTGTGTTTTGTTGAAAACATCAACACATCCTGTTAATTTTCAATTTCAATATATTTTTTTACCTGTACATTGGGCTGTAACTACTTCACCTTTTTTCAGTTCGATTTCTGTTAATTATTTAGTATTTCCTTTTTGATTAGCCATTAATGTACCAAAAAGATTTGTATAAAAATCGTGTAACTGAGAAGCCAACAATACACTTGTATACCAATTTTCACAATAGTGTTCATCCAGCTTCAAGTAATGGTCCAGTAAGCTCCAACACATATTTTTCTGGAACCCCTTTGCCGGAAATTGGTTCTTTTCCAGCATATATCATGAGATTCCATGTGTAGCCACAGACAAGACATAATTTGAAGTTTCACCCCGTGCTGGTGTCTTTCTTTTGGGAGAGTATTGATGAAAGACAAGCTGTCCCCTGAAAAGAATTATTTTTCATCGATTCACATCTCTTCTCGGGCATATGCATAAAACTGACATCAGGGGAATGAGACGTTATCTTTTTTCAAAAGTCATTTAAATGTAATATTTATTAAAAGTGTAATAGAGATGCACATTTATACTGGTTTGAGCCACATGCGGCTCACACATGCCTCCCAATGTTCTTCAGTTTGTGGCATGAGATCGGTGTAAGCCTTAGAGGGGCCACATGATTAATTTCAATATTATTTACAAAGTATTCTTGTATAAAAAAAAGTTATATTTATAACTCTTAAAGAGTTTCTTTAAGATATGTACCTATTTACATATCTTAACTGCTGTTATTACTTACATCATACTGTGTTATAAAAAACTATTTACAGAAAACACATTACATCATTTACATTTAACATTGTCAATTCTGTTCATCATTCTGTTATTTCATTATCAATTTTGTTCTAATAATTAAATACAGAACATTTTTACTCAAAATCATGAACAACAAAGTTTCTATTGAAAGTTTTATAAGAAAACAAAATCAGAACAGCTGAAGCAATCGAGACAAAAGAAGGCATCACACACATAACTTTTTGTCGTTGCCCTTTTGGTAGTTTTTTCTGAGGTTCCTCTGTCTTCTGTCAGCTTCCTCATTTTGTAGCAACCACTGCACCTCTGTCTTGCTGTTGACTTCTTACCTTCAATGTTGATCAGTCTATGTACTATTGTAGTCTCTTTTGTAAATTCATCTTGACTGACTTCAGTTTATGCATCATTGTCAAACGTCTGTAAAAAAAGGTAAAATCAATTCTTCCCTAAATATTAGGATTTTCATTGGAAGTTTTTGTTGTTTGATAACAAGGTTGTATGAAAACCATTGACAATTGAAGTTCCAAACAGTATTTCAAAAATGATTTTTTGATACCACTTTATTGAATGTAGATGGCTGGTGGAATATATGCTCATTTGGTCAGATAAATCAATAAATTCGTTTGCAGAGTTGTAGTCTGTTACCACCTTGGGTTTCATGATGTCCTTCCCTCTCTTCTGTTTTGTTACCATTTCGTCTCTGTGTTTTGTTGAAATCATCAACACATTTCCGTTATTCTTCTATTTCAATATATATATATATATATATATATATATATATATTTTTTTTTTACCTGAATATTGGGCTGTAACTAGTTCACCTTTTTTCAGTTTGGTTTCTGTTAATTATGTTGTATTTCCTTTTTGATTAGCCATTAATGTACCAAAAAGATTTGTATAAAAATCGTGTAACTGAGAAGCCAACAATACACTTGTATACCAATTTTCACAATAGTGTTCATCCAGCTTCAAGTAATGGTCCAGTAAGCTCCAACACATATTTTTCTGGAACCCCTTTGCCGGAAATTGGTTCTTTTCCAGCATATATCATGAGATTCCATGTGTAGCCACAGACAAGACATAATTTGAAGTTTCACCCCGTGCTGGTGTCTTTCTTTTGGGAGAGTATTGATGAAAGACAAGCTGTCCCCTGAAAAGAATTATTTTTCATCAATTCACATCTCTTCCTGGAGGATTGATTGCATTTTGAAACTTTGGGAGAAGCTAGTCGATGAGTTGTTGAACTTTGTACAGTTTCTTCATTGTATGGTGCATTTCCATTATTTGAAGCGTGGAACATTCTCAGAAGAATCTCAAAAATGTTGGCTTAGAATCTCAGTAAGTTAGCTTACTAACCCGGTTAGAATACAACAGATTTACTATATACTCGGCATTTTACCAAGACCCCATCCACAAATCTTTCTGTTTCATTTATATCAGGTGTATTCCATTTTTTCAATCTAGAGCTTTATTATAATTATCGATTGCTCTTTTTCTCCTTCGATATTCAATCTTTTGTTATGCATAATGATTTGTCTCATTACCTTAAGAAATAGAAAATGCATGATTGATGAAAAGTGCATAATACACTTCTTGGGGATTGGCATCTGTACCTTTGCTATTATTTTTCATCATTAACTAATAGTGCAAAGGCATTGGAATAAAATATCACGTATATCAAAGTTATTAGATTAAGTTAGATTAGATTCATTATCTCCTTCATTGTTATCACTGTATAATGCATTGTTGTAAACATTGGAGCATTGTAGGTTCAAACAGTGTACACTCTCAGTTTGATCTGGAATAAAAGAAATTTGAATATCGCTGCTGCTACTTACGCCAGCCGAATTACTGACAGAATCAGACATTCATAATTCTATCATAACTTTCCTCTGAATCGCTCTACAAACCTCTAATTTTTTGTCTTGTCATTTACAACTGGTTTGTCAAATTCTGATCTGTATTGAGAGTTTTCATGAGAATCTGTGCCAAAATCAGCATTATTACTATAAATCATTTAAAAATAAATCAAAACACGAAAACGTTGTGCTGGAAAATACTAGAATTAGGTTAGGAATAAAATAACTTTTTTAGGCTTTGAATATAAATTTGTTAATTTACCAATAAACAATTACAACCTTCTAGTTTGTAGAGAATTTACTTCTGACGAAATGAATGTGAAATAACATTTATTAAAATTAAACAGAAATTTAGTTTAATAAAAAACAAAACACACAAACTGAATCTGGAGCTAAATAAAAACAAATAGAAAACTTAGCAGTGGCAGAAAATAATTGTTAAAAAATATATTTAAAGAATAAAAATCACATACATTACCACAAATCAAAGAATCAGTGAGCCAAGGGCCATTTCACATGGCCTCTTAGAGAGATTAATAATTGAGCCATGTATATGGCATCATCTGTTAATATCATTGGTCTGTTCTTGTGTTCTTAAGTTTTTCATTGAGAAAGCTTGCATCAGCATCAAATATAACCTCACTTAAGCCACCATAAAACATAGACAAACAAAAATCATTAAGGAATTATAAGAGAGCTGTTTATGACAGGTGTAAAAGAGTCAAACTTATTTTTATTAAGGTCTATTTTTATTATGGTTATTTATTTTAATTTTGTTTTTCTTTACAGATAATGAATGTGCCTGTAAATAATACTTTTACTAATGAAGCTGTGCTTCTTAATAAAAATATTAAATTAGTGACTGAACAGGATAATGCGGCACAAATGATATGGCTTCTGTTACCAGTGACTGAAACTAACACATCGCATGAGCATGTAAGCTCTTTTCTTTTTTTTTTATTTCTCTTCTGCATATCTTCTTTCCTGGTTTTCCAACAGTTCTTCATTCTTTTCTTTATTTTTCCCTTCTTTTTTCTAGCTTTCTGTGAAATCTTTACTGGTTTTCTGAACATTGTTCTGTATTGAAAAAATATTTTTATTTTCATTTACAACCACTGAACTGTGTTGATTTCCATTCTTTTTTTCGTTAAATGTGGTTGAAAATCTGTTTTGTGAGACTGAAAAAAGATTTGGCTCTCTTTTTTCTGATGAAATTGACCTTTTCTCGGTTTCATTGTATATGTAAATGTTTTTGTTACTTTGGTTCTAGAATCTTTCTCAAGTTTTTATTGTATTTTTCTATTTGATTTATTTTATCTGATTTCAAACTGAAGATGCGTCTGATGATGCAAACAGGTCCTCCGGTTTGATTAATGTATTTTAGTGTCTGATTTTGGCACCGAGATGTTCTTGTTGAAAATATCCTTTGTTGGTAGGCTAATTTTATTTTTCTCTTTCTTCTTTGATTGGCTTTTTTATCCAAATCAATAATTTGGATTATTTCTCCCATATATTTAAATTTGTTAACTTGATTGATTTTCCATATTTCGTTTTTAGGGACTCGGGAGAATCTTGGTTGGTCATGAATTCTGCATTTTTCAAAGAAATTTTTAACCTTATTTCCCTTGCAAATTATTTTAGTTGGTTTATTTGTTCTGCTGCCTTTTCAAGGCAGCAGAACAATATTACAATTTTCTGTAAGAAAATTGTAATATTTTCAGCAAAGGCTAAGCAGTTATTACAATTCCTTTCAGTTTCAGACTCAATTTTATTTAGTGGTGTGTTCCAACTTTTTTCATCTTATTTTCCCAATTTTAGTTCTAACTTTGTGATTGGAAGAGTCTGTTCAGTAATGTTAATTGCGTTGGGATCCACACCAAATTCTTCTAGGAACTTTGAATAAGGAAGTTCTGTAGATTGAGTTGTATACCTTTTTGAATCTACGAAGACAATTACTTAGTTTTATGGCTTGTAATTTTTCCCTTATTGTTTAAAGGTTCAAGATTTGCTCTACACATGATCTTACTTTTCTGAATCCTTCTTCATATTCTCCTAGTTGTTAAGTCTATATTAATTCAATTATATTTCGAAGTGCATTTCAAAGGATTTTATTTGTCACAGGTAAGAAGGAAATTCATTTGTTGTTGTTTACTTACGTTTCATCTTCTTATTTGTGTAGTTTATGTATTAATGCATTTTTCCAGTCTTGTGAGATTTTGTTCAGTTTTCTATATCTCTTCTAGCAAGTTCTTCAGTTTTCTCTTGTTTTTTCATGATTCTTCCTGTAATTCTGCTGCAGTTAAGTTATCATCTGCTTCCTTATAATTTAATTTCTGGGTGATTTTGTCTATTTTCATTTAATTATGTATTTTGGGTTTTTCAGTTCATGTTGCTAGATTTTGGAATTGAAATATTACCTCAGGTTCTTGGTAGTTTAGTAATTTTTCAAAGTACTTGCTGGAAATTTGCAGTTGTCTTTGTTGTTATGGCCTAATTTTCTATTTTTACCCTAAAGCAAAGGCTGGGTGATTGATATTTGGTAAGTGTGGTAAATTTTAATGTACTTATTTATTTAATTGAAATAGACAGGCATGAAACCCATGAATACAATATCATATTAAAAAAAAAAAACATAAGTACTTAACAAAATTATCATTCATAAGTTAGAATAGCTCTTGATAAGGTATTAACTGTACTGTAAGTATACTTTACACAGTAAAGGTAGTCTACTAATAGATGATATATGAGATTTGATTGAACCAAGAAAATATTGAAAATTATGCCTAAGCAGTCTAGTCATTATTATATGTAAGTCAAAACTGAAATAATTTAGGATAGTCAAAATAACTACTAAAAATTTTATTAGCAAATATTAATCTGTCTTTGTCATAGGTGATTCAATTCTTGGTATTTTTAACAAATTAAAAATATTAATAAAGTTAATGATCGGTAAAGTGCATAGAATCACAGATTTTATAGGCTGCATATCTAAGAAAAATTCTCTGTGGTATTTCTAGTAATTTTAATTGCAAGTCGGCAAAAGGTCACTAGACAACAGAGCCATAATTTAGTACTACAGTATATAAAATGCATAAACAAAAAAATTCTCCCGAGTTAATATTTCTAAAATTTGTAGAGAATCTCTTAATTAAATTTACAATTTTTAGTGTCTTACAGTATAATCTTCGTATTGACTGAAGGATAACTTCGTATCAAAACCTACACCTAAGTCTTTAATAGAAGATAGCTTTTGTATTATTCAGTTACACAGTTATATCAACATTTGCAAACCTTCTAAATTGAGTATGAAATCAATTTTTTTTAAGTTGGAAGAAATAATATATAAGTTAATTTTTATACAAAGTTCAAGTCAACGAAGTAATTGAATATCAGCTAGATTTATAATAATAGGCTTAAACAATTTCATATCTGCAAAAAAAAAAAAAAAAATATGAGTAGTGTGTAATGAAACTGATGTCATTTATAAATACTATGAAAATTGTAGAACCTAAATGTATGCCTTGTCTTAGGAAAAGAAGAGCATTTCAAGAATGATTGAAGAGCTTAGTTAAAAACTGTATAAAAAAGGCAGAGCATTTCTTCACTAAAAGAGGATGAATGTATTCTGGGCCTGTCAAAGAATTATTAGATCAAATGGCCCCTTTCAACATCATTCTCAGTTAATGTTTAACTGCAGCAGTTAAATGTAATTTTAGTTGAGGAAAAATCATTGCTAGTATTCACTCCCAAATTTTTTTTAGCAAAAACGTACAATACCAGTGCCCTTATTAGCATACTCATTTCAAAAAGCATACAAGGTAGATAGATCTATTGTTGTCATTATTATTAGCAAATTTAAAAAAATCTTTGGAATCATCAGATAAAGATTCCTAAACTTTAAAAATATAAATTTTCTATGTTTGAAAGTTTCTTAATAATTTTAATTAAGATTTAGCCCAAAACTAGTATTATTTAAACATACAGTGTTTCTTACGAGACAACCTATCTTTAGTTTCAATGATTATTTTTTTGGGGGAAAACACATCATTGTAATCATGGAAACAATTTGAATAAGTTGACGATATTTTGAAAATAAAGTATTTAATATTAAGCTTTTAATTGAGTTTGGAAAGGTTTGAAAAGATCATTCAAAAAGTACAGTCGCAGCTAGTAGTTGAGCATGTATCCTGTTTGTTGCTATTATGACCAGTGACATGTAGGCATGGTTAATATTGTCTTTCACACAGTTTTATCAGATACTTTATACTTTGTTAATATTATGAAGTATAATTTTTGCATTATTATTATACTGTTGGTGTTGTTATTTTCATTTATTTTTGCAACTGTTCGCAATATTTCTATCAAAGACTCATCTGTATAAAAAGAACAACAGATTACATAAAGGTATTAAAAAATCATATCAGTTAACATTATACATTTATTTTAACTATGAAACTTAAAAAGTGTAAAAGCAGTTGCAAGCAACCATTTTTTCTGGAAACCACTACTGGATTTCAGCTTTCCTCCAGTTGTTGGTAGTAACTTTATTTACCGCAGACGGGTGATAAGTTGCGTTTCCATTCTTATTACACTTCCTTCTTGTAAATAATTTAAAAATTCATTTGTAAACCAATTTTTAAAACTGTCCCTATTCATTTCTGAATGATAATCTGAAGAACAGGCTTTCAATTTACTGCTGTAAACCTTACGTTGTTTAAGAATCCTGTTTTAGCTGAACCTGCATGACATACTATTAGACTGCCTTTCTGATGAGCATTTTAGTTTTAATGTGTAATTTTCTTTGAATCTTTCCATATGCATTTATGAAAATGATTTTCATTAAGCCATGTCTTATCTATGTAAAATATATGATCATCAAATATATTTGATCATCACATGACACTTTTAATTTGTGAAATATATTTAAAATTCAATTCTTTTTAATGCAATATCTGATTTTTCCATCAAGAAATGTTGACCATCTTCAGTTGTTTTTTTTTTAATAACAAAAACCAATTTTTTTCACAATACGGCGAACGGTCGTAGACGATAGATTTACATCCAGTTTTCCCGTACTTCCTCTTTGAAGTTCTTAATGGTAGGGATTTCATTCTGAACGGTAGGGGTAGTACTGATATAAGATTGTGCACAATGCATGACTGTTGAAATATTCCAGTAACAGATTTGCATTCCGTGTCCTATTTTCCTTGGCATTTCAAACTGAATGCAACTGTCATTACAATAGCACTCCTACATATCCTTTGTAGTGACCTTCATCTAATGTTCATGTTTCGGTGATGGGTTCATGAACTTTATCAAAGTAAATTGCACTACGGAATTCAAAGTCTTATAGCTTTTGAAAAAATGTTTATTTATTGCAGATGGCTTTTTTCAAACCACTCTTAATTGTACAGCCTTGTTGACCAGTAAACAAAGGTGTCTCCATCTCATTCATATTACACTTAAGATAGTTACAGAGAAATTACAAAAAAATCTTTAACTTATTACCCAATAAAAAAATGCTTAACTTACTATTCTAAACTGTCTTTGACATAGGGTGATACTGTTAAATAAACTTGCTAAGAAACCAGCACGAACTGAACATATCAAAATAAAATATTCGTATGATTTATTAGATATCATAGCTAAGGGCTTAATGAACCCATCAGACTGAAGACTGGCATTGCAATTGATTTTTACTAATATACAATGACATAATATTAATATACTGTAATCAATATTGAGACTGTACTGCCTACTGAGAATGCTTCTTCAGCCCTTCACATATTTCCAATTTCCACAATTTTAAATCTATTATTATGATCCTCACCATAAAACAGGAATGTTTATTAATCCAACTCAACAAATAAAAATTCTACAAAATTAATGCCTGATATTAATGGAAATTTATTTTTTTTACACCTAATGTTAACCGAAATGTGATGTTTTTACCTGAAAACAACCTGTATGCTTAAATAGTAGTAGTTTTGGGCTAAATCTTAATTACAATTATTGAGAAACAATTGTTTAATCTAATTTTAAAAATAGAAGCTTTTTATGTATTGGCTTGGATTTTATAGCAATTTAAAGTTCATGTTTTCAAAAAAAACTGCAAGAAATTCACCTTTCACGCCCCTAATTTTCAAACGAATGACTAACTAAAATCGGCTGAATCCAGTTAGTGCAAAAATAATTGGAGTTTCTGATACCTTCATTTTTATTGTGTGATTTTTTTTTTTAAACTAAGATGCAATAGTTTAAACACAAGCGCCATCTTTCATAGTGACCACTGTAATACATAGCTGCAACTCTTCAGCAAAGATTTTTATATCATGATCAATATAAAATTCCGGTGAGGCACGACATGTTTCATACGCTATAAAATTCCATTTCCATATTCAACACACAAGCTTTAAGCTTATGTGACAACAAAAAATAAATAGATATTTAGGGTAAAACTATCATTCATTAAATGTTGAATCTTACAGAATTTATATTTTTATAATCTGGTATGTATTCATTAGATATAAGATTAGAATTTAAAATCTTAGGTAACATTATCTTTAAAGGTAAATTATATTTGTCACAGAAATTTCACCATAAAAACAATATTAACACTAATGTTTGTAAGATTATAAAAACCGAATCGGTAGAATTACTGCAACAGTTGAAAAAATTATTTGATTGTAAAAGATTACAATATGTAGAAAAAATCTGTAAGGTGAGTGCATTTTTAACATTTGAATTTGGATGATTAAATTTGGCCTAACAAACATTTTCTGGGTTTTCTCATACAAAGAAAGTAAATATGTTTATGACTTTGTATAATTTATGAAATAAAAATAAATCGCATCTTTAAATCGCTTAACACTTACATAAATAGTGCAGCCACAGTTACATTATTACTATTATTATTAGGTGACTTTAAGATGCCAGGTTTTGCTACGTGTTATCAAAAAATACTGCTACTCACCTTACATATTCTTTAAAAATTGTAATCTTTTACAATCAAATAATTGTTAAAACTCTTGAGGTAAGTTCTCATGATTTTGTTTTTTCTAATCTTACTCGCATTAATGTTAATATTGCTTATGCTGAAATTTTTTTATCAGGATAAATATCATTTACCTTAGAGATAACGTTATCTAAGATTTTGAATTCTAATTTTATACCTCATAAAATCTTACCAGAAATAAAAATATTAATTTTGTAACATTCACTAAATGAGAGTTTGATTGTAAATAATACTTATTCTTTTGTATTAGTAACCTTGAAGTTTGTACATGGAACATGGAAACTGAATTTTATAGCATAAAAGAAATGCCATGCCTGAAAGGGATTAGATATTAACCACAGATAAACAAATTTTTTTAAGGAATTGCAGTTATGTATTAACAATATTGTTGATTATCATGTACCAAAAATATTTATAAAAAAACTTAATTTTCAAAGTGGTTATCACAACTGATAACTTATTATCACAATTATTAATAATAAAAACTTCCAAAGATTCAAAAACAATATAGATCTACTTATAATTAAGAATTATTTAAGAACAAAGTATATGTAATATTGTTAGTCACAAAGATTTATTTTTTAATTATACTGTTTCGTTGAGAAATCTTTATCCAATGATTCAAAATACAAATTACCCACCCCTTTGCTTGAGGATAAAAATGAAAAAAATTAGGCCTTAACGCCAAAGAAAATTGAAGAATTATAGAAGTACTTCAAAAGATTATTAAACTACCTTGAACTCGAGGAAAGATTTCGATTCCAAAATCCAGCAACATGAAAAAAAAAACAACCACCCAGCTGGACAGATGATCGCCTTCCCGATGATAGTCTACTTCACTACTCTAGCAAGCACTATGTTGTTTGTGTCTAGTGGGCCTGTTATCACCACACAACTCGCATGCTAATTGGCCGATATGATGTTATATTAGGTGATTTACCTAGTTCTGTTGGTTTCAGCTATTTTCCATAGATCCAGAAAATATTCAAGTTTGAGAATAGATGTAAAGCAATAATAATTATAAATAGCTACACAAGTACTTTATGACAAGTGAAGTCACCATTGTATATAGTTTATGAATTAGATGGTATGCGAACGATGAAGATATTGGGGGATTTTAATAGTTTAATTATAAAAATATTAGCATCTAATTTTACAAAAGCGGCAAAATATGTTTGTTCTGCATGAAAACATAAAGTTGTTAAAAAAATCAATTCACATTAAAAACAGCTGTTGGGTTGTGTATGAGATTTCCACTCATATTTTTTATTTATATATTTACATTTACATTTATATAATCATGCAAGCAATCTGTAATTTTTTTTAAACAACTTTCAAATTAAAAGATTTTTGGAAGAACTTCAAATTAATTCACCTCAACAAAGCAGTACTTGTTGATAACACTTCCTATCTATATCAATACTGTTATACAAAGAGGAAGAGCACTTTTGTTTGTTAGGGATAAACAGAAAAACTACTCTATCAATCGCAACCAAATTTTTACCCGTGTTTCTCAGCATATTGAGGTTTTTTGATATCTTTCTGATGTAGAAAAAAATATATGTATGTAGTAGTGGAGATTTGCCAGTTGAAGCATAAACTTTAATGAATTGAATAAATGAACTGTGAGTCTGTATCACTGTTTGAGCTGATGATGCGTATCAGTCAATTGAATAATATTACAAGTACGAGTAATATTAAATAATTTAAAAGATTACTGTTTAACATAAGGCTTCCTGTGGAGACTGCGTATGAGGCTAGAGTGGTGAGATATACGTGCACCTCATGGGAAACTAGACCAATCATTAACATCAACGGGTAACAATCGGGATGCCCCTAGGGTGTTGTTTTGGGAGGTGCAAATGGTGCTCTTGTAACATCTCTGCAAACAATTGTCAAATTTTCAAAATTCGAACAGGGTATTTTTTAGTAGGTTAAAAGCTAACTTTTGCATGAATCAGGTACACTCTCCAGATCATAATTATTTGGAAATGTATATATATATATATATATATATATAGTCTGTTTGTTTGTAAACGCATCATGCAAGAACCAAATGACCAATTATTTTCGAATTTGCAGGATAAACTCGTGTTATCCCAGAGAAGGTTTTAATCCTTCAACCGAGTCCGTAGCTCCCAGGGTGGGTGAAGTTGTGGATTAAAGATATTCATTAAGGAAAATATAGATTAATCCTTTTACTTCATTACTATATTTCTGCTACCATTGCAAAGAAATGTTATGAATTTTTTGTCATCAAAGGTATGAGTACTTTAGTTACCACAGTTTTTATTATTCTTTATTTTGTAATTTAGTTTCTTTTTCAGGTTTCTGTAAAGCCAGAATAATATAATTATTATTTATCAGTATTATTCTCACAACCGTGAGGATAACATACAATGCGAAGGACTAGAAGGTGGAGCCCTCTGAGTGGATGGCAACCTAAGCAAACTTTGCGGTGTCCAGGGTGCCAGTCCAGGTAAATTGGGAATGGCTAGCGAAGCGACATCTGCAGCCATGGGGTAGGCTAAGATTCACCTGGGTTTATCTGAGCCCTGAAGGGTCTAGATTCTGGTTAGACAGCTTGGTATTTTATACGAGACCTAACATGTGCTTAATCCCTATTTAGGCAACCAAGTTAGAGAGGATCATGGGTTTTTTATACAGAAATTAAAAAACCTTTAAATTAACATTTTTGAACATACATTTTTTATAACGTTATAATGCTGTACAAATATAAAACCCTCTACACTACCGTATTTTTAAAATTGCACTAACAATAACTGAAGGTGAACGTTCACAAAAAAAGTGAAGTCATTGATAACATTTTGCATCAGATGACTGTCAGTATGATTACTTTAGCATTTCTGCAACATGTCTGCAGGGTAATAACTTCAAATATCTTTTGTAATAATATGAAAATGTGTTAATTTTCCTAATGTAAATACAGAATTAAATTTTATTTTATTTTTATTTCATTAATAAAATTATATGTCATGACTGTTTAATCTGTATCGGGTAAGGTTTAATTACTAACCTAATAAATATTCAAATATGACAAATGATTTCAACTAACAACCGATTACCCAGAGCTTATTAAAATGAGAACTCTATCAACAAGTTAAAATACACACATTTTAGACATCACTGAAGTTTAAAAACAACATTTTTGCCCTCACGCATTAACAATTTATCATTTACACACAACTTAATACATCCGTATTAATTAAATAGAAATAAATAAAATTAAAAACAATCTTTTTAAAACAGAACTCACAGAAATGAAAAAAATACATTAATTAACAAAGAAATACAGTAATAAAATTAACAGGAGACAAATCAATCATATTTGTTACAATATCCAATAATAATAAATACTTACATGATCTGGATAAAATTCTACCTCTTCTTCTGTCTTCACAGTGTGTAAATAATTTATTTCAAGTTCATCGGTTTTCATGTTAAGATTAAGCTGCGGTAAAACTTTCTCAGATTCCTTTAAAAATAAGATAAAGAAAAACCCTTATAAACTGTGAAAACAAACTAATATTTAATAAATATAACCTGTCAGAGAAAGGTTACTGTTTTTATTCTGATAATTATTATTGCCTCTGAACTTGCTTTGGCTTTGAGCGAATGAAATACGGACTTACGGGTAATGTAAGAAAATACAGGCATAGTATTCCAAAACATAAATTGCAAAAGAAATTAAACAAAAATGAAATTCATGCAGAGTGTGATAAGGTGGAAAAAATGTTGTTGAAGCGGCAAGATAAACGAGATGTTTTAGGTTTGTGACAACTAAACACAAATTGGATTGTGTAGAAGTAGTATGGAAAGAAAGAAGGCAATGGATCCAGATGTTATCAAAGGTTATTATATTATGAAGGTTATGACCTGTATATATATATATATATATATATATATATATATATATTAGTCTCTTAAATAACTGCAATTTGTTCAACTAGTGTGAACAATAAAGCTACCCCACCACGGCTCAATGACATGAGGATATGTAAAAAAATGTGTAGTCTTGTACACTCAAATCTTTGTTTCAACAAGAATTTGTTTTTCTATCTTTATTTTATGGGGGTTTTTTTACTGCCTTTTTGGCAATTCATATAGAAAAAACTATATATAGATAAACTATATATGCTATAGTATACTATATATATATATATATATATATATATATATATATATATATAGGACTTTCCTTAAGTAATTACAAAAGCAAATTTCTACACATTGCATTTTTTGCACCACATTACTGTACCATATTAATTTTTTCTTACATTGTACATATGTTAAAAATTTATTTTTAATGTTACTATATATATATATATATATATATATATATATATATATATATATATATATTAAATTTTTTAAATTATCTTTTCCAGGTATCCAGATCTGGCCTTGCAAAGGTTCATCTAGATAATTGGTGTTCCAATGTATGCAAAATCTAACACCCTTACCACTTCATTTTCAACTTTTACAGTTTTTGATTTAACTGAGTTTGTCTCTTCAATTGCTAAAGGATCTTTTGGAATATCACCATTAATCGTATCAACCGGTTCCTGTTTCAGTTGTACTAAATCTGCTTGCTGCAACACAGAACAAAAAATGAATGCTACAAAGTAAATGTTTATGATTTTTTGTATAATTCATAAAATAAAAATAAACTATACCTCTAATTCACTCCCCCCTCCACACACACATGCACATTAACTATGTAGCCACAGTCAAATTATTATTATTATTATTATTTGGTGACTTTAATAAAGCGGTAAGAGTGTGAGATTTTGCGTACAGTGGAACACCAGTTATCCAGATAGACCTGGCAAAGCCAAATGTGGATAATTGAAAAGAATAATTTTAAAAAGTTTTATCTTATAAACTGCACTTATAATTTTATATTTAATGGGTAAGACATAAGCAAAAAAAAATTAAATGGAAAAAGTAAACATATTTAAGAAGAAATTTGAAAATGAAAATACAATGTTCAACGTAAGAAAAAAGATATATAGTAATATGATACAAAAAATAAGTATAAAAATTTACTTTTATAATTAGTTCTACAAAGGCCAGTTATATATTTTTGCTAAAAAAGTATATATAAGTATATAATTGCAAAAAAGGCAGTTAAAAAATCCAGTATAAAAAATATTGATAAAAATAAGTGGTATTGAAGCAAGGATTTGTTTGAATACTAATTAAATTTTTTAAATAATGTACTAGTTTTTTTTTAAGTTCTTTGTCTGGATTTTAAGCAGTCCAGTTATCATCTGGAAAATTGGTGTCCCAGTGTATTATCTTTTCATTACTATTATTATTATCTAGTTTGTAAATTTTGGATTACATCCGATCCATTTCTAAACTCATATGTAGTATTATTTCTGATTATTACCTTTTAGGAGAGCATGTGAACTTAACCATCATGGCTCTACTTCCTTCTCTTTTTAAAACCTCTTCATCTGTTCACTATGTTTCTTCTTCCTCTCCTCAGTTCATCTTCTTTCTATTGTTTGTCGTTTTTGCTCTTGTTCAATTTTCCTATTTCTAATTTCATCCATAAATTTTCTTCTGTGCTTGATTTCTTCTTCTGAGATTTGCAGTCGTTCCAGGTTGTCTTGTGTTTCTTTCATCCAAATGGACTTTAATTTACTTGGCTTGATGATGTTGAAAATTTTCTTAGCGAGTTTATCATATTCAGTCATCCTGCTTAAGTGTCATATGTGTTTTTGTTAAATGAATTGCAGAAAAGTCAGTTGAAAAACCCAGTAAAATAAAGGTCAATAAAAAATTTCTTATTGAACCAAAGATTTATTTCAATAGTGTTTAAATTTTTCAAATAATGTATTGCTTTTTTTTTAAGTTGCCTAGTCTGGATTCAATTAATCACCAACATACTTACCACTGTGCCAAATAACCTCAAATAACAAAAAAATAATCACCAAACATAATAACAGACCCCTAAAAACCTAATATGAAAATTTGACTTTCATGGGATGCTGCATTGTCAGTCTGTACAAAATCCTGTAACAGAGCTAATCAAAACTAAGGAAGGCAAACTTAAGGGTAAACTTATAATTATAGTCATAACATTAATACTAAGATTATTTAACATGTTTTTGTATTATTTAAGTTGTTACAAAATAGTGTTAACAACATAACAGATATAACAGTATTTTTTTACTCCAATTTATACCATATTGTAACAAGACCGGTATAGTGAGCCTGAGTAAGGGATTCCTACCGATTATAAAAGTAATGTTAAGTACAATTGCAGGAATCCAGAAAGGGACAAAAAAGGAGAAACTTTTTGTAAAGTATGGTCGTTTAACAATTATCCTTTGTTATACTGCCTGTTAACATGCAGTGAACACCTGTTTTATGGTGAGAAGAGGCCAGGTTTGGAATTCATGGGAACAAAAGCCTTGAACAACTGTTTTCACACTATGAGTTGGGTCCAGTCTGGTAGGTAAAGAGGCTAGAAGTAAGTATAAATAGCTCAGTAAGACCAGCTAAAAGAGAGTTCTATTAGAACCAGTCTGCAAGGTGTTACGACGTCAGTCCCACAAGGGCAGTTCAGCAAGGAGAGGCTGCGAGTTGTGTGAGTTCGGTGGAGTTTTGCAAACCACTCCAGCGAATGAGAGTCACAGGTGTGTCTGCGAGATGGGAGTGCAAGACGTCAGTCCAGCAAGGAGAGTCTTGAATCCAGTTCGATAAGACTAAGATGATGCCACGAGTAATTCCAGTAAACAAGAAATACTATCGGTGAGTTATAGTAAAACTATAAGTGTATAAGTGGAAGAAATAATGCGATAAACTTTAGGTAGATAGCAAGGATATTTGCAAGTGAAATTTATAAGATCGTTTGTTAATATAAGACAAAGTGTTTAAAAAGGGTTAAAACTAGCAGTTTCTTTTGTTAATGAGTTGATTCTAGTTTTGTTTTTTCTACCTGGAATAAATTCTGAATGATTTTTTGAAATCTGTCCTATGTATATAATCTGTATTTACTACACTTATGATTTGACACTTATGATGTGTAATATTTTGATTGTTATTCTTTGTTGATTACATTATTTATTTGGATTTGTTATTGACACGTACTATTATCATTTACTACTATTATCCTGATTATTATTGTGGTTGTAATTACTATATTAATAATTGTGTTCACTATTTGTTTTATTATTGTCACTTATTATTATTAATTTGTCTGGTTATAATTATGACATTTTAAACCAGTAAGTTGTAATTATATAAACATTCTAAATTGTCCACCTCTCAATATTCTGATCGAGCCACGAAACATGCGACAATATACTAAGCATAAAGGTGTACAACAATATAAATATTATTTACATCATCTTCATATTCTTGTATCTTCTTCACATTACTAAATCTAGAATGTTGAATCTTAATGATGAGTATGGGCAGTCATTTGTTATAGTATTATTATGTTTAATTATTTTTATTCTTTTTCTAAGATAATAAATTTAAATTTTAATTGATCTCAGTCTTTAACAATATTTTTTTTGTTTATAAGAATTGATGAATTTTAGTAATTTGCTGTCTGAATTGAAGAGAATTGTACTTGCCACCGCTTTTCTTTTGTAAAACAGAGCATTGAACATAGTGATATTTAAAAGTTGGCAGAACTGCTTTTATATCAACCATTATTGTCTTTTCTTTCGAGTGGGAGTGCGCTCAGCATTTGATCCATCCTATCAACTCTGTCCATAAATATATAATCATTGACAACGTTTGGAAGCATTACCTTCTTTCCTTTCCTTACTACTTCTATGCATTCTAATTTGTGTTTAGTTGTCTAACACAAGACATCTCATTTATCTTGCCGCTTCACCGACATCATTTATGACACACTGAATTCAATTTCATTATTTAATTTTAAAGTAGATTTATGTTGTTTTTGAAGCTTATGGAACTTTGTAATTGTGATGAAAGCATTTATGATTTGCTTTTTGTTACAGCAAGAAGATTTACTACAACTGGAAGAGGAACTGCTTGATATTAGTAATGGTGACATCGAAAAAGATCCTTTAGCAATTGAAGAGACCAATTTAGTTGATAATGAAGTGGTAAGGGTATATTAGATTTTTCATACAGTGAAACACCAATTATCCAGATGAATCTTTGCTAGGCCAAATCTGGATGATTGAAAAGGATAATTTAAAAAAGGTTTATCATATATACTGTACATATCATTCTAATGTTAAATGGGTAAGACACTAAGTAAAAAAATTAAAGATAAAAAGTAAATGTATTTTAGTAAAATTAAGAAGAAATTTGGAACGTATGTACAATAAAAGAAAAAGAGATATAGTAATATGGTACAAAAAGTACATTATGTAGAAATTTGCTTGTATAATTAGTTTTACAGAAGTCTGTGTAAAAAGCTACCACATTTATTATTCAATAGCTATCAGTTCCATCATATTTCTGTTTGCCATTCTCGGAGGGAACCTTTTTAAAATTATTTTCAAAGGGGTGGAACTCGCCCTCTCCACTATACCTATTTCAATTCAAAAATCTTAAATGGCAATAGTAACATTTAATTACATTAATCGACAAACCGAAAAAAATAATGAATTTTGGTGAAAAGAAAATTAAAATCCACCCTCCCATTCGCTCAGTAGGTGTGAAAACCATTTAGGTTGTACTTTATTAAAATCCAGTCCAACAAACTAACTATAAAGTTATTGATATTACTTCTTAAACCATTTGAAATAATCATAATCTGTAGATTAAAACTTTGAAATTATTTTTCAAATTACCAACACAAAATTTTGCTCAAAATTTTTAGGAGTTGAAAACTTATTTTTTTAAAATGAGACAATGTAGGTTGTGATACCTCATTGGAAGCCCCTTTGCATGACAAGTAATTTTGTACAAATAAAATAAAAATTGGTTCACTGGTATTTATATTATGATTAAAAATGTGGTTTTTTTTATGTTATGTTGAGATACAGTGTTACTGACCCAAAGCATTAGGTTTGAAGTCATCCATTCTTGTTAAAAATATGGGTTTTAGGTTTCTCCATTATTGATAAAACGTACCAGTAAACACAGCATTAAAACAAAAGTTAAACATAAAAAAACCAATAATAAGGTACCTTATCTTTGCTAGTAACATGCTAAACAATCTATTACCAGATAAACTTAATAAATAATTAAAAACTAATTCATAAATGAATAATAGTTAATCAAAAAATAATGTTTTAATTATTCTTTACTTAATTATATATATATATTGCCTACAGCAATTTTTTGTTTTAAATTGTACAAATCTCAAACTTTTCTTTGTTACAACTTGTAATAAAATCCCAAACAAAAAAGTCCAAAAGACTGATGATATGTGGGAGATCTAGTTGGCTATGCAGTGGACCTCTCATCTGATCCAACATCCAGTGAAGCCTTGTTCAAAAACATGGTAACATCTCAATAAAAATGTGTGAAGCACTATCTTGTTGGAAACTGTATCCTGCAGGAATCTGAGGAACAACAAAGTTTTCAAGCAGTTGAGGTACGTTTGCCTTCAAACGGTGGGCTCCATGAAAAAACAGACTGATGGTGCCATTTTTATTCCGTCATAATCGGACATTGATTTTTTATTTGTCTCTTTCATTTGCGATTATAATTATTAGTTATTTTTAATTTTACAGGTTACTATCGGTAAAGGAAACATCAAGGGAAGTACCAGCATATCCAATGAATGTAAGTGTGCATATGGTGATGTAACGACAGAAGAAAATTTAGTGCAGAATTTAAGTAGTGAAAACATGTTATTTTTCCAGAAGGGAAAGAATTTGGTTTGTGAATATTGCGATGAAGGATTCCGATGTAAATGTTATTTAAAGAGACACATTAACTTTCATTGTAAAAACAAAAAAAATAATAGTAATTTTTGTCAAAAGTCTCTTATTCATGATAACGATTTAAAAACCCACCTTATGCATAATGAAGAGAAAAATTATATTTGTAACTTTTGTCAGAAATCTTTTAATCGGAGTTCTGCTTTAAAATTGCATTTAAATGTTCATACCAAGGAAAAAAATTATATTTGTAATTTTTGTCAAAAGTCATTTAATCATAAAAACAGTTTAAGGACACATATTAGTAGAACTCATGCAAAAGAGAATTATGTTTGTACTTTTTGCCAGAAAACCTTTTATCGGAGATCTACTTTAAGATCACATTTAAATACTCATACCAAGGAAAAAAATTATATTTGTAACTTATGTCAAAAGTCATTTAATCGTAAAGACACTTTAGACGCGCATATTAATATTCATACAAAAGAGAAAAATTATGTTTGTACCTTTTGTCAAAAGATTTTTAATCAAAGTTCTGCTTTAAAATTACATTTAAATATTCATACCAAGGAAAACAATTATATTTGTGATGTTTGTCAGAAGACTTATAGTCAAAGATATTCTTTAAAAGTACATTTAAATACTCATACTAAGGAAGAAAGTTTTATTTGTAACTTTTGTCAAAAGTCATTTAATCGTAAAAACAGTTTAAGGACACATATTAGTAGATCTCATGCAAAAGAGAAAAATTGTTTGTAACTTCTTCCAAAAAGTTTTTAATCATCTTTCTAATTTAAAGGTATATATTAATTTGCAATCAAGGAGAAAAATTGTTTGTAATGTTTGTCAAACATCTTTAATGAGAGTTGTACTTTAAAAACAAATCTCAATAATATGAACCATTATGACCATTAAAAATCTTATGTTAAGAAATTTGATTAAGGAGAAAAAATGAAAAGCATTCTTTCAAGAGTACATAATTTATAAAACAAGTACAACAAAATTTATTTAATCTTTATAATTTAACATTATATTTTTCTTATTTTTTACCACCCAGGACATCCTGATTAAAACCCTAGACACTAGAACTCTCACCACAGAGGCCAGCCTTTGCTATAAAACTACTTACAGAGAAAAAAAAAGTAGATTTATATATTACTCTAGTTTATAATATGCAGATGATGACGTTTATGAACATTTTAAGCTCAAACCATGCCAATCAGATAATTTGTGGTACTGACAAATTCATAAAGGTGGTCTAGACCACTTTTATGAATTTTTTAGTATTAAAAACAATACTAAAATTACATTTTAAATGTGTTATCAATGTTGACCTTAAAATCTTTATTAGTTTTTAATCTTTTACCAATATACTTGTAAAAAAATGACTGCTTCTTTTGTATATCAACTTCTTTAAAAATTGATTTTATTGTTATATCCCGGTTGTGAATAATTTTCCTTTTTTCTTTTACATTAACAAACATGATTAAAAATGTTTGATAACCTTGAAAATAAACAAAAATAACATTTTAAAATAAACGTCTCAAATCACAATAGTTCTTATTACATTCTCAAACATATTCTGTTTACAGTAGAAAAAAATTTTAGAACGGATAGGAGCTGCAAACCTAAACAATAGACTTGATGCCAGGTCACTCACTCTGAAATTCTATCTGCATCTCTACTATAAGTTAACTTTAACTCCGCAAATATGAATTGATATTAGAAAATTTATCAAAATGTTTTTGAAGTGTAAAAGATTTCAGAATGATGTAATTTGATTTTATAATCTGTCTGTGAAAACTTTAACGTTCAGTTAAATATTAGTATTGTCAATTAATTTACAGGTTTACTTTCTATGTTATTTTTTTTTTTTAAATTTAATAAATAGTGTTCCACAGAAAATAGGTTGATTTTTATTTAAAACAAACACCATTTTTTTGTAAAAACTAATTGTGATTTTTATTTCAGTGTGATCAGATGAAAATTTATTGTTTATCTTGTATTAGTTATAATGAATAAAACTAAATTAAAGCTCCCCACTTTGTCCAACCTGAATGGTGGGAGTGGTAGATATGTGTCTACATTCAGGTTTTAAGTTTGAATCGTGGTTTTGAATCTTTTAACACATTAAATAAATAAAATATGATTTATCACTATATTTTTGTATTTAAAAAAGTTTTTTGATCAATGTATTTTAAAAATGATGTGTAATCCTTTTCATTTAATATTTTTAGTGTGTCAACTGTTGGGATTTGAGTGTGGCGGCCTCATATAAAAAAATAGATAGTTTTGAGGTTGTATCATTTTTAAAAATGTCATTTTTCTATGTTTAATGGTCAAATAGTTATTTAAGTGTGTGTTTATACAGTGCCTATACTTCTTATTCTTTTATATGTCATTATTGTAATGACATAAGAAAGAATGCTTTATTTTCTTGTTTATGGAAAGTGTTAAAGATAATTTGTATCAGCATTTTTTTTTTGTTTTATGTTTTGACTCGTTTTCTTTCTTTTCTTCAGTCCATTTCTTTCCACAACCATCTTATTTTTCTATTTCTTAACTCATAATTGAAAATTCATTTTCTAAGGACATCCTGATTTCTCATGGTTCCTACAGGCAAGAAAAGCCAGGAAATACAAATTTAGTTAGGAAATTTTAGGAAAAAAATCAGAAAAAACTTTTAAAAATTGCATTTTTATTACCAAATATTATATTAGTTATTAAATCAGTATTTTTTAAGTAATGCCAAATTATATTTGATATACTTTCCCTTTATATATTTGATATACATGTCCTGTTCTCATTTACATTAACTCAATTATTCTTTTATAATAAAGTGAGGAATATTCCAAATTGCAGTTAATTTTTTCACTGGAGAAATTTTTAAAAAAATTTGCTATTGAAAAATTTAAAGTTGTTAACTGTTCTTGGAATTTATTTCAAACTACCGTGATTTTTTTGTTGTATTCTAGATAATTAATAATTACTTTTAAATGGTGTATAAAAAGACTTTAATGACAAGTGGTTAGATATAAACTTACACCCAGAATTCAGTCAGTCGAGAAGAGGTTCCTACCTCTTCTCACGCTGTTATCATACTTTTTGATATTTGTGTAAAATAATTTTACACCGAGCAATATGGATCGAAAGGAAATGATTTCACATAGTTTACTTTGTGAAGTTTGCTGCTTTTCTTGATTAAGATAGCAACCATTGAAAAATCTTTTTATCTGCCGACAGTACTTCAACTCGGAAGACTAAAACTTTGATCTACAGTTGTGAGAACAGTGGTTGTGATATATATGTATATTCTTTGCCCGGACTCTCCCCCTCACCCGTTCTAATCAGAGTAATACCATTTCAGCAGCAAATGATACATTTGAATCCTGCAAAATGACAATACAATTACTTCTTTTTGTTGTAATGATTATGTTTCTAAGGAGGAGATTATGTGAGTTCTCAATATTGTACAAAATAAGTTATACTTAAGTTTACGTGAAGATATTGGTGCAACTTTTAAAATTACTTTTCCTGATAGTTGTATAGTGTCAAAATTCCAGCTTGGAGCTATTAAATGCTCTTGTCATCAATCATGTTCCTGTAATGTACTTTGATGGCATTCTGCAAATACACTGGACTAATAATGACAAAATATTTTCAAGTAAATATTAGTAACGTTTGTTTTCTGTTCTAGTTTTCTTATCTGTATTACTTTTAGTTTTCCTTTAAGTTTTAATCATTATTTTCCTTATTAAATTGAAATTTATGTATCTTAATGTTTTTAAACAAAGCAAGTTATGAAATATAGTTTTCTTTTTACTTGACAAAATAATGTAGGCTAGTTTTTGTGAAAAAGTTAAGCAATTCCTTGTGTGCCAGTTATTTTAAAATGTTTAAAAATGCTTTAGTTAGCTTTTATTTCTTATCTGTAACTTTTAGTTACCATGATGTTCATCAGCAAAAAACTTATTATAATTTTGTTATTTTTTGTTTTGTACTTTACAGTGTAAATTACTGAATATAGCTCAAAATAATAATATTTAAAAGTTGTTGCCATCAGTTTCGTAGGTATATAATTTACAATACTAGGTACTATTGTTAACGAAAGGGAGGGCGGTGCACTCTATTTTTATTTGTGGATTTTCGCTTTCTGCTACAAAGTAAAAATAGCTGGTTTAACTGAGATTTAATTGATTTTAGTTAGGTTAGGTGAGGAAATATAACTGACAATTCAGAGTATTGAAGTTTGTATTGTATTACCATAACTTTTTTTCCCCACCCTACTCCTCTCAGCAATACAATATAATTAAAGCTCAACCCAGGGAAGTGTCCCTTTACTCTAAGGGAGCCTTCTCACTCACCAGCATTAAATCCAGCACGGCAGTTTGGCCACCCCGATCGGATCTTTGATCTTTATTTTGCCTGCCTCTAATCCCCGTGAGGGGGTAACCAGGTCCGACTATGTCGTTCCCGGGCCCTGCACGACGGCCGGGTCTCTGTCTTGATTTTATCTCTGACCTACGCTAGTCCTGGCGCCCACTGCTGCTCATCGGAACCGGCTCACCTAAGCATACTGGCACTCAGATGGGGCCGTCCACCCTTCCCTACACCAAAGTCTACGGCATCTCCCTTCAGCGCCCTTGCCGTGTAACACCTTCATAGCATACGTGCCAAGGGCCCTTCAGTTCTCTTCTGAGGACAGCATGAAGGACACCAGGTTTTCAGGTCTTAATCTGTCTAGGTCCGCCAAAGGTGCCATTGTGCACACATAAATATGGTGTGCTCCGCTGTGTCCTCTCTGTTGCAAAACATGCAGCACGGAGTGTCCCGTCTGCCAAATCGATTGAAGTAATGTTGAAACATTAATTGGCCGGAGAGCAATTGTGACATATAAAAATCTATATCGCCATGTTTCCTTTTCGTCCATATGTCTAAGTCTGTGATTAATCTCCTTGTCCAGGCTGCTTCATTTCCAGTCATCTATCTTTCATGCCATGTCTCCATTACATTAGCCTTGTCCTCACGCTTCCCCATACCATCGTAGCAAAGCTCTTGCACTCTAACTTGAAGGTCAATTGGCAAAGCTGATGCCAACATGCTCACTGCACTGTATGACAGTTGTATAACACGCCGTAACACACCCAACAACATTCACCTGTGGACTGTGTAAACATGCCCAGTTCCTCATGACTCTCATTGCTCCACTCCAAACCGAGGCAGCATACAATAACACTGAAATTATCATTGACATGATTAATCGGCGTTTGGAAGCCCTTGGAGCCGACTGAGTAGTGATCAACACATTCAGTGATTTCAAGATTTTTTAGGTCCTTGTACAACTGTCTACTATGTGTTGACTAAATTTACATGATTTGTTGATCTGTACCCCCCAGGTACATTATCATGTCTCTCGTAGCAACTGTCCACATAGCATTAGGTTTATTCTACCCATCATTCTTCTGCCTGTTAGTGTAATGTAATTTATAATATGTATTAAATTTTATTAGATATAAATATTTTTTTTTTAAATGTTCATGTGTTACCAGTTTAATTGACTATGTAGATGTGTTTCACTTAAATAAAAATACATCTTCATTAAAAAAATATTTTTGGATGTACTTTTTTTAATAAAGAATGCTGCTCTTAGTTTTTTAGTGAATAAAACATGTAATGACATAAGATATTTATTGAATAAGTTATTAAATTTATATTTGCATTTTTTAATATTGTTTAATACAGGGAATCTACATTTGATCGCATTAATGTTTAATAAACAAAATTATGTTTGCAGCACCTTTTAAAACAATAAAAAAGTAATTATATTTGACTTTATCTGTTTTACTGATAATTTACATCCTTGGTTCAGAACATCAAGCATTTGTATCTAATTCAAAGAATTAGGGCTTGATACAGCTACCCTTTTTACTGGATTTCCATAACAGTCCTATGTTAAAGAACAATTCCCATGAGAGCTTGAGCGTTACAAATAATCCAGTCTACAATAATTACATTAACATTATTAAAAATATCAGCCATTAAAAAATACAAACACCTTACATTACAGTTATATTCAGCTTCTCGCATTCAGTCTATGAGAACCTATTTATTAAATATCTCTGCCATTACCATATATCTTGACTAAAGTTTATGTACTTTTCAAACTTGAGTAATTTTTAATAAAACTTTTAATTAATAATATAGTAGTAATCAATCTAAGAAATTGTGAGTCCACAGTATGAAGTAAGTAGAGGAGTTAGTTTTTGAGATAGTCATTAATAGGTTTTAGGCAGAGCTTACCAAAAAAAGAAGAAAATAAATGATTCAGTTTGTTGATGACAGAAAACATGTTCCTATATCATTATCACACAATAAAATTGTTTTATAATGATAATGTAATACGGGAAAACATCTAATAAACTTAAATAATAAGTTAACTATAAGCTTATATAATATTACTTTTTTCCAGTAAGCTGGAGATGTAATAAAAATTTTACAATATTGGTAAGTTAAAACAAATCTCACAAAAGCTTATTTGACATTTATAGTTTATTCTTGGTTTAAGGAGGAACCTTTAGTCTTCAGTGAAAAGGTGTTCTCGCAGGATGCACCATTCATTACATTTAAGCAATGGAAAAACTGCTAATGAAATAAATGCTGGTAGGTAGTATATATAATAAGCATAGGCTATTATCCAGATGGCAGGATAGATGGAGAGAGGAGGAACCAGGTCCGACTATGTCCTTATTGTAATAAAAATTTTACAATATTCGTAAGTTAAAACAAATCTCACAAAAGCTTATTTGACATTTATAGTTTATTCTTGGTTTAAGGAGGAACCTTTAGTCTTCAGTGAAAAGGTGTTCTCGCAGGATGCACCATTCATTACATTTAAGCAATGGAAAAACTGCTAATGAAATAAATGCTGGTAGGTAGTATATATAATAAGCATAGGCTATTATCCAGATGGCAGGATAGATGGAGAGAGGAGGAACCAGGTCCGACTATGTCGTTCCCGGGCCCTGCACGACGGCCGGGTCTCTGTCTTGATTTTATCTCTGACCTACGCTAGTCCTGGCGCCCACTGCTGCTCATCGGAACCGGCTCACCTAAGCATACTGGCACTCAGATGGGGCTGTCCACCCTTCCCTACACCAAAGTCTACGGCATCTCCCTTCAGCGCCCTTGCCGTGTAACACCTTCATAGCATACGTGTCAAGGGCCCTTCAGTTCTCTTCTGAGGACAGCATGAAGGACACCAGGTTTTCAGGTCTTAATCTGTCTAGGTCCGCCAAAGGTGCCATTGTGCACACATAAATATGGTGTGCTCCGCTGTGTCCTCTCTGTTGCAAAACATGCAGCACGGAGTGTCCCGTCTGCCAAATCGATTGAAGTAATGTTGAAACATTTCTTGGCCGGAGAGCAATTGTGACATATAAAAATCTATATCGCCATGTTTCCTTTACGTCCATATGTCTAAGTCTGTGATTAATCTCCTTGTCCAGGCTGCTTCATTTCCAGTCATCTATCTTTCATGCCATGTCTCCATTACATTAGCCTTGTCCTCACGCTTCCCCATACCATCGTAGCAAAGCTCTTGCACTCTAACTTGAAGGTCAATTGGCAAAGCTGATGCCAACATGCTCACTGCACTGTATGACAGTTGTATAACACCCGTAACACACCCAACAACGTTCACCTGTGGACTGTGTAAACATGCCCAGTTCCTCATGACTCTCATTGCTCCACTCCAAACCGAGGCAGCATACAATAACACTGAAATTATCGTTGACATGATTAATCGGCTTTTGGAAGCCCTTGGAGCCGACTGAGTAGTGATCAACACATTCAGTGATTTCAAGATTTTTTAGGTCCTTGTACAACTGTCTACTATGTGTTGACTAAATTTACATGATTTGTTGATCTGTACCCCCCAGGTACATTATCATGTCTCTCGTAGCAACTGTCCACATAGCATTAGGTTTATTCTACCCATCATTCTTCTGCCTGTTAGTGTAATGTAATTTATAATATGTATTAAATTTTATTAGATATAAATATTTTTTTTTTAAATGTTCATGTGTTACCAGTTTAATTGACTTTGTAGATGTGTTTCACTTAAATAAAAATACATCTTCATTAAAAAAATATTTTTGGATGTACTTTTTTTAATAAAGAATGCTGCTCTTAGTTTTTTAGCGAATAAAACATGTAATGACATAAGATATTTATTGAATAAGTTATTAAATTTATATTTGCATTTTTTAATATTGTTTAATACAGGGAATCTACATTTGATCGCATTAATGTTTAATAAACAAAATTATTTTTGCAGCACCTTTTAAAACAATAAAAAAGTAATTATATTTGACTTTATCTGTTTTACTGATAATTTACATCCTTGGTTCAGAACATCAAGCATTTGTATCTAATTCAAAGAATTAGGGCTTGATACAGCTACCCTTTTTACTGGATTTCCATAACAGTCCTATGTTAAAGAACAATTCCCATGAGAGCTTGAGCGTTACAAATAATCCAGTCTACAATAATTACATTAACATTATTAAAAATATCAGCCATTAAAAAATACAAACACCTTACATTACAGTTATATTCAGCTTCTCGCATTCAGTCTATGAGAACCTATTTATTAAATATCTCTGCCATTACCATATATCTTGACTAAAGTTTATGTACTTTTCAAACTTGAGTAATTTTTAATAAAACTTTTAATTAATAATATAGTAGTAATCAATCTAAGAAATTGTGAGTCCACAGTATGAAGTAAGTAGAGGAGTTAGTTTTTGAGATAGTCATTAATAGGTTTTAGGCAGAGCTTACCAAAAAAAGAAGAAAATAAATGATTCAGTTTGTTGATGACAGAAAACATGTTCCTATATCATTATCACACAATAAAATTGTTTTATAATGATAATGTAATACGGGAAAACATCTAATAAACTTAAATAATAAGTTAACTATAAGCTTATATAATATTACTTTTTTCCAGTAAGCTGGAGATGTAATAAAAATTTTACAATATTGGTAAGTTAAAACAAATCTCACAAAAGCTTATTTGACATTTATAGTTTATTCTTGGTTTAAGGAGGAACCTTTAGTCTTCAGTGAAAAGGTGTTCTCGCAGGATGCACCATTCATTACATTTAAGCAATGGAAAAACTGCTAATGAAATAAATGCTGGTAGGTAGTATATATAATAAGCATAGGCTATTATCCAGATGGCAGGATAGATGGAGAGAGGAGGAACCAGGTCCGACTATGTCCTTATTGTAATAAAAATTTTACAATATTCGTAAGTTAAAACAAATCTCACAAAAGCTTATTTGACATTTATAGTTTATTCTTGGTTTAAGGAGGAACCTTTAGTCTTCAGTGAAAAGGTGTTCTCGCAGGATGCACCATTCATTACATTTAAGCAATGGAAAAACTGCTAATGAAATAAATGCTGGTAGGTAGTATATATAATAAGCATAGGCTATTATCCAGATGGCAGGATAGATGGAGAGAGGAGGAACCAGGTCCGACTATGTCGTTCCCGGGCCCTGCACGACGGCCGGGTCTCTGTCTTGATTTTATCTCTGACCTACGCTAGTCCTGGCGCCCACTGCTGCTCATCGGAACCGGCTCACCTAAGCATACTGGCACTCAGATGGGGCTGTCCACCCTTCCCTACACCAAAGTCTACGGCATCTCCCTTCAGCGCCCTTGCCGTGTAACACCTTCATAGCATACGTGTCAAGGGCCCTTCAGTTCTCTTCTGAGGACAGCATGAAGGACACCAGGTTTTCAGGTCTTAATCTGTCTAGGTCCGCCAAAGGTGCCATTGTGCACACATAAATATGGTGTGCTCCGCTGTGTCCTCTCTGTTGCAAAACATGCAGCACGGAGTGTCCCGTCTGCCAAATCGATTGAAGTAATGTTGAAACATTTCTTGGCCGGAGAGCAATTGTGACATATAAAAATCTATATCGCCATGTTTCCTTTACGTCCATATGTCTAAGTCTGTGATTAATCTCCTTGTCCAGGCTGCTTCATTTCCAGTCATCTATCTTTCATGCCATGTCTCCATTACATTAGCCTTGTCCTCACGCTTCCCCATACCATCGTAGCAAAGCTCTTGCACTCTAACTTGAAGGTCAATTGGCAAATCTGATGCCAACATGCTCACTGCACTGTATGACAGTTGTATAACACGCCGTAACACACCCAACAACGTTCACCTGTGGACTGTGTAAACATGCCCAGTTCCTCATGACTCTCATTGCTCCACTCCAAACCGAGGCAGCATACAATAACACTGAAATTATCGTTGACATGATTAATCGGCTTTTGGAAGCCCTTGGAGCCGACTGAGTAGTGATCAACACATTCAGTGATTTCAAGATTTTTTAGGTCCTTGTACAACTGTCTACTATGTGTTGACTAAATTTACATGATTTGTTGATCTGTACCCCCCAGGTACATTATCATGTCTCTCGTAGCAACTGTCCACATAGCATTAGGTTTATTCTACCCATCATTCTTCTGCCTGTTAGTGTAATGTAATTTATAATATGTATTAAATTTTATTAGATATAAATATTTTTTTTTTAAATGTTCATGTGTTACCAGTTTAATTGACTTTGTAGATGTGTTTCACTTAAATAAAAATACATCTTCATTAAAAAAATATTTTTGGATGTACTTTTTTTAATAAAGAATGCTGCTCTTAGTTTTTTAGCGAATAAAACATGTAATGACATAAGATATTTATTGAATAAGTTATTAAATTTATATTTGCATTTTTTAATATTGTTTAATACAGGGAATCTACATTTGATCGCATTAATGTTTAATAAACAAAATTATTTTTGCAGCACCTTTTAAAACAATAAAAAAGTAATTATATTTGACTTTATCTGTTTTACTGATAATTTACATCCTTGGTTCAGAACATCAAGCATTTGTATCTAATTCAAAGAATTAGGGCTTGATACAGCTACCCTTTTTACTGGATTTCCATAACAGTCCTATGTTAAAGAACAATTCCCATGAGAGCTTGAGCGTTACAAATAATCCAGTCTACAATAATTACATTAACATTATTAAAAATATCAGCCATTAAAAAATACAAACACCTTACATTACAGTTATATTCAGCTTCTCGCATTCAGTCTATGAGAACCTATTTATTAAATATCTCTGCCATTACCATATATCTTGACTAAAGTTTATGTACTTTTCAAACTTGAGTAATTTTTAATAAAACTTTTAATTAATAATATAGTAGTAATCAATCTAAGAAATTGTGAGTCCACAGTATGAAGTAAGTAGAGGAGTTAGTTTTTGAGATAGTCATTAATAGGTTTTAGGCAGAGCTTACCAAAAAAAGAAGAAAATAAATGATTCAGTTTGTTGATGACAGAAAACATGTTCCTATATCATTATCACACAATAAAATTGTTTTATAATGATAATGTAATACGGGAAAACATCTAATAAACTTAAATAATAAGTTAACTATAAGCTTATATAATATTACTTTTTTCCAGTAAGCTGGAGATGTAATAAAAATTTTACAATATTGGTAAGTTAAAACAAATCTCACAAAAGCTTATTTGACATTTATAGTTTATTCTTGGTTTAAGGAGGAACCTTTAGTCTTCAGTGAAAAGGTGTTCTCGCAGGATGCACCATTCATTACATTTAAGCAATGGAAAAACTGCTAATGAAATAAATGCTGGTAGGTAGTATATATAATAAGCATAGGCTATTATCCAGATGGCAGGATAGATGGAGAGAGGAGGAACCAGGTCCGACTATGTCCTTATTGTAATAAAAATTTTACAATATTCGTAAGTTAAAACAAATCTCACAAAAGCTTATTTGACATTTATAGTTTATTCTTGGTTTAAGGAGGAACCTTTAGTCTTCAGTGAAAAGGTGTTCTCGCAGGATGCACCATTCATTACATTTAAGCAATGGAAAAACTGCTAATGAAATAAATGCTGGTAGGTAGTATATATAATAAGCATAGGCTATTATCCAGATGGCAGGATAGATGGAGAGAGGAGGAACCAGGTCCGACTATGTCGTTCCCGGGCCCTGCACGACGGCCGGGTCTCTGTCTTGATTTTATCTCTGACCTACGCTAGTCCTGGCGCCCACTGCTGCTCATCGGAACCGGCTCACCTAAGCATACTGGCACTCAGATGGGGCTGTCCACCCTTCCCTACACCAAAGTCTACGGCATCTCCCTTCAGCGCCCTTGCCGTGTAACACCTTCATAGCATACGTGTCAAGGGCCCTTCAGTTCTCTTCTGAGGACAGCATGAAGGACACCAGGTTTTCAGGTCTTAATCTGTCTAGGTCCGCCAAAGGTGCCATTGTGCACACATAAATATGGTGTGCTCCGCTGTGTCCTCTCTGTTGCAAAACATGCAGCACGGAGTGTCCCGTCTGCCAAATCGATTGAAGTAATGTTGAAACATTTCTTGGCCGGAGAGCAATTGTGACATATAAAAATCTATATCGCCATGTTTCCTTTACGTCCATATGTCTAAGTCTGTGATTAATCTCCTTGTCCAGGCTGCTTCATTTCCAGTCATCTATCTTTCATGCCATGTCTCCATTACATTAGCCTTGTCCTCACGCTTCCCCATACCATCGTAGCAAAGCTCTTGCACTCTAACTTGAAGGTCAATTGGCAAAGCTGATGCCAACATGCTCACTGCACTGTATGACAGTTGTATAACACGCCGTAACACACCCAACAACGTTCACCTGTGGACTGTGTAAACATGCCCAGTTCCTCATGACTCTCATTGCTCCACTCCAAACCGAGGCAGCATACAATAACACTGAAATTATCGTTGACATGATTAATCGGCTTTTGGAAGCCCTTGGAGCCGACTGAGTAGTGATCAACACATTCAGTGATTTCAAGATTTTTTAGGTCCTTGTACAACTGTCTACTATGTGTTGACTAAATTTACATGATTTGTTGATCTGTACCCCCCAGGTACATTATCATGTCTCTCGTAGCAACTGTCCACATAGCATTAGGTTTATTCTACCCATCATTCTTCTGCCTGTTAGTGTAATGTAATTTATAATATGTATTAAATTTTATTAGATATAAATATTTTTTTTTTAAATGTTCATGTGTTACCAGTTTAATTGACTTTGTAGATGTGTTTCACTTAAATAAAAATACATCTTCATTAAAAAAATATTTTTGGATGTACTTTTTTTAATAAAGAATGCTGCTCTTAGTTTTTTAGCGAATAAAACATGTAATGACATAAGATATTTATTGAATAAGTTATTAAATTTATATTTGCATTTTTTAATATTGTTTAATACAGGGAATCTACATTTGATCGCATTAATGTTTAATAAACAAAATTATTTTTGCAGCACCTTTTAAAACAATAAAAAAGTAATTATATTTGACTTTATCTGTTTTACTGATAATTTACATCCTTGGTTCAGAACATCAAGCATTTGTATCTAATTCAAAGAATTAGGGCTTGATACAGCTACCCTTTTTACTGGATTTCCATAACAGTCCTATGTTAAAGAACAATTCCCATGAGAGCTTGAGCGTTACAAATAATCCAGTCTACAATAATTACATTAACATTATTAAAAATATCAGCCATTAAAAAATACAAACACCTTACATTACAGTTATATTCAGCTTCTCGCATTCAGTCTATGAGAACCTATTTATTAAATATCTCTGCCATTACCATATATCTTGACTAAAGTTTATGTACTTTTCAAACTTGAGTAATTTTTAATAAAACTTTTAATTAATAATATAGTAGTAATCAATCTAAGAAATTGTGAGTCCACAGTATGAAGTAAGTAGAGGAGTTAGTTTTTGAGATAGTCATTAATAGGTTTTAGGCAGAGCTTACCAAAAAAAGAAGAAAATAAATGATTCAGTTTGTTGATGACAGAAAACATGTTCCTATATCATTATCACACAATAAAATTGTTTTATAATGATAATGTAATACGGGAAAACATCTAATAAACTTAAATAATAAGTTAACTATAAGCTTATATAATATTACTTTTTTCCAGTAAGCTGGAGATGTAATAAAAATTTTACAATATTGGTAAGTTAAAACAAATCTCACAAAAGCTTATTTGACATTTATAGTTTATTCTTGGTTTAAGGAGGAACCTTTAGTCTTCAGTGAAAAGGTGTTCTCGCAGGATGCACCATTCATTACATTTAAGCAATGGAAAAACTGCTAATGAAATAAATGCTGGTAGGTAGTATATATAATAAGCATAGGCTATTATCCAGATGGCAGGATAGATGGAGAGAGGAGGAACCAGGTCCGACTATGTCCTTATTGTAATAAAAATTTTACAATATTGGTAAGTTAAAACAAATCTCACAAAAGCTTATTTGACATTTATAGTTTATTCTTGGTTTAAGGAGGAACCTTTAGTCTTCAGTGAAAAGGTGTTCTCGCAGGATGCACCATTCATTACATTTAAGCAATGGAAAAACTGCTAATGAAATAAATGCTGGTAGGTAGTATATATAATAAGCATAGGCTATTATCCAGATGGCAGGATAGATGGAGAGAGGAGGAACCAGGTCCGACTATGTCGTTCCCGGGCCCTGCACGACGGCCGGGTCTCTGTCTTGATTTTATCTCTGACCTACGCTAGTCCTGGCGCCCACTGCTGCTCATCGGAACCGGCTCACCTAAGCATACTGGCACTCAGATGGGGCTGTCCACCCTTCCCTACACCAAAGTCTACGGCATCTCCCTTCAGCGCCCTTGCCGTGTAACACCTTCATAGCATACGTGTCAAGGGCCCTTCAGTTCTCTTCTGAGGACAGCATGAAGGACACCAGGTTTTCAGGTCTTAATCTGTCTAGGTCCGCCAAAGGTGCCATTGTGCACACATAAATATGGTGTGCTCCGCTGTGTCCTCTCTGTTGCAAAACATGCAGCACGGAGTGTCCCGTCTGCCAAATCGATTGAAGTAATGTTGAAACATTTCTTGGCCGGAGAGCAATTGTGACATATAAAAATCTATATCGCCATGTTTCCTTTACGTCCATATGTCTAAGTCTGTGATTAATCTCCTTGTCCAGGCTGCTTCATTTCCAGTCATCTATCTTTCATGCCATGTCTCCATTACATTAGCCTTGTCCTCACGCTTCCCCATACCATCGTAGCAAAGCTCTTGCACTCTAACTTGAAGGTCAATTGGCAAATCTGATGCCAACATGCTCACTGCACTGTATGACAGTTGTATAACACGCCGTAACACACCCAACAACGTTCACCTGTGGACTGTGTAAACATGCCCAGTTCCTCATGACTCTCATTGCTCCACTCCAAACCGAGGCAGCATACAATAACACTGAAATTATCGTTGACATGATTAATCGGCTTTTGGAAGCCCTTGGAGCCGACTGAGTAGTGATCAACACATTCAGTGATTTCAAGATTTTTTAGGTCCTTGTACAACTGTCTACTATGTGTTGACTAAATTTACATGATTTGTTGATCTGTACCCCCCAGGTACATTATCATGTCTCTCGTAGCAACTGTCCACATAGCATTAGGTTTATTCTACCCATCATTCTTCTGCCTGTTAGTGTAATGTAATTTATAATATGTATTAAATTTTATTAGATATAAATATTTTTTTTTTAAATGTTCATGTGTTACCAGTTTAATTGACTTTGTAGATGTGTTTCACTTAAATAAAAATACATCTTCATTAAAAAAATATTTTTGGATGTACTTTTTTTAATAAAGAATGCTGCTCTTAGTTTTTTAGCGAATAAAACATGTAATGACATAAGATATTTATTGAATAAGTTATTAAATTTATATTTGCATTTTTTAATATTGTTTAATACAGGGAATCTACATTTGATCGCATTAATGTTTAATAAACAAAATTATTTTTGCAGCACCTTTTAAAACAATAAAAAAGTAATTATATTTGACTTTATCTGTTTTACTGATAATTTACATCCTTGGTTCAGAACATCAAGCATTTGTATCTAATTCAAAGAATTAGGGCTTGATACAGCTACCCTTTTTACTGGATTTCCATAACAGTCCTATGTTAAAGAACAATTCCCATGAGAGCTTGAGCGTTACAAATAATCCAGTCTACAATAATTACATTAACATTATTAAAAATATCAGCCATTAAAAAATACAAACACCTTACATTACAGTTATATTCAGCTTCTCGCATTCAGTCTATGAGAACCTATTTATTAAATATCTCTGCCATTACCATATATCTTGACTAAAGTTTATGTACTTTTCAAACTTGAGTAATTTTTAATAAAACTTTTAATTAATAATATAGTAGTAATCAATCTAAGAAATTGTGAGTCCACAGTATGAAGTAAGTAGAGGAGTTAGTTTTTGAGATAGTCATTAATAGGTTTTAGGCAGAGCTTACCAAAAAAAGAAGAAAATAAATGATTCAGTTTGTTGATGACAGAAAACATGTTCCTATATCATTATCACACAATAAAATTGTTTTATAATGATAATGTAATACGGGAAAACATCTAATAAACTTAAATAATAAGTTAACTATAAGCTTATATAATATTACTTTTTTCCAGTAAGCTGGAGATGTAATAAAAATTTTACAATATTGGTAAGTTAAAACAAATCTCACAAAAGCTTATTTGACATTTATAGTTTATTCTTGGTTTAAGGAGGAACCTTTAGTCTTCAGTGAAAAGGTGTTCTCGCAGGATGCACCATTCATTACATTTAAGCAATGGAAAAACTGCTAATGAAATAAATGCTGGTAGGTAGTATATATAATAAGCATAGGCTATTATCCAGATGGCAGGATAGATGGAGAGAGGAGGAACCAGGTCCGACTATGTCGTTCCCGGGCCCTGCACGACGGCCGGGTCTCTGTCTTGATTTTATCTCTGACCTACGCTAGTCCTGGCGCCCACTGCTGCTCATCGGAACCGGCTCACCTAAGCATACTGGCACTCAGATGGGGCTGTCCACCCTTCCCTACACCAAAGTCTACGGCATCTCCCTTCAGCGCCCTTGCCGTGTAACACCTTCATAGCATACGTGTCAAGGGCCCTTCAGTTCTCTTCTGAGGACAGCATGAAGGACACCAGGTTTTCAGGTCTTAATCTGTCTAGGTCCG
Organism: Lycorma delicatula; assembly: GCF_047948215.1. Lineage (NCBI taxonomy): Eukaryota > Metazoa > Arthropoda > Insecta > Hemiptera > Fulgoridae > Lycorma > Lycorma delicatula. The sequence continues at coordinate 68,429,059 of NC_134465.1, read as the reverse complement.
CCAAAGGTGCCATTGTGCACACATAAATATGGTGTGCTCCGCTGTGTCCTCTCTGTTGCAAAACATGCAGCACGGAGTGTCCCGTCTGCCAAATCGATTGAAGTAATGTTGAAACATTTCTTGGCCGGAGAGCAATTGTGACATATAAAAATCTATATCGCCATGTTTCCTTTACGTCCATATGTCTAAGTCTGTGATTAATCTCCTTGTCCAGGCTGCTTCATTTCCAGTCATCTATCTTTCATGCCATGTCTCCATTACATTAGCCTTGTCCTCACGCTTCCCCATACCATCGTAGCAAAGCTCTTGCACTCTAACTTGAAGGTCAATTGGCAAATCTGATGCCAACATGCTCACTGCACTGTATGACAGTTGTATAACACGCCGTAACACACCCAACAACGTTCACCTGTGGACTGTGTAAACATGCCCAGTTCCTCATGACTCTCATTGCTCCACTCCAAACCGAGGCAGCATACAATAACACTGAAATTATCGTTGACATGATTAATCGGCTTTTGGAAGCCCTTGGAGCCGACTGAGTAGTGATCAACACATTCAGTGATTTCAAGATTTTTTAGGTCCTTGTACAACTGTCTACTATGTGTTGACTAAATTTACATGATTTGTTGATCTGTACCCCCCAGGTACATTATCATGTCTCTCGTAGCAACTGTCCACATAGCATTAGGTTTATTCTACCCATCATTCTTCTGCCTGTTAGTGTAATGTAATTTATAATATGTATTAAATTTTATTAGATATAAATATTTTTTTTTTAAATGTTCATGTGTTACCAGTTTAATTGACTTTGTAGATGTGTTTCACTTAAATAAAAATACATCTTCATTAAAAAAATATTTTTGGATGTACTTTTTTTAATAAAGAATGCTGCTCTTAGTTTTTTAGCGAATAAAACATGTAATGACATAAGATATTTATTGAATAAGTTATTAAATTTATATTTGCATTTTTTAATATTGTTTAATACAGGGAATCTACATTTGATCGCATTAATGTTTAATAAACAAAATTATTTTTGCAGCACCTTTTAAAACAATAAAAAAGTAATTATATTTGACTTTATCTGTTTTACTGATAATTTACATCCTTGGTTCAGAACATCAAGCATTTGTATCTAATTCAAAGAATTAGGGCTTGATACAGCTACCCTTTTTACTGGATTTCCATAACAGTCCTATGTTAAAGAACAATTCCCATGAGAGCTTGAGCGTTACAAATAATCCAGTCTACAATAATTACATTAACATTATTAAAAATATCAGCCATTAAAAAATACAAACACCTTACATTACAGTTATATTCAGCTTCTCGCATTCAGTCTATGAGAACCTATTTATTAAATATCTCTGCCATTACCATATATCTTGACTAAAGTTTATGTACTTTTCAAACTTGAGTAATTTTTAATAAAACTTTTAATTAATAATATAGTAGTAATCAATCTAAGAAATTGTGAGTCCACAGTATGAAGTAAGTAGAGGAGTTAGTTTTTGAGATAGTCATTAATAGGTTTTAGGCAGAGCTTACCAAAAAAAGAAGAAAATAAATGATTCAGTTTGTTGATGACAGAAAACATGTTCCTATATCATTATCACACAATAAAATTGTTTTATAATGATAATGTAATACGGGAAAACATCTAATAAACTTAAATAATAAGTTAACTATAAGCTTATATAATATTACTTTTTTCCAGTAAGCTGGAGATGTAATAAAAATTTTACAATATTGGTAAGTTAAAACAAATCTCACAAAAGCTTATTTGACATTTATAGTTTATTCTTGGTTTAAGGAGGAACCTTTAGTCTTCAGTGAAAAGGTGTTCTCGCAGGATGCACCATTCATTACATTTAAGCAATGGAAAAACTGCTAATGAAATAAATGCTGGTAGGTAGTATATATAATAAGCATAGGCTATTATCCAGATGGCAGGATAGATGGAGAGAGGAGGAACCAGGTCCGACTATGTCCTTATTGTAATAAAAATTTTACAATATTCGTAAGTTAAAACAAATCTCACAAAAGCTTATTTGACATTTATAGTTTATTCTTGGTTTAAGGAGGAACCTTTAGTCTTCAGTGAAAAGGTGTTCTCGCAGGATGCACCATTCATTACATTTAAGCAATGGAAAAACTGCTAATGAAATAAATGCTGGTAGGTAGTATATATAATAAGCATAGGCTATTATCCAGATGGCAGGATAGATGGAGAGAGGAGGAACCAGGTCCGACTATGTCGTTCCCGGGCCCTGCACGACGGCCGGGTCTCTGTCTTGATTTTATCTCTGACCTACGCTAGTCCTGGCGCCCACTGCTGCTCATCGGAACCGGCTCACCTAAGCATACTGGCACTCAGATGGGGCTGTCCACCCTTCCCTACACCAAAGTCTACGGCATCTCCCTTCAGCGCCCTTGCCGTGTAACACCTTCATAGCATACGTGTCAAGGGCCCTTCAGTTCTCTTCTGAGGACAGCATGAAGGACACCAGGTTTTCAGGTCTTAATCTGTCTAGGTCCGCCAAAGGTGCCATTGTGCACACATAAATATGGTGTGCTCCGCTGTGTCCTCTCTGTTGCAAAACATGCAGCACGGAGTGTCCCGTCTGCCAAATCGATTGAAGTAATGTTGAAACATTTCTTGGCCGGAGAGCAATTGTGACATATAAAAATCTATATCGCCATGTTTCCTTTACGTCCATATGTCTAAGTCTGTGATTAATCTCCTTGTCCAGGCTGCTTCATTTCCAGTCATCTATCTTTCATGCCATGTCTCCATTACATTAGCCTTGTCCTCACGCTTCCCCATACCATCGTAGCAAAGCTCTTGCACTCTAACTTGAAGGTCAATTGGCAAAGCTGATGCCAACATGCTCACTGCACTGTATGACAGTTGTATAACACGCCGTAACACACCCAACAACGTTCACCTGTGGACTGTGTAAACATGCCCAGTTCCTCATGACTCTCATTGCTCCACTCCAAACCGAGGCAGCATACAATAACACTGAAATTATCGTTGACATGATTAATCGGCTTTTGGAAGCCCTTGGAGCCGACTGAGTAGTGATCAACACATTCAGTGATTTCAAGATTTTTTAGGTCCTTGTACAACTGTCTACTATGTGTTGACTAAATTTACATGATTTGTTGATCTGTACCCCCCAGGTACATTATCATGTCTCTCGTAGCAACTGTCCACATAGCATTAGGTTTATTCTACCCATCATTCTTCTGCCTGTTAGTGTAATGTAATTTATAATATGTATTAAATTTTATTAGATATAAATATATTTTTTTTAAATGTTCATGTGTTACCAGTTTAATTGACTTTGTAGATGTGTTTCACTTAAATAAAAATACATCTTCATTAAAAAAATATTTTTGGATGTACTTTTTTTAATAAAGAATGCTGCTCTTAGTTTTTTAGCGAATAAAACATGTAATGACATAAGATATTTATTGAATAAGTTATTAAATTTATATTTGCATTTTTTAATATTGTTTAATACAGGGAATCTACATTTGATCGCATTAATGTTTAATAAACAAAATTATTTTTGCAGCACCTTTTAAAACAATAAAAAAGTAATTATATTTGACTTTATCTGTTTTACTGATAATTTACATCCTTGGTTCAGAACATCAAGCATTTGTATCTAATTCAAAGAATTAGGGCTTGATACAGCTACCCTTTTTACTGGATTTCCATAACAGTCCTATGTTAAAGAACAATTCCCATGAGAGCTTGAGCGTTACAAATAATCCAGTCTACAATAATTACATTAACATTATTAAAAATATCAGCCATTAAAAAATACAAACACCTTACATTACAGTTATATTCAGCTTCTCGCATTCAGTCTATGAGAACCTATTTATTAAATATCTCTGCCATTACCATATATCTTGACTAAAGTTTATGTACTTTTCAAACTTGAGTAATTTTTAATAAAACTTTTAATTAATAATATAGTAGTAATCAATCTAAGAAATTGTGAGTCCACAGTATGAAGTAAGTAGAGGAGTTAGTTTTTGAGATAGTCATTAATAGGTTTTAGGCAGAGCTTACCAAAAAAAGAAGAAAATAAATGATTCAGTTTGTTGATGACAGAAAACATGTTCCTATATCATTATCACACAATAAAATTGTTTTATAATGATAATGTAATACGGGAAAACATCTAATAAACTTAAATAATAAGTTAACTATAAGCTTATATAATATTACTTTTTTCCAGTAAGCTGGAGATGTAATAAAAATTTTACAATATTGGTAAGTTAAAACAAATCTCACAAAAGCTTATTTGACATTTATAGTTTATTCTTGGTTTAAGGAGGAACCTTTAGTCTTCAGTGAAAAGGTGTTCTCGCAGGATGCACCATTCATTACATTTAAGCAATGGAAAAACTGCTAATGAAATAAATGCTGGTAGGTAGTATATATAATAAGCATAGGCTATTATCCAGATGGCAGGATAGATGGAGAGAGGAGGAACCAGGTCCGACTATGTCCTTATTGTAATAAAAATTTTACAATATTGGTAAGTTAAAACAAATCTCACAAAAGCTTATTTGACATTTATAGTTTATTCTTGGTTTAAGGAGGAACCTTTAGTCTTCAGTGAAAAGGTGTTCTCGCAGGATGCACCATTCATTACATTTAAGCAATGGAAAAACTGCTAATGAAATAAATGCTGGTAGGTAGTATATATAATAAGCATAGGCTATTATCCAGATGGCAGGATAGATGGAGAGAGGAGGAACCAGGTCCGACTATGTCGTTCCCGGGCCCTGCACGACGGCCGGGTCTCTGTCTTGATTTTATCTCTGACCTACGCTAGTCCTGGCGCCCACTGCTGCTCATCGGAACCGGCTCACCTAAGCATACTGGCACTCAGATGGGGCTGTCCACCCTTCCCTACACCAAAGTCTACGGCATCTCCCTTCAGCGCCCTTGCCGTGTAACACCTTCATAGCATACGTGTCAAGGGCCCTTCAGTTCTCTTCTGAGGACAGCATGAAGGACACCAGGTTTTCAGGTCTTAATCTGTCTAGGTCCGCCAAAGGTGCCATTGTGCACACATAAATATGGTGTGCTCCGCTGTGTCCTCTCTGTTGCAAAACATGCAGCACGGAGTGTCCCGTCTGCCAAATCGATTGAAGTAATGTTGAAACATTTCTTGGCCGGAGAGCAATTGTGACATATAAAAATCTATATCGCCATGTTTCCTTTACGTCCATATGTCTAAGTCTGTGATTAATCTCCTTGTCCAGGCTGCTTCATTTCCAGTCATCTATCTTTCATGCCATGTCTCCATTACATTAGCCTTGTCCTCACGCTTCCCCATACCATCGTAGCAAAGCTCTTGCACTCTAACTTGAAGGTCAATTGGCAAAGCTGATGCCAACATGCTCACTGCACTGTATGACAGTTGTATAACACGCCGTAACACACCCAACAACGTTCACCTGTGGACTGTGTAAACATGCCCAGTTCCTCATGACTCTCATTGCTCCACTCCAAACCGAGGCAGCATACAATAACACTGAAATTATCGTTGACATGATTAATCGGCTTTTGGAAGCCCTTGGAGCCGACTGAGTAGTGATCAACACATTCAGTGATTTCAAGATTTTTTAGGTCCTTGTACAACTGTCTACTATGTGTTGACTAAATTTACATGATTTGTTGATCTGTACCCCCCAGGTACATTATCATGTCTCTCGTAGCAACTGTCCACATAGCATTAGGTTTATTCTACCCATCATTCTTCTGCCTGTTAGTGTAATGTAATTTATAATATGTATTAAATTTTATTAGATATAAATATTTTTTTTTTAAATGTTCATGTGTTACCAGTTTAATTGACTTTGTAGATGTGTTTCACTTAAATAAAAATACATCTTCATTAAAAAAATATTTTTGGATGTACTTTTTTTAATAAAGAATGCTGCTCTTAGTTTTTTAGCGAATAAAACATGTAATGACATAAGATATTTATTGAATAAGTTATTAAATTTATATTTGCATTTTTTAATATTGTTTAATACAGGGAATCTACATTTGATCGCATTAATGTTTAATAAACAAAATTATTTTTGCAGCACCTTTTAAAACAATAAAAAAGTAATTATATTTGACTTTATCTGTTTTACTGATAATTTACATCCTTGGTTCAGAACATCAAGCATTTGTATCTAATTCAAAGAATTAGGGCTTGATACAGCTACCCTTTTTACTGGATTTCCATAACAGTCCTATGTTAAAGAACAATTCCCATGAGAGCTTGAGCGTTACAAATAATCCAGTCTACAATAATTACATTAACATTATTAAAAATATCAGCCATTAAAAAATACAAACACCTTACATTACAGTTATATTCAGCTTCTCGCATTCAGTCTATGAGAACCTATTTATTAAATATCTCTGCCATTACCATATATCTTGACTAAAGTTTATGTACTTTTCAAACTTGAGTAATTTTTAATAAAACTTTTAATTAATAATATAGTAGTAATCAATCTAAGAAATTGTGAGTCCACAGTATGAAGTAAGTAGAGGAGTTAGTTTTTGAGATAGTCATTAATAGGTTTTAGGCAGAGCTTACCAAAAAAAGAAGAAAATAAATGATTCAGTTTGTTGATGACAGAAAACATGTTCCTATATCATTATCACACAATAAAATTGTTTTATAATGATAATGTAATACGGGAAAACATCTAATAAACTTAAATAATAAGTTAACTATAAGCTTATATAATATTACTTTTTTCCAGTAAGCTGGAGATGTAATAAAAATTTTACAATATTGGTAAGTTAAAACAAATCTCACAAAAGCTTATTTGACATTTATAGTTTATTCTTGGTTTAAGGAGGAACCTTTAGTCTTCAGTGAAAAGGTGTTCTCGCAGGATGCACCATTCATTACATTTAAGCAATGGAAAAACTGCTAATGAAATAAATGCTGGTAGGTAGTATATATAATAAGCATAGGCTATTATCCAGATGGCAGGATAGATGGAGAGAGGAGGAACCAGGTCCGACTATGTCCTTATTGTAATAAAAATTTTACAATATTGGTAAGTTAAAACAAATCTCACAAAAGCTTATTTGACATTTATAGTTTATTCTTGGTTTAAGGAGGAACCTTTAGTCTTCAGTGAAAAGGTGTTCTCGCAGGATGCACCATTCATTACATTTAAGCAATGGAAAAACTGCTAATGAAATAAATGCTGGTAGGTAGTATATATAATAAGCATAGGCTATTATCCAGATGGCAGGATAGATGGAGAGAGGAGGAACCAGGTCCGACTATGTCGTTCCCGGGCCCTGCACGACGGCCGGGTCTCTGTCTTGATTTTATCTCTGACCTACGCTAGTCCTGGCGCCCACTGCTGCTCATCGGAACCGGCTCACCTAAGCATACTGGCACTCAGATGGGGCTGTCCACCCTTCCCTACACCAAAGTCTACGGCATCTCCCTTCAGCGCCCTTGCCGTGTAACACCTTCATAGCATACGTGTCAAGGGCCCTTCAGTTCTCTTCTGAGGACAGCATGAAGGACACCAGGTTTTCAGGTCTTAATCTGTCTAGGTCCGCCAAAGGTGCCATTGTGCACACATAAATATGGTGTGCTCCGCTGTGTCCTCTCTGTTGCAAAACATGCAGCACGGAGTGTCCCGTCTGCCAAATCGATTGAAGTAATGTTGAAACATTTCTTGGCCGGAGAGCAATTGTGACATATAAAAATCTATATCGCCATGTTTCCTTTACGTCCATATGTCTAAGTCTGTGATTAATCTCCTTGTCCAGGCTGCTTCATTTCCAGTCATCTATCTTTCATGCCATGTCTCCATTACATTAGCCTTGTCCTCACGCTTCCCCATACCATCGTAGCAAAGCTCTTGCACTCTAACTTGAAGGTCAATTGGCAAAGCTGATGCCAACATGCTCACTGCACTGTATGACAGTTGTATAACACGCCGTAACACACCCAACAACGTTCACCTGTGGACTGTGTAAACATGCCCAGTTCCTCATGACTCTCATTGCTCCACTCCAAACCGAGGCAGCATACAATAACACTGAAATTATCGTTGACATGATTAATCGGCTTTTGGAAGCCCTTGGAGCCGACTGAGTAGTGATCAACACATTCAGTGATTTCAAGATTTTTTAGGTCCTTGTACAACTGTCTACTATGTGTTGACTAAATTTACATGATTTGTTGATCTGTACCCCCCAGGTACATTATCATGTCTCTCGTAGCAACTGTCCACATAGCATTAGGTTTATTCTACCCATCATTCTTCTGCCTGTTAGTGTAATGTAATTTATAATATGTATTAAATTTTATTAGATATAAATATTTTTTTTTTAAATGTTCATGTGTTACCAGTTTAATTGACTTTGTAGATGTGTTTCACTTAAATAAAAATACATCTTCATTAAAAAAATATTTTTGGATGTACTTTTTTTAATAAAGAATGCTGCTCTTAGTTTTTTAGCGAATAAAACATGTAATGACATAAGATATTTATTGAATAAGTTATTAAATTTTTTATTTGCATTTTTTAATATTGTTTAATACAGGGAATCTACATTTGATCGCATTAATGTTTAATAAACAAAATTATTTTTGCAGCACCTTTTAAAACAATAAAAAAGTAATTATATTTGACTTTATCTGTTTTACTGATAATTTACATCCTTGGTTCAGAACATCAAGCATTTGTATCTAATTCAAAGAATTAGGGCTTGATACAGCTACCCTTTTTACTGGATTTCCATAACAGTCCTATGTTAAAGAACAATTCCCATGAGAGCTTGAGCGTTACAAATAATCCAGTCTACAATAATTACATTAACATTATTAAACATATCAGCCATTAAAAAATACAAACACCTTACATTACAGTTATATTCAGCTTCTCGCATTCAGTCTATGAGAACCTATTTATTAAATATCTCTGCCATTACCATATATCTTGACTAAAGTTTATGTACTTTTCAAACTTGAGTAATTTTTAATAAAACTTTTAATTAATAATATAGTAGTAATCAATCTAAGAAATTGTGAGTCCACAGTATGAAGTAAGTAGAGGAGTTAGTTTTTGAGATAGTCATTAATAGGTTTTAGGCAGAGCTTACCAAAAAAAGAAGAAAATAAATGATTCAGTTTGTTGATGACAGAAAACATGTTCCTATATCATTATCACACAATAAAATTGTTTTATAATGATAATGTAATACGGGAAAACATCTAATAAACTTAAATAATAAGTTAACTATAAGCTTATATAATATTACTTTTTTCCAGTAAGCTGGAGATGTAATAAAAATTTTACAATATTGGTAAGTTAAAACAAATCTCACAAAAGCTTATTTGACATTTATAGTTTATTCTTGGTTTAAGGAGGAACCTTTAGTCTTCAGTGAAAAGGTGTTCTCGCAGGATGCACCATTCATTACATTTAAGCAATGGAAAAACTGCTAATGAAATAAATGCTGGTAGGTAGTATATATAATAAGCATAGGCTATTATCCAGATGGCAGGATAGATGGAGAGAGGAGGAACCAGGTCCGACTATGTCCTTATTGTAATAAAAATTTTACAATATTCGTAAGTTAAAACAAATCTCACAAAAGCTTATTTGACATTTATAGTTTATTCTTGGTTTAAGGAGGAACCTTTAGTCTTCAGTGAAAAGGTGTTCTCGCAGGATGCACCATTCATTACATTTAAGCAATGGAAAAACTGCTAATGAAATAAATGCTGGTAGGTAGTATATATAATAAGCATAGGCTATTATCCAGATGGCAGGATAGATGGAGAGAGGAGGAACCAGGTCCGACTATGTCGTTCCCGGGCCCTGCACGACGGCCGGGTCTCTGTCTTGATTTTATCTCTGACCTACGCTAGTCCTGGCGCCCACTGCTGCTCATCGGAACCGGCTCACCTAAGCATACTGGCACTCAGATGGGGCTGTCCACCCTTCCCTACACCAAAGTCTACGGCATCTCCCTTCAGCGCCCTTGCCGTGTAACACCTTCATAGCATACGTGTCAAGGGCCCTTCAGTTCTCTTCTGAGGACAGCATGAAGGACACCAGGTTTTCAGGTCTTAATCTGTCTAGGTCCGCCAAAGGTGCCATTGTGCACACATAAATATGGTGTGCTCCGCTGTGTCCTCTCTGTTGCAAAACATGCAGCACGGAGTGTCCCGTCTGCCAAATCGATTGAAGTAATGTTGAAACATTTCTTGGCCGGAGAGCAATTGTGACATATAAAAATCTATATCGCCATGTTTCCTTTACGTCCATATGTCTAAGTCTGTGATTAATCTCCTTGTCCAGGCTGCTTCATTTCCAGTCATCTATCTTTCATGCCATGTCTCCATTACATTAGCCTTGTCCTCACGCTTCCCCATACCATCGTAGCAAAGCTCTTGCACTCTAACTTGAAGGTCAATTGGCAAAGCTGATGCCAACATGCTCACTGCACTGTATGACAGTTGTATAACACGCCGTAACACACCCAACAACGTTCACCTGTGGACTGTGTAAACATGCCCAGTTCCTCATGACTCTCATTGCTCCACTCCAAACCGAGGCAGCATACAATAACACTGAAATTATCGTTGACATGATTAATCGGCTTTTGGAAGCCCTTGGAGCCGACTGAGTAGTGATCAACACATTCAGTGATTTCAAGATTTTTTAGGTCCTTGTACAACTGTCTACTATGTGTTGACTAAATTTACATGATTTGTTGATCTGTACCCCCCAGGTACATTATCATGTCTCTCGTAGCAACTGTCCACATAGCATTAGGTTTATTCTACCCATCATTCTTCTGCCTGTTAGTGTAATGTAATTTATAATATGTATTAAATTTTATTAGATATAAATATTTTTTTTTTAAATGTTCATGTGTTACCAGTTTAATTGACTTTGTAGATGTGTTTCACTTAAATAAAAATACATCTTCATTAAAAAAATATTTTTGGATGTACTTTTTTTAATAAAGAATGCTGCTCTTAGTTTTTTAGCGAATAAAACATGTAATGACATAAGATATTTATTGAATAAGTTATTAAATTTATATTTGCATTTTTTAATATTGTTTAATACAGGGAATCTACATTTGATCGCATTAATGTTTAATAAACAAAATTATTTTTGCAGCACCTTTTAAAACAATAAAAAAATAATTATATTTGACTTTATCTGTTTTACTGATAATTTACATCCTTGGTTCAGAACATCAAGCATTTGTATCTAATTCAAAGAATTAGGGCTTGATACAGCTACCCTTTTTACTGGATTTCCATAACAGTCCTATGTTAAAGAACAATTCCCATGAGAGCTTGAGCGTTACAAATAATCCAGTCTACAATAATTACATTAACATTATTAAAAATATCAGCCATTAAAAAATACAAACACCTTACATTACAGTTATATTCAGCTTCTCGCATTCAGTCTATGAGAACCTATTTATTAAATATCTCTGCCATTACCATATATCTTGACTAAAGTTTATGTACTTTTCAAACTTGAGTAATTTTTAATAAAACTTTTAATTAATAATATAGTAGTAATCAATCTAAGAAATTGTGAGTCCACAGTATGAAGTAAGTAGAGGAGTTAGTTTTTGAGATAGTCATTAATAGGTTTTAGGCAGAGCTTACCAAAAAAAGAAGAAAATAAATGATTCAGTTTGTTGATGACAGAAAACATGTTCCTATATCATTATCACACAATAAAATTGTTTTATAATGATAATGTAATACGGGAAAACATCTAATAAACTTAAATAATAAGTTAACTATAAGCTTATATAATATTACTTTTTTCCAGTAAGCTGGAGATGTAATAAAAATTTTACAATATTGGTAAGTTAAAACAAATCTCACAAAAGCTTATTTGACATTTATAGTTTATTCTTGGTTTAAGGAGGAACCTTTAGTCTTCAGTGAAAAGGTGTTCTCGCAGGATGCACCATTCATTACATTTAAGCAATGGAAAAACTGCTAATGAAATAAATGCTGGTAGGTAGTATATATAATAAGCATAGGCTATTATCCAGATGGCAGGATAGATGGAGAGAGGAGGAACCAGGTCCGACTATGTCGTTCCCGGGCCCTGCACGACGGCCGGGTCTCTGTCTTGATTTTATCTCTGACCTACGCTAGTCCTGGCGCCCACTGCTGCTCATCGGAACCGGCTCACCTAAGCATACTGGCACTCAGATGGGGCTGTCCACCCTTCCCTACACCAAAGTCTACGGCATCTCCCTTCAGCGCCCTTGCCGTGTAACACCTTCATAGCATACGTGTCAAGGGCCCTTCAGTTCTCTTCTGAGGACAGCATGAAGGACACCAGGTTTTCAGGTCTTAATCTGTCTAGGTCCGCCAAAGGTGCCATTGTGCACACATAAATATGGTGTGCTCCGCTGTGTCCTCTCTGTTGCAAAACATGCAGCACGGAGTGTCCCGTCTGCCAAATCGATTGAAGTAATGTTGAAACATTTCTTGGCCTTAGAGCAATTGTGACATATAAAAATCTATATCGCCATGTTTCCTTTACGTCCATATGTCTAAGTCTGTGATTAATCTCCTTGTCCAGGCTGCTTCATTTCCAGTCATCTATCTTTCATGCCATGTCTCCATTACATTAGCCTTGTCCTCACGCTTCCCCATACCATCGTAGCAAAGCTCTTGCACTCTAACTTGAAGTCAATTGGCAAAGCTGATGCCAACATGCTCACTGCACTGTATGACAGTTGTATAACACGCCGTAACACACCCAACAACGTTCACCTGTGGACTGTGTAAACATGCCCAGTTCCTCATGACTCTCATTGCTCCACTCCAAACCGAGGCAGCATACAATAACACTGAAATTATCGTTGACATGATTAATCGGCTTTTGGAAGCCCTTGGAGCCGACTGAGTAGTGATCAACACATTCAGTGATTTCAAGATTTTTTAGGTCCTTGTACAACTGTCTACTATGTGTTGACTAAATTTACATGATTTGTTGATCTGTACCCCCCAGGTACATTATCATGTCTCTCGTAGCAACTGTCCACATAGCATTAGGTTTATTCTACCCATCATTCTTCTGCCTGTTAGTGTAATGTAATTTATAATATGTATTAAATTTTATTAGATATAAATATTTTTTTTTTAAATGTTCATGTGTTACCAGTTTAATTGACTTTGTAGATGTGTTTCACTTAAATAAAAATACATCTTCATTAAAAAAATATTTTTGGATGTACTTTTTTTAATAAAGAATGCTGCTCTTAGTTTTTTAGCGAATAAAACATGTAATGACATAAGATATTTATTGAATAAGTTATTAAATTTATATTTGCATTTTTTAATATTGTTTAATACAGGGAATCTACATTTGATCGCATTAATGTTTAATAAACAAAATTATTTTTGCAGCACCTTTTAAAACAATAAAAAAGTAATTATATTTGACTTTATCTGTTTTACTGATAATTTACATCCTTGGTTCAGAACATCAAGCATTTGTATCTAATTCAAAGAATTAGGGCTTGATACAGCTACCCTTTTTACTGGATTTCCATAACAGTCCTATGTTAAAGAACAATTCCCATGAGAGCTTGAGCGTTACAAATAATCCAGTCTACAATAATTACATTAACATTATTAAAAATATCAGCCATTAAAAAATACAAACACCTTACATTACAGTTATATTCAGCTTCTCGCATTCAGTCTATGAGAACCTATTTATTAAATATCTCTGCCATTACCATATATCTTGACTAAAGTTTATGTACTTTTCAAACTTGAGTAATTTTTAATAAAACTTTTAATTAATAATATAGTAGTAATCAATCTAAGAAATTGTGAGTCCACAGTATGAAGTAAGTAGAGGAGTTAGTTTTTGAGATAGTCATTAATAGGTTTTAGGCAGAGCTTACCAAAAAAAGAAGAAAATAAATGATTCAGTTTGTTGATGACAGAAAACATGTTCCTATATCATTATCACACAATAAAATTGTTTTATAATGATAATGTAATACGGGAAAACATCTAATAAACTTAAATAATAAGTTAACTATAAGCTTATATAATATTACTTTTTTCCAGTAAGCTGGAGATGTAATAAAAATTTTACAATATTGGTAAGTTAAAACAAATCTCACAAAAGCTTATTTGACATTTATAGTTTATTCTTGGTTTAAAGAGGAACCTTTAGTCTTCAGTGAAAAGGTGTTCTCGCAGGATGCACCATTCATTACATTTAAGCAATGGAAAAACTGCTAATGAAATAAATGCTGGTAGGTAGTATATATAATAAGCATAGGCTATTATCCAGATGGCAGGATAGATGGAGAGAGGAGGAACCAGGTCCGACTATGTCCTTATTGTAATAAAAATTTTACAATATTGGTAAGTTAAAACAAATCTCACAAAAGCTTATTTGACATTTATAGTTTATTCTTGGTTTAAGGAGGAACCTTTAGTCTTCAGTGAAAAGGTGTTCTCGCAGGATGCACCATTCATTACATTTAAGCAATGGAAAAACTGCTAATGAAATAAATGCTGGTAGGTAGTATATATAATAAGCATAGGCTATTATCCAGATGGCAGGATAGATGGAGAGAGGAGGAACCAGGTCCGACTATGTCGTTCCCGGGCCCTGCACGACGGCCGGGTCTCTGTCTTGATTTTATCTCTGACCTACGCTAGTCCTGGCGCCCACTGCTGCTCATCGGAACCGGCTCACCTAAGCATACTGGCACTCAGATGGGGCTGTCCACCCTTCCCTACACCAAAGTCTACGGCATCTCCCTTCAGCGCCCTTGCCGTGTAACACCTTCATAGCATACGTGTCAAGGGCCCTTCAGTTCTCTTCTGAGGACAGCATGAAGGACACCAGGTTTTCAGGTCTTAATCTGTCTAGGTCCGCCAAAGGTGCCATTGTGCACACATAAATATGGTGTGCTCCGCTGTGTCCTCTCTGTTGCAAAACATGCAGCACGGAGTGTCCCGTCTGCCAAATCGATTGAAGTAACGTTGAAACATTTCTTGGCCGGAGAGCAATTGTGACATATAAAAATCTATATCGCCATGTTTCCTTTACGTCCATATGTCTAAGTCTGTGATTAATCCCCTTGTCCAGGCTGCTTCATTTCCAGTCATCTATCTTTCATGCCATGTCTCCATTACATTAGCCTTGTCCTCACGCTTCCCCATACCATCGTAGCAAAGCTCTTGCACTCTAACTTGAAGGTCAATTGGCAAAGCTGATGCCAACATGCTCACTGCACTGTATGACAGTTGTATAACACGCCGTAACACACCCAACAACGTTCACCTGTGGACTGTGTAAACATGCCCAGTTCCTCATGACTCTCATTGCTCCACTCCAAACCGAGGCAGCATACAATAACACTGAAATTATCGTTGACATGATTAATCGGCTTTTGGAAGCCCTTGGAGCCGACTGAGTAGTGATCAACACATTCAGTGATTTCAAGATTTTTTAGGTCCTTGTACAACTGTCTACTATGTGTTGACTAAATTTACATGATTTGTTGATCTGTACCCCCCAGGTACATTATCATGTCTCTCGTAGCAACTGTCCACATAGCATTAGGTTTATTCTACCCATCATTCTTCTGCCTGTTAGTGTAATGTAATTTATAATATGTATTAAATTTTATTAGATATAAATATTTTTTTTTTAAATGTTCATGTGTTACCAGTTTAATTGACTTTGTAGATGTGTTTCACTTAAATAAAAATACATCTTCATTAAAAAAATATTTTTGGATGTACTTTTTTTAATAAAGAATGCTGCTCTTAGTTTTTTAGCGAATAAAACATGTAATGACATAAGATATTTATTGAATAAGTTATTAAATTTATATTTGCATTTTTTAATATTGTTTAATACAGGGAATCTACATTTGATCGCATTAATGTTTAATAAACAAAATTATTTTTGCAGCACCTTTTAAAACAATAAAAAAGTAATTATATTTGACTTTATCTGTTTTACTGATAATTTACATCCTTGGTTCAGAACATCAAGCATTTGTATCTAATTCAAAGAATTAGGGCTTGATACAGCTACCCTTTTTACTGGATTTCCATAACAGTCCTATGTTAAAGAACAATTCCCATGAGAGCTTGAGCGTTACAAATAATCCAGTCTACAATAATTACATTAACATTATTAAAAATATCAGCCATTAAAAAATACAAACACCTTACATTACAGTTATATTCAGCTTCTCGCATTCAGTCTATGAGAACCTATTTATTAAATATCTCTGCCATTACCATATATCTTGACTAAAGTTTATGTACTTTTCAAACTTGAGTAATTTTTAATAAAACTTTTAATTAATAATATAGTAGTAATCAATCTAAGAAATTGTGAGTCCACAGTATGAAGTAAGTAGAGGAGTTAGTTTTTGAGATAGTCATTAATAGGTTTTAGGCAGAGCTTACCAAAAAAAGAAGAAAATAAATGATTCAGTTTGTTGATGACAGAAAACATGTTCCTATATCATTATCACACAATAAAATTGTTTTATAATGATAATGTAATACGGGAAAACATCTAATAAACTTAAATAATAAGTTAACTATAAGCTTATATAATATTACTTTTTTCCAGTAAGCTGGAGATGTAATAAAAATTTTACAATATTGGTAAGTTAAAACAAATCTCACAAAAGCTTATTTGACATTTATAGTTTATTCTTGGTTTAAGTAGGAACCTTTAGTCTTCAGTGAAAAGGTGTTCTCGCAGGATGCACCATTCATTACATTTAAGCAATGGAAAAACTGCTAATGAAATAAATGCTGGTAGGTAGTATAGATAATAAGCATAGGCTATTATCCAGATGGCAGGATAGATGGAGAGAGGAGGAACCAGGTCCGACTATGTCGTTCCCGGGCCCTGCACGACGGCCGGGTCTCTGTCTTGATTTTATCTCTGACCTACGCTAGTCCTGGCGCCCACTGCTGCTCATCGGAACCGGCTCACCTAAGCATACTGGCACTCAGATGGGGCTGTCCACCCTTCCCTACACCAAAGTCTACGGCATCTCCCTTCAGCGCCCTTGCCGTGTAACACCTTCATAGCATACGTGTCAAGGGCCCTTCAGTTCTCTTCTGAGGACAGCATGCAGGACACCAGGTTTTCAGGTCTTAATCTGTCTAGGTCCGCCAAAGGTGCCATTGTGCACACATAAATATGGTGTGCTCCGCTGTGTCCTCTCTGTTGCAAAACATGCAGCACGGAGTGTCCTGTCTGCCAAATCGATTGAACTAATGTTGAAACATTTCTTGGCCGGAGAGCAATTGTGACATATAAAAATCTATATCGCCATGTTTCCTTTACGTCCATATGTCTAAGTCTGTGATTAATCTCCTTGTCCAGGCTGCTTCATTTCCAGTCATCTATCTTTCATGCCATGTCTCCATTACATTAGCCTTGTCCTCACGCTTCCCCATACCATCGTAGCAAAGCTCTTGCACTCTAACTTGAAGGTCAATTGGCAAAGCTGATGCCAACATGCTCACTGCACTGTATGACAGTTGTATAACACGCCGTAACACACCCAGCAACGTTCACCTGTGGACTGTGCAAACATGCCCAGTTCCTCATGACTCTCATTGCTCCACTCCAAACCGAGGCAGCATACAATAACACTGAAATTATCATTGACATGATTAATCGGCGTTTGGAAGCCCTTGGAGCCGACTGAGTAGTGATCAACACATTCAGTGATTTCAAGATTTTTTAGGTCCTTGTACAACTGTCTACTATGTGTTGACTAAATTTACATGATTTGTTGATCTGTACCCCCCAGGTATATTATCATGTCTCCCGTAGCAGTTGTCCACATAGCATTAGGTTTATTCTACCCATCATTCTTCTGCCTGTTAGTGTAATGTAATTTATAATATGTATTAAATTTTATTAGATATAAATATTTTTTTTTTTTAAATGTTCATGTGTTACCAGTTTAATTGACTTTGTAGATGTGTTTCACTTAAATAAAAATACATCTTCATTAAAAAAATATTTTTGGATGTACTTTTTTTAATAAAGAATGCTGCTCTTAGTTTTTTAGCGAATAAAACATGTAATGACATAAGATATTTATTGAATAAGTTATTAAATTTATAGTTGCATTTTTTAATATTGTTTAATACAGGGAATCTACATTTGATCGCATTAATGTATAATAAACAAAATTATTTTTGCAGCACCTTTTAAAACAATAAAAAAGTAATTATATTTGACTTTATCTGTTTTACTGATAATTTACATCCTTGGTTCAGAACATCAAGCATTTGTATCTAATTCAAAGAATTAGGGCTTGATACAGCTACCCTTTTTACTGGATTTCCATAACAGTCCTATGTTAAAGAACAATTCCCATGAGAGCTTGAGCGTTACAAATAATCCAGTCTACAATAATTACATTAACATTATTAAAAATATCAGCCATTAAAAAATACAAACACCTTACATTACAGTTATATTCAGCTTCTCGCATTCAGTCTATGAGAACCTATTTATTAAATATCTCTGCCATTACCATATATCTTGACTAAAGTTTATGTACTTTTCAAACTTGAGTAATTTTTAATAAAACTTTTAATTAATAATATAGTAGTAATCAATCTAAGAAATTGTGAGTCCACAGTATGAAGTAAGTAGAGGAGTTAGTTTTTGAGATAGTCATTAATAGGTTTTAGGCAGAGCTTACCAAAAAAAGAAGAAAATAAATGATTCAGTTTGTTGATGACAGAAAACATGTTCCTATATCATTATCACACAATAAAATTGTTTTATAATGATAATGTAATACGGGAAAACATCTAATAAACTTAAATAATAAGTTAACTATAAGCTTATATAATATTACTTTTTTCCAGTAAGCTGGAGATGTAATAAAAATTTTACAATATTGGTAAGTTAAAACAAATCTCACAAAAGCTTATTTGACATTTATAGTTTATTCTTGGTTTAAGGAGGAACCTTTAGTCTTCAGTGAAAAGGTGTTCTCGCAGGATGCACCATTCATTACATTTAAGCAATGGAAAAACTGCTAATGAAATAAATGCTGGTAGGTAGTATATATAATAAGCATAGGCTATTATCCAGATGGCAGGATAGATGGAGAGAGGAGGAACCAGGTCCGACTATGTCGTTCCCGGGCCCTGCACGACGGCCGGGTCTCTGTCTTGATTTTATCTCTGACCTACGCTAGTCCTGGCGCCCACTGCTGCTCATCGGAACCGGCTCACCTAAGCATACTGGCACTCAGATGGGGCTGTCCACCCTTCCCTACACCAAAGTCTACGGCATCTCCCTTCAGCGCCCTTGCCGTGTAACACCTTCATAGCATACGTGTCAAGGGCCCTTCAGTTCTCTTCTGAGGACAGCATGAAGGACACCAGGTTTTCAGGTCTTAATCTGTCTAGGTCCGCCAAAGGTGCCATTGTGCACACATAAATATGGTGTGCTCCGCTGTGTCCTCTCTGTTGCAAAACATGCAGCACGGAGTGTCCCGTCTGCCAAATCGATTGAAGTAATGTTGAAACATTTCTTGGCCGGAGAGCAATTGTGACATATAAAAATCTATATCGCCATGTTTCCTTTACGTCCATATGTCTAAGTCTGTGATTAATCTCCTTGTCCAGGCTGCTTCATTTCCAGTCATCTATCTTTCATGCCATGTCTCCATTACATTAGCCTTGTCCTCACGCTTCCCCATACCATCGTAGCAAAGCTCTTGCACTCTAACTTGAAGGTCAATTGGCAAAGCTGATGCCAACATGCTCACTGCACTGTATGACAGTTGTATAACACGCCGTAACACACCCAACAACGTTCACCTGTGGACTGTGTAAACATGCCCAGTTCCTCATGACTCTCATTGCTCCACTCCAAACCGAGGCAGCATACAATAACACTGAAATTATCGTTGACATGATTAATCGGCTTTTGGAAGCCCTTGGAGCCGACTGAGTAGTGATCAACACATTCAGTGATTTCAAGATTTTTTAGGTCCTTGTACAACTGTCTACTATGTGTTGACTAAATTTACATGATTTGTTGATCTGTACCCCCCAGGTACATTATCATGTCTCTCGTAGCAACTGTCCACATAGCATTAGGTTTATTCTACCCATCATTCTTCTGCCTGTTAGTGTAATGTAATTTATAATATGTATTAAATTTTATTAGATATAAATATTTTTTTTTTAAATGTTCATGTGTTACCAGTTTAATTGACTTTGTAGATGTGTTTCACTTAAATAAAAATACATCTTCATTAAAAAAATATTTTTGGATGTACTTTTTTTAATAAAGAATGCTGCTCTTAGTTTTTTAGCGAATAAAACATGTAATGACATAAGATATTTATTGAATAAGTTATTAAATTTATATTTGCATTTTTTAATATTGTTTAATACAGGGAATCTACATTTGATCGCATTAATGTTTAATAAACAAAATTATTTTTGCAGCACCTTTTAAAACAATAAAAAAGTAATTATATTTGACTTTATCTGTTTTACTGATAATTTACATCCTTGGTTCAGAACATCAAGCATTTGTATCTAATTCAAAGAATTAGGGCTTGATACAGCTACCCTTTTTACTGGATTTCCATAACAGTCCTATGTTAAAGAACAATTCCCATGAGAGCTTGAGCGTTACAAATAATCCAGTCTACAATAATTACATTAACATTATTAAAAATATCAGCCATTAAAAAATACAAACACCTTACATTACAGTTATATTCAGCTTCTCGCATTCAGTCTATGAGAACCTATTTATTAAATATCTCTGCCATTACCATATATCTTGACTAAAGTTTATGTACTTTTCAAACTTGAGTAATTTTTAATAAAACTTTTAATTAATAATATAGTAGTAATCAATCTAAGAAATTGTGAGTCCACAGTATGAAGTAAGTAGAGGAGTTAGTTTTTGAGATAGTCATTAATAGGTTTTAGGCAGAGCTTACCAAAAAAAGAAGAAAATAAATGATTCAGTTTGTTGATGACAGAAAACATGTTCCTATATCATTATCACACAATAAAATTGTTTTATAATGATAATGTAATACGGGAAAACATCTAATAAACTTAAATAATAAGTTAACTATAAGCTTATATAATATTACTTTTTTCCAGTAAGCTGGAGATGTAATAAAAATTTTACAATATTGGTAAGTTAAAACAAATCTCACAAAAGCTTATTTGACATTTATAGTTTATTCTTGGTTTAAGGAGGAACCTTTAGTCTTCAGTGAAAAGGTGTTCTCGCAGGATGCACCATTCATTACATTTAAGCAATGGAAAAACTGCTAATGAAATAAATGCTGGTAGGTAGTATATATAATAAGCATAGGCTATTATCCAGATGGCAGGATAGATGGAGAGAGGAGGAACCAGGTCCGACTATGTCGTTCCCGGGCCCTGCACGACGGCCGGGTCTCTGTCTTGATTTTATCTCTGACCTACGCTAGTCCTGGCGCCCACTGCTGCTCATCGGAACCGGCTCACCTAAGCATACTGGCACTCAGATGGGGCTGTCCACCCTTCCCTACACCAAAGTCTACGGCATCTCCCTTCAGCGCCCTTGCCGTGTAACACCTTCATAGCATACGTGTCAAGGGCCCTTCAGTTCTCTTCTGAGGACAGCATGAAGGACACCAGGTTTTCAGGTCTTAATCTGTCTAGGTCCGCCAAAGGTGCCATTGTGCACACATAAATATGGTGTGCTCCGCTGTGTCCTCTCTGTTGCAAAACATGCAGCACGGAGTGTCCCGTCTGCCAAATCGATTGAAGTAATGTTGAAACATTTCTTGGCCGGAGAGCAATTGTGACATATAAAAATCTATATCGCCATGTTTCCTTTACGTCCATATGTCTAAGTCTGTGATTAATCTCCTTGTCCAGGCTGCTTCATTTCCAGTCATCTATCTTTCATGCCATGTCTCCATTACATTAGCCTTGTCCTCACGCTTCCCCATACCATCGTAGCAAAGCTCTTGCACTCTAACTTGAAGTCAATTGGCAAAGCTGATGCCAACATGCTCACTGCACTGTATGACAGTTGTATAACACGCCGTAACACACCCAACAACGTTCACCTGTGGACTGTGTAAACATGCCCAGTTCCTCATGACTCTCATTGCTCCACTCCAAACCGAGGCAGCATACAATAACACTGAAATTATCGTTGACATGATTAATCGGCTTTTGGAAGCCCTTGGAGCCGACTGAGTAGTGATCAACACATTCAGTGATTTCAAGATTTTTTAGGTCCTTGTACAACTGTCTACTATGTGTTGACTAAATTTACATGATTTGTTGATCTGTACCCCCCAGGTACATTATCATGTCTCTCGTAGCAACTGTCCACATAGCATTAGGTTTATTCTACCCATCATTCTTCTGCCTGTTAGTGTAATGTAATTTATAATATGTATTAAATTTTATTAGATATAAATATTTTTTTTTTAAATGTTCATGTGTTACCAGTTTAATTGACTTTGTAGATGTGTTTCACTTAAATAAAAATACATCTTCATTAAAAAAATATTTTTGGATGTACTTTTTTTAATAAAGAATGCTGCTCTTAGTTTTTTAGCGAATAAAACATGTAATGACATAAGATATTTATTGAATAAGTTATTAAATTTATATTTGCATTTTTTAATATTGTTTAATACAGGGAATCTACATTTGATCGCATTAATGTTTAATAAACAAAATTATTTTTGCAGCACCTTTTAAAACAATAAAAAAGTAATTATATTTGACTTTATCTGTTTTACTGATAATTTACATCCTTGGTTCAGAACATCAAGCATTTGTATCTAATTCAAAGAATTAGGGCTTGATACAGCTACCCTTTTTACTGGATTTCCATAACAGTCCTATGTTAAAGAACAATTCCCATGAGAGCTTGAGCGTTACAAATAATCCAGTCTACAATAATTACATTAACATTATTAAAAATATCAGCCATTAAAAAATACAAACACCTTACATTACAGTTATATTCAGCTTCTCGCATTCAGTCTATGAGAACCTATTTATTAAATATCTCTGCCATTACCATATATCTTGACTAAAGTTTATGTACTTTTCAAACTTGAGTAATTTTTAATAAAACTTTTAATTAATAATATAGTAGTAATCAATCTAAGAAATTGTGAGTCCACAGTATGAAGTAAGTAGAGGAGTTAGTTTTTGAGATAGTCATTAATAGGTTTTAGGCAGAGCTTACCAAAAAAAGAAGAAAATAAATGATTCAGTTTGTTGATGACAGAAAACATGTTCCTATATCATTATCACACAATAAAATTGTTTTATAATGATAATGTAATACGGGAAAACATCTAATAAACTTAAATAATAAGTTAACTATAAGCTTATATAATATTACTTTTTTCCAGTAAGCTGGAGATGTAATAAAAATTTTACAATATTGGTAAGTTAAAACAAATCTCACAAAAGCTTATTTGACATTTATAGTTTATTCTTGGTTTAAAGAGGAACCTTTAGTCTTCAGTGAAAAGGTGTTCTCGCAGGATGCACCATTCATTACATTTAAGCAATGGAAAAACTGCTAATGAAATAAATGCTGGTAGGTAGTATATATAATAAGCATAGGCTATTATCCAGATGGCAGGATAGATGGAGAGAGGAGGAACCAGGTCCGACTATGTCCTTATTGTAATAAAAATTTTACAATATTGGTAAGTTAAAACAAATCTCACAAAAGCTTATTTGACATTTATAGTTTATTCTTGGTTTAAGGAGGAACCTTTAGTCTTCAGTGAAAAGGTGTTCTCGCAGGATGCACCATTCATTACATTTAAGCAATGGAAAAACTGCTAATGAAATAAATGCTGGTAGGTAGTATATATAATAAGCATAGGCTATTATCCAGATGGCAGGATAGATGGAGAGAGGAGGAACCAGGTCCGACTATGTCGTTCCCGGGCCCTGCACGACGGCCGGGTCTCTGTCTTGATTTTATCTCTGACCTACGCTAGTCCTGGCGCCCACTGCTGCTCATCGGAACCGGCTCACCTAAGCATACTGGCACTCAGATGGGGCTGTCCACCCTTCCCTACACCAAAGTCTACGGCATCTCCCTTCAGCGCCCTTGCCGTGTAACACCTTCATAGCATACGTGTCAAGGGCCCTTCAGTTCTCTTCTGAGGACAGCATGAAGGACACCAGGTTTTCAGGTCTTAATCTGTCTAGGTCCGCCAAAGGTGCCATTGTGCACACATAAATATGGTGTGCTCCGCTGTGTCCTCTCTGTTGCAAAACATGCAGCACGGAGTGTCCCGTCTGCCAAATCGATTGAAGTAATGTTGAAACATTTCTTGGCCGGAGAGCAATTGTGACATATAAAAATCTATATCGCCATGTTTCCTTTACGTCCATATGTCTAAGTCTGTGATTAATCTCCTTGTCCAGGCTGCTTCATTTCCAGTCATCTATCTTTCATGCCATGTCTCCATTACATTAGCCTTGTCCTCACGCTTCCCCATACCATCGTAGCAAAGCTCTTGCACTCTAACTTGAAGGTCAATTGGCAAAGCTGATGCCAACATGCTCACTGCACTGTATGACAGTTGTATAACACGCCGTCACACCCAACAACGTTCACCTGTGGACTGTGTAAACATGCCCAGTTCCTCATGACTCTCATTGCTCCACTCCAAACCGAGGCAGCATACAATAACACTGAAATTATCGTTGACATGATTAATCGGCGTTTGGAAGCCCTTGGAGCCGACTGAGTAGTGATCAACACATTCAGTGATTTCAAGATTTTTTAGGTCCTTGTACAACTGTCTACTATGTGTTGACTAAATTTACATGATTTGTTGATCTGTACCCCCCAGGTACATTATCATGTCTCTCGTAGCAACTGTCCACATAGCATTAGGTTTATTCTACCCATCATTCTTCTGCCTGTTAGTGTAATGTAATTTATAATATGTATTAAATTTTATTAGATATAAATATTTTTTTTTTTAAATGTTCATGTGTTACCAGTTTAATTGACTTTGTAGATGTGTTTCACTTAAATAAAAATACATCTTCATTAAAAAAATATTTTTGGATGT